>NC_067248.2:191135459-191438489 GCF_019359855.2 Lolium perenne | reverse complement strand
CTTCATGCTTGACTTCATAAACATGAAAAGGAAGACTATTTGCTAACGGAGGGAGTAAGCACTCTTGCATCAAAAGTACCAAACGATGCATACCAAAATGATTTTTTAGAGGAATACTAGTTCAGATTATTTAATTTTATATTAGCAGGCCAAAATCGAACCCCATAGTTGCATTTTCTGAAATTGATCCGTAGTACTGTGCAGAACCCTAGTTTAACTTATTAATAGATTCATAGGTCGATTTTTTTTTACGTTTTTATTATTATTACTAGGCAGCACATGTGTTTGCCCGTCCAGTGAACTCTTTCATTTCATTTTTATTTTCCGCAAGGTCGGGAATCGGAGGAAGAGGGATCACACGGGAGGAGACGAAGGGAGAGCAGTCACGGGGCCCCACTTATTTATGGTGTCTACATTTTTTCGGGTGATTTGACTATTGTGCAGGGTTGTCAGTGCGCAGATGGTGCGAGCGAGCGAGGCCGAGAATGAGAGAGATATTTTTTTTTTGTTGGAGGGACAACCGAACGATCCTGAAGGACCCAGATTTCCAATACGCATCAGAGAGCAGTTTACAGCATGACACAAAATAAATAGGAAATTACGTCTAAATCCCTAAGATTTACATGGTAGACCCCAGGCTGAAAGCAAGAAATGCGATCGGGTCCTTACGACCACCGTCCGGATTGATCCTCGTCGCAGCTGGGCACGAACCACTTGGCGCGACCAAATCGCCATGGCTAAAGAGCCTGCACACCATGGCCTCCGAGCTGAGCTAGAAACGCCCTGCCAAAACCGGCAGCCAACGGAGGTGGATAATTGGAGAGAGAGAGAGAGAGAGAGTCTTGATGCATCTCGCTTGACAAAGAATATGGCTGGGAGTTTTCTTACCTAGCGTACGTGACTTGTGCTCACTGAAGTGTGGGACCTCACGCATGGGAACCACACGTAAGTGACAGACTTGTTGCTCTAATAACTCGGGTGATTATTATACTGTATTAGTACATAGTTTCCTATGGATCCTTCTTAGTCACTCCAAAATGAAGCTTTTGGGAGGTTTTTGAAATTTCCATGTTTGAAACCAAAAACCACTTCTCTTCATGCATGCTTGACTTCATAAGACAGAGTTTAGCTAGGGTTAGGGGTAGATACATGATTTTCCTGGTTTGAATATGTCTAGACCTTGTTTATCAACTTAATTGAATGCTTACTATATGACATAAGAAGACTACGTGCCTTGGTTTTTCATTTTTTTTAAATTTTATGCCCATTTGAATCTTGGTCAAATCCTAGGTTTTTCATTATTTTGATTTTTTTTGAATTTTTATGCCCATTTGAACATTTTGATCAAATCCTAGGTTGGGACCAAGATTTAAACAAGTTTAAAACATGAAAATAAAAATGGAACCTTGTATCCTTCTTAGTCACTCTAAAATGAAGTTTTTGGGAGTGTTTTTGAAATTTCCTTGTTTGAAACCCAAAACCACTTCTCTTCATGCTAGACTTCATAAGACAGAGTTTAGGGGTTAGGGGGTAGATACATGGTTTGTCTAGTTTGAATATGTCTAGACCTTGTTTATCAAATTGAATGCTTACTAGCTACATGACATAAGAAGACTATGTACTTTGGTTTTTCATTTCTTTGTTTTTATTTTCTCATTCATTTGAATCTTGGTTAAATCCTAGGTTTGACCATGATTTATACAAGTTTAAAACATGAATATGAAAAATTAAGCATCTATCCTTCTTAAGTCACTCCAAAATGTAACTCTTGGGAGGGTTTTTGAAATTTCCATGTTTGAAACCAAAAACCACTTCTCGTCATGCTTGACTTTCATAAAATCGACCGAGATTAGGGTTAGGGGGTAGATACATGATTTGTCTGGTTTGAATATGTCCAAACATTGTTTATGAACTTGAATGCTTACTATATGACATAAGAAGACTATATGCTTTTAAAATTCAAACATATGGTAAGCATTGTTATGAAGTCAAGCATGCATGAAGAAAAGTGGTTTTTGGTTTCAAACATGGAAATTTCAAAAACCCTCCCAAGAGCTACATTTTGGAGTGACTAAGAAGGATAGATGCTTAATTTTTCATATTCATGATTTAAACTTGTTTAAACCATGGTCAAACCTAGGATTCGACAAAGATTCAAATGGGCATAATTTAAAAAAAAAAATCAAAAAATGAAAAACCAAGGCACATAGTCTTCTTATGTCATTTTATGAGGTTTTTGAAATTTCCATGTTTGACACCCAAAACCACTTCTCTTCATGTTTGAAACCCAAAACCACTTCTCTTCATGCTTGATTAAATCCTAGGTTTGACATAAAAAGACTGTGTGCTTTGGTTTTTCATTTTTATGTTTTTTTTGAATTTTCCGCCCATTTGAATCTTGGTCAAAACGTAGGTTTGACCAAGAGGTAAACAAGTTTAAAACATGAATATGAAAAAGTAAGCATGTATCCTTTTTAGTCACTCCAAAATGAAGCACTTGGGAGGTTATTAAAATTTCTATGTTTGAAACCAAAGACCACTTCTCTTCATGCTTGACTTCACAAGACAAAGTTTAGGGTTAGGGGTAGATACATGATTTTTCTGGTTCAAATATGTCTAGATCTTGTTTATCAACTTGAATGCTTACTGTATGACATAATTAAGAAGGCTATGTTCTTTGGTTTTTCATTTTTTTCATTTTTCTGAATTTTTATGCCCATTTGAATTTTGGTCAAATCTTAGGTTTGACCAAGATTGAAACAAGTTAAAAACATGAATATAAAAAAGTAAGCATGTACGGATCCTTCTTAGTCACTACAAAATGAAGCTCGTGGGAGTATTTTCCTCCCACACGTGAGCTTGGTACCACTACACAAGAACCATGCATATGTTAAAACTTTTGAATCATGTGTTTTTTCTTCTCTTGATTACTGCCCAAAGGAGAAAAATTATATTAAATGGGTGTTTTCTATGAAGTGCCTACCGCATGAAGTGTACACACTACCACCAATCCAATTTTCACAGGTCTGCATAAGAGACATGGTAGCTACGTACGATGGCAATTTCCAATGATCCACGGATTATCTTTGTGTGCAACAATATACTGAATTATTTCTGGGCTAAAAGTTTTATTTCAAATCTAATTGGAAGGAAGGGTACATGAATTAGAATTTAAAAACTAGGTAAATACATGACATGCCCCCAAGATGTGGAAGCCTAAAACAATGGCCAAACATGTGCGGTGCATCCAAGTATAACACATAGCATGCACATATAGTTTGACCTAAATTTGAAATCAAGCCGAAGGTGGTTCGAAAAATCGTAAAATGGCAAAACAAAGCATGAAGTTACAAATTTGTGATGTACTATATGTCCATTAGGATATTACAAGGCTGACAAGTATACCTATGTTGTAAAATTGAGCAACATAATACAATATATATATATATATATATATATATATATATTACCCAAAATATACGATTAAAAAGTTAAAATGGACATCTAGTTTGTAATGATATAATTTTTGTACCATAAAATTCATAGTATGTTGTAATCAAATTAATGATATAGGGATGCACGCTGGCATTATAATCCCTAACGGAGGGAGTAAGCACTTCAGTTATGAAAAGTACCGAATAATGCATGCGAAAATGATTTTTATTGGAATACTAGTTCAACTTATTTTGTTATAAAGGGGCGTCGTGAGATTGATCGACCTAAATTTGTAAACAAGCCAAAGTTATTGTGGGGCTCGATATAAAAAGGTCAAAAGAAATGATGGAGTCATATAATTCGTGGTTTACATACTTCCACTATGAACAATACTAACAAACTTGTTGGCCATGCCATTCTGCTACCCCCCCCCCCCAAAAAAAATTCAAATATGAATCCTTGTGGCACGACCATGTTGGGGTTCACTTCTGGGCTTCTGGCTATCTACCCAGCCGAGCATGCGGGCTCTATTACCTTGTACGAATCCTCGTTTTAAACCAAGAAGAAGTGAACACCCCCCCGCCACACACACACACTCCTCTCTCTCTCTCTCTCCACTAATCGGCTTTAGATATCGCATCATTTGTCTCTCAGATTCCATTGATTTGCCCCAAGTTCAACAAGGTCGCTCCCTTTTCCTCTGAGAGTCCATTGACTTTTATTTGCTGGTGTCACTTGTGCTAAACTGTCATTCCTTGTACTCCCTCCGATTCATATTACTTGATGGTAATATAGATGTATCTAGACACATTTTAGTTGTAGATACATCCATTTTACCATCAATTAATATTGATCGGAGTTGCAGCGTGGTATGAGGCCTGCCGCCTGCCACCGTCGGCGAGGTTCCAAGTAAACGGTGCCAGAAGAAGAGTAGCGCGGCTCCGGATTCAACCACGAGGCGGCGATGGACGGCACCATGGAAATAAACGCTACGAATTTGGAGGCCATCGCGTACAACATCGCTGGAACGGCGCAGGTCATGTGCTCCCACGATGGCTGCGGGGTCAACGTCAGCTACCACGAGTCCCTAAGACACCAGATCGCGTGCCCGCAGGACCGGTGCAACTGCACGGAGCAGGGCTGC
Source organism: Lolium perenne (assembly GCF_019359855.2). Lineage (NCBI taxonomy): Eukaryota > Viridiplantae > Streptophyta > Magnoliopsida > Poales > Poaceae > Lolium > Lolium perenne. Next base: position 191,433,910 of record NC_067248.2, on the reverse strand, counting down.
GAATTCGCCGCCCCACCGTCAGCGCTCCTCGTTCACCTCGCAGAGGCCCACTCGATTCAGGTGCACAGGTTAGAGTATGGCATGTCCATAGAGTTCCGGGTGACCATGACGCACCCGTGCTCGCCGTGCAGGCGGCTCGTCGTCGAAGGGGATGACGGCTCCGTGTTCGTCCTGTACATCGACGCGCTCGGCCCGGCCATTGTCTTGTCTTTGGTATGCGTCAGGTCGGCCACATCCGTGTGCCCGCTCTACAGGGTGAAGATCTGGGCGCACGGCCCACCACCGTCCTCGAAATCGGACTGCAGGCGGGATGTCGTGAAGATGTCTGCCGATGCTTCTGGCAGCGCGTCGCCGGGCGCTGTCGTGTTTGAGGAGCTCACGTCGTTCCTCGTTGTGCCGGGGCCATACCTCCTTGGTGCTGGATCGTCCAAGGAGTTGCGTTTCTACATTCGCTTATGCAAGCAGATGTAGCTACTGCTACTTTGCGTAGTTTAAAAAACTGTCAATTTGTAAAGTACTAGAGTGTTCGTACGGCTGCTATTTTTTTATGGGGTCTTTGTTTCATATTTGTGCTGAACTGTTTGTAGTAGTACTTATACTTAATAATGATGCAGCGTGGAAGTGAATACTCTTTTTTTGTGAATCGGAAGTGAATACTCCAACTACTATATGTAATTGTAACCCCTCCATCTGATTTACTCCCTCCGTCTCGATTTAGAGGGCATGGTTTATTTTGCAAAGGGACCAAGGCATTGTTTCATTGGATGACGAAAACTCTCCGGAGCGCTGCCTCCTCCGGATGACAATAAAACATGATGTACAATGGGTTGTTTTTTAGTCTTATCTTTGGTAACGAGACATCCTAAATTTGTGGTGAGAGAGATTTATGCTAAGAGATGATCTCTTAGCTAAGAGAAGGCAAAGTCTTTTTTCATCTTTCTCTTTCTTCCACATCAGCGTTTATCCTACGTGGCACTGCTAAAATATCACCATTGTACATGCCCTAATACTCCACTAATGGTGTACAAAGCGTGCATGCAGCCGATCACATGCCCCCATGCAAACTTGTTTGGTTTCACACTCCACCAGCATGCACAAGGCTGTTCCCAGAGAATAGAAAAAGGAGAAAAGGGAAGGTGGAGACTAATTCGAGAAGGTTACTAGTACTTCTAATTTAAATGCATGCAGGCCTTAGATGAGAGGTAATATGGGACAAATATTTGTTCAGATTAGGCCCTGTGAACCGAGACAGAGGGGTATAAAACTATCTGCACTTCCAGATCATTTCTCCTGTTTTTTAGATGTCCTTTGACTTACTATAAAAAACAAAGAAGCACTATAAGGGCTGCTTTCAATCAAAGGAATGTGGAGAGTGTAGAAATAGGAAAGGTGTAGGATTGAAATTTTCCCATAGGAATCAAATCCAACATAATTCCTATGTCAATCCTATGAATCAAAGAAGCCCTAAGTGGTTACCGGTGCTTAATGCACAGTTCCAAAGAGTTCATCCCGCAGTCCAAATAACTAATAATCAGATGATGTCAATTTTTATGTATGTAGTTGTGCCTATTACCATCACAAATATAGTCTCAAATAGTATGATGGCGGAGATACACATTTTTTAACTACCATGATTTTCAGAAAATGCTTAGTCAATTTTGACATAATTTGACTTTCTAAAAATAATACGGAGTATAAGCCTTAAGCTTTGAGATGGAGGTACTATATTGGGTTTTCCTCGTCTTAAGCAAAATCCCTTCCCATCCCCTTAAATAGAGTACTCCAGCCTCGTGGCTAGGAGATAAGAGAGGCCATCGATAGGCCATACTCCTCGCGCGCTCGCAATGCTGGAAACTGTCACCGTTACCCTGAAGATGGACTCCACCGTGCTTCACTGCATTTTCTGCTCCCAGCCCCTCAAGCCCCCCGTCTTCAAGGTCGATCCCTTTCCCTCCCACACTCCATTGATGTTTCTTTTGTGGGTTCACTACTGCAAAAATGGGAATCCATGAACTTTGATTTGTGCAGTGCAAGGGTAATCATTTGGCCAGCGGCCGCTGCCTCAGCGAGCTTCCCGGGAACCGGTGCCATAGGTGCGTGGAACCCCGCGGCGGATTCGAGCAGGACCCGGCAATGGACGCCGTCGTATCAGCGGCGACGGTTGAGTGCCCCCCCCCCAGCAGCTGCGGGAGCTTGGTGGCCTACCACCAGGTCCACGACCACAAGATTGCATGCCCGCACGCCCCTTGCGCTTGCACGGAGCCCGGCTGCGACTTCGCCGCCCCGCCAACAGCGCTCGTCGCCCACTTCGCAGCGGCCCACTCGATCCAAGTGCACAAGCTCCCACCGTACAACACGACCAAAGTGTTCCAGGTGCCGGTGCCGGTGCCGGGTTCGCCGTGCCTGCGGATCATCGCCGAAGGGGAGGACGGCGCCGTGTTCATCCTGATCATCGGCGTGCTCGGTTCGACTTCGACCACCATCGTGTCTACCGTGTGCGTTAGGGCGGCCGCGTGCGTGTGGCCTCTGTACACGGCAAAGATGTGGGCGAATGGGCCGGCGTCGTGCTCGTTGGCGCACGCGAGGAGCAGGGCGGACACCGTGAGTGTGTCTTTGGAGGCGTCGAGCTGCGCCTTGCCGGGCGACGTCGCGTTTGATGAACTCACGTCGTTCCTCTCGGTGCCGCCGCTGTACCTGGTGCTTGGTGGACCTTCCAAGCTGCTGCGTTTCTACATTCGCATCGAGAAGGAGAACAATTAATCCTCAAAATAAGTACTCCTACTCCATATGATGATACGTACTAGTATAGTGCTAATGCGGATGTAACCTCTAGTAAAGTACTAGTACTAACACTGTCTGAGTTGTACTATTATTTCAGTTTCACTTCTATTGTTGGGTAACATCATCAGGAACATAACTTGAACTTATTGGTTTCAAATATGTGACAACAAAAGAAAAAGAACAAGAAAGGGAGCACTCCGTAACTGTTTTTCGTCCTGCTAATGCAACCTTGAGGTGACAGGGACAACTTTGTACAAAGCATCGTGCTCATATAAATATACGTACAAAATCATCAGCAGTACCTCGATAGGTGCCATGTCCATTGATAGACTGGGTCACTGGGAGATGGATATTACTACTGGATAGCTGTCCTGACGTGATAGGATGCCTACATACACCCTACTCGGCAGGTGACGATACCTTCCCAACGAAGGTATCCAGTCCCATCCATTGATTATTTTATTATGGACGGAGAGCATTCTAGAAGAGATGTCATGTCTTGGGGCAGAGGTTCGACTTAATCATGGTTTTGATATGGCCACGACTTTTGTCATTTAAGGCACCACCTATGGGAACCAAAAGATTACTGAAACAGCAACTACATTTTACTTGACGCTAATGTAGATGTATCTAGACATATTGTAGCTATAGATACTTCCATTTTAGCATCAAGTAATGTGGATCGGAGGGAGTAATACAATACAGTATATTCAGTATAAGGTTAACTTTGGCACACGCTGGGACGCACATATTTGTTAGAAGTACACACATGCAAGACAGAGCATAGAGTAAAATAATTACTCTACTATTTACTTATGAGCAACCAAAAGCTTGTACGTGTCCACTATATATATTGGCATGGACTACACTTATTGCTTGTGGATGAGGATAGCTGTTGTGGACAACACAGTGCATGCTGTTAGAGTGAAACGGCACACTTATTATGGATCGTAGGGAGTATGCAAGATAAAAAAAAGATCTACCATACATATTATTATTATATACTTTTTTTGCGAACCTTATTTTATACTTATCAGTTATGTACTCACGACACTGGGAGCATACACACACACGATCGTACATACTACAGTAGTACTGTACTGCTTTTAACACTACTTGCAAGATAAAATATAGCTGGATGTACAGAACTACTTATCACTGGGTGCGTTAGTGCATACACACACGATCGTATACATACTAGTATTGTACTACTTTTAACACTAGGCTATCCTTTTCAGTGGTCTTCCTCTTCAGCTTCCACAGCCTGTACCATGCTGCTCTTCTTCTTCTTCTTCTTCTTACTCCCGCTGTCCTGGAATTCCGCCAATTTTTGTTGACCCTTCTCAAAGTTCACTATTCGCCTGTATACCTCATATGTCGCGTATGCGTCGATGCTTGCATACATGATATGCTTCATGGACAAGGGCACCTGCTTCCACAGCTTGTGTCCCTCATGCGTAAGTTTTTTCATGATAGATTTGTACTGGCTGTCTATAATGGCCACAGCATAGTCAGTCAACGAATCCTTATTGTTACTAGTGGAATCGGCAGGCTTCCACCTTTTTTGGATGTCCACGAAGTTCGCCACTGAGAGGTTGCAACGCCCAAGCCTGGTAATGTCGTTGCCGATGTCAACACCTGCAAATGTTACGTCAGCCCTGCCAAGAAAGTCAGCGAGTTTGGGGCATGGCTGGTCGGCCGAGGAAATCTGGTACAGGAGGCAGTCCGTGCCCATACACAACTGTATGAGGGCAGCCTTCTGTTCAGGCCCATAGGTGTACTCTACGTCTAGGCCAACAATTTTGTACGAGTCTTCTTTCTCCAAGATCAACTCGATTTTGTTGATGTGTTCCTCCACCTTAGACGCCATATTGGTATAGTTGGCCGTAATGGTGGTTGTTCCATGAGCGAGGAAAGTGTGCCCGTGGTAGAACGCTTCCATGGAGGGTAGCGAGAGGGGCACATGCGAGAGTGTCAGGGAGAAGACGAAATGAGGAAGACGAATGTTAACCGCCACGCCAGGGCCTGGAAACCGCTAGATGCATGCATTTTGGACGGTTTTGAAGATGACGGGCCATAGGGCACGAATGCAGTTTCCTTGTTAAAATAATAATAACTGCTCACGTACTTAATTAATTGGATGCTTATTTGTTTCTCGAGAGGAGCCTAGGTTTTTTCTACTACTCCGTACGAAACTCTGAGGATCTAAATCATCAGCATTAGTACAAAGAGATTCAAAAGTAATAGTATTACCTTCGTCTAAAAGTAGGTGTCTTAGTTTTGTCTAATACGGATGTATATAGACATATCTTAGTTGTAGAAATTACAAATATGTCTTCCTTGCACCACTTAGCTACCACTACAAACACTAACGCAAGGTAGATCAGCATCATGCAATGTAGACATTACAGTATTTTTGTACTACTGTACTTGTCTTCCCTGGTCTATGATTCAATATCTAGTATACTCTACTGCTTATACACCAGGGAGATTCAAAATACGAGTTGAGCGCCAAAACTCCCGCCTCCATACACATATTTCGAATTCCCATTCGACCCCTATTACCAATGACGCAATGGCAGACAAGTGAAGCCGGCGTGGGTTGGGGTCTCGTTCGTAATTTACACATCCCCTCTGATATATATAGTCTACCGCCTTCCTTTCGTCTTCCCCATTTCCGCCAAAAATATGTCGCAATACTCCAGGCCCATCATCTCTCACCTGCCGGACCACCGCACCGGAATATCCCGGCCGTACTTAGCCGGCCTACCACCTCACCTACCTGAGGTTACCGACTCCCTCGTCCGTAGCACCAGATCCGCTTCACCAACGCCGCCGTGTACTGCATCGGATCTGCTTCACCGACTGCTTCGTCCGCAGCACCAGATCCGCTTCACCAACGCCGCCGTGCACTGCACTATCTGAGTTCACCGACTCCCTCGTCTGCCGTACCTGATCCGCTTCACCAACGACGCCGTGCACTGCATCGGATCTGCTTCACCGACTCCCTCGTTTCAGATCTGCTTCCCCGAAACCATCATCGACCGCCCCCAGATCTGCTTCCTCGACGCCGATGCCCACCGCAACCGCAGCACCCCCGCCGTCGTCGACGTGACCCGCAAGGATGCCGAGTATGACTACACGAAGCCGCCGTCGAGGTAACCAGACCCCCTCCCCCCTACACGTTTTGGGATGTTACCATAGAAGGTTCAAGCATGTCTTGGTCAACTAGAATGTGTCTATATACATCTGAATCTAGTCATAACTGAGATTTATATTAGCATGTAAGTATCTAGAATTGGTTTACTGTCATGCAATCCAATCTAGTTAAACCCGTGTCAATCTATATCTATACCTAATAATATATAATAATAAAGAAACTAAGGCAAAATTTTCGTCCAACTTCAAACTACCCATAAATTTCCGAAAATTACACCTATGCCCCCCGCGAGTTAATACTGATTCGTCCGTCTAAAAAAGCATCGACAGAGAAGTCCCATAGATCCAGCTCCGCCCTGCTCTCAATGCGCGTGGCAGCGGGCAGAAACCTTCGCATTTGCCCATGCCACTCCTCGAGCTCTCTGTCTTGATGTGCTTCACACACCTTGATGTGCTTCACACACATGGCTTATAATACTAGGAAGCTTGTACATGACCCTTTAGATTGTTGCCATGTGCCAGAATCCAAACCCTATACCATACTTCTAGAATAATCTACAAACTCTAGATATTTCATACTACTCGTAAATATCTTACTCTAGAACATTCCCCATTCTACAATTCTCTCTACATACCTTGGATACTTCATGACTAAGCTAGCTCCTTTACTAGCCAACCACATTGATAAGATTACTACTAACAATCTCCCCCATAATCTTGTCATATAAACTATCTTTACTACGTATTAAATTTAAAACAGGTCGCGGTGGTTGGTGATGGTACGTCAAACGTGTATACAACTCACCCGAACATAAAAAGTAAGGTCAGCGTGACCGGCTCCATGAGGAGTTCTTATCAGGATTAGTTAGGTCACGACCAAAATCCAATCCGTAGCACTAGGTAGCAAAATCAGCATCCCTTTTCTAATTCTAATCGCTAAAACAAGCATAGATCGGTTCAGCCACACATCTTTTTCGTTCGCTCCCCTTTTTATTCTCTAAGGAACCCTCTCCTTAATGAGCGTAGATTGATGGAGATGGCTTTTGTACCGGTCAATCTTTATATCAGCAGGTGATCCGTCCTTTCTCCTCTGCCGTGGTTCATCAACGTGTGTCCGACAATCCCGGTTAGATTGGCACGATCGGCAAAAAAGAAAAAAGCCAAAAGAGACCCATTGATTAGGCTCCTCTTGCCGTGCAACTTTAAATTTTCTAACTTTTCTTTCATTCACAAACATACAGTGACAACTTATATGACTCTAGGTTTCTTTTCCTAATTTTTGCACGTGCATGCATTTTCCATTTAAAATTCGTAGGACATACAAATCTCAACACTTATGCAACTAAAAATCCTTTAAAAACAAAACTTTCAGACCTACTGACATTTAAGAGGTTAGTGACAAGAATCAACCACATGTTTAGGAGCGCAGTGACATTCTCGCTAAAAAACCATGTTTCACGCGTGGGTGTTTCATTAATAAAGAGAAATATCTGATTAGTAAAGAGAAATATCTGTTCAGTTGGGGCCGCGTTTCGACGTGTGTTCTCGACGAATCAGTTTCTCAGACAAAGTATCTCGAAGGTGTTCATAGAGGTAGCATGTGCATTTGTGCGTTCATAGAAGCGAGTGTATGTACTTAGTGAGCATTTATATTGTACCGTGTTTTGTAAAAAAGATGGTGTGAAAGGGCACCTTTTACGATATACTCCCTCCGTCCCAAAATGTAAGGGGTCTAAGGATTGGTCAAAAGTCAAACCTTACAAACTTTGACCAAATATTTAAAAAAATATTTACATCTACAATATCAAATTGACATATTAAGAAAATATACTTTAGGGTGAATCTATTGATAATGATTTAGTATTGTAAATATTTATATTTTTTTGTATAAACTTGGTCAAATTTTAAAAACATACTTTTAACTAATCCTTAGACGCCTTATTTTTGGCACGGACGGAGTATCATTCAATAAATACTATGAATTATTCGATCGTTTGTTCAAACATGTCAATTAGATCGGTCGATTGATCAACTCGGATCGGTCGATCGAGCATCAGAGTTGTCTCTGTGGTGACAAAAAATAATGCACATTGTATAAGACTGACGTACCACAGATTGTAAAGAAAAATGAGGACCATGTGGCCACACATCCTGGACATAGACATTGTGATTATATTCCATTTATTCTATTTTTGGAGAGAGCGATCTTTCGTTATTAACCCGTTGCAACACACGGGTATTATGCTAGTATCCCCTAATCCAGATCACATGGACCATGCACTTCATCTTGTGATGGCATCACACCGACTCACGTCAAGCAACGCCGCCGCACCCTGCTTGTTAGCCTCACACCGACTTCATATTAGATATCATGTAGTGCATTTCAAGTACCAAATCACTGAGAACCAACCTGTGGTTGGATGGTTAGGAGGCAGTGGCACCCCCAGATTTGACGCTTTGGTGTCTCAAAAATGGAGGAATATTCTTGTGTGGGATGCGGCGTTCCCGATGACATTGTGGTGATAGTGGTGACTTCGTCAATCTCAATACCCGTCGGATCAGTTTCTTGGATGCATTTTCCTGGATGTGCTCGAAGGGGTAGAGTGTGTGTGCGTGAGTGATGAGTGTATGCATGTACATGTGAGCGTCTATGATTGTACTGTGTGTTGCAAAAAATAGTATTAATTTTTATCTTGTTCATACTAAGACTAGCAAAGCGTTCCCTGCTCTATAAACTCTCAAGAAACACCCCTATAATATCTATCTAGTTCGTCCTAATGTTAGAACAGTAATTGCATGCTATGTAATTCATCTATTTTTGTTAGGAAACCTACATGTTTGTTTGCTTTTCTTATTCTCAGGTGACAGGTTGTGTGCTGGGACCATAGCCGCCGTCTGTTTTGTTCGTTGCAAAATGTTGTTATATATTCCGCCATTCTGTGCTCTTCTATGTTCACAAGGTTTTAAATTATAATTTCCATCTGTTTTGTTGTAAACAATGACGGTAAATGCCAATTACTATTTCCTTTCTGCTATCCTTTTGCCATCCTGTAGTACATGTGTGAACTCATTGCTCTGGTACATTTAAATTCTTCATTGTTTTTGTTCTTCAAGAGCTGCAACCCTAACTCTTTGCTGTAATTTCATGTTGCACTATCACATGGAACACAGCAAATCGTGGAGTGAATCACCCCTATAATCCAGTAAGTACCTTTCATTTTTGTATTGATATGCTTATCATGCGGGGAACCAGTTTGTGTTTAACACATTTACTCTCCATATAGATAGGATAACTGGTTTGAAATAAATCATGCTATTTATATGACTGCACGTCTTCGTTCATTTTCCTGCTAGCTTCTCAAACTTGTTCTATTGCCTGTCTAATCTTTTTTTGTTTGATCATGATTAAACCAATTTAATTGTTCTGTTTAACTTAAATGATCTGGCATTTTATTCCAGCCACATAATGTTTGATTGCTCTTGCACTTCCTCATACCATTATGTCTTCTGGATTTCATCCATACATGATAAGAATGTTTTGCTTGGTGAATATGAGTCAGATGATGATTCAATTGGTTATTAGTCCTTGATTCATTGAGTTGACTGATGATTAAAACATATAAACCTTGGCACTTTCTGGCATGCTTGTTGTTGGATATAATGAGCACATTTGTATTTAGTAAGATTTTTTCTGATTTCACTTGTTGATTAATCCAATGCCACCTTCTGTAGTAGGAAATCCACCTTCAGTGGGTATCATAAATAAGATATGTTGTTTCTTTTTGGCTGACCCATCTTTTATTTTTAGGCACAAAATGGTTCATTTGTTTGTTTCTCCTTCCCTTATATTGGGCTCATGGGTTAAACATTGAAATAATATGTCAGTTTATATGAATCCCATAATGGTTCTTTGTCTAATCTGTCTTAATTGGTCCTGCTCGTTTATATTTGGCACCAAATGGATATATTTCTCGTTTATCCGAGGCATTCCCATGGCTGGCCGATGATGAAAATAATGAAATTTAGGGGTTGGAGATTCTCCAAGCTTGCACAATGTCTGGCTAGTTTTGTCCACATGACCACTTTTGTGGAACTTAAGGGATCTGAAGCACCCCTTCCAAGTGTCAATTTTAATTGACAGACTTCTGTTATGCAGTTTCCTGGCTTATTTTATTAGGCACAGACTGTCTAGTTACTTGATTTATTTTGTTCATATTTGCCATCCGGTTGCTCTGCCTGTTGCAATGGGGTTGATAGCTTGCTTTGTTATATTATGCCTTATGATTTTTGAAAATCTGCCATCTGTTTTGATGCTTTGCAAAAATCTGTGACAACTAATATGGTTGTTTTCTCAAATTGTATGGTTCTGTAACCTGCACTGTCTTGTTTTCAGCCCCTGAATAGAGCAAGGAAGGCAGATGGCAGTGGCATGTACATCAAGTGTCCAGGTCTTTCCACAAAGACAGCCATGACAATGCCAATTCATCTGATAGTCAGATGATATCTACTGTCCCAGCCATTCCAGCGCAAACAATCGCTGCCTTTGCACACGAATCAATTGATATAATGCAGCAGCAAAGAGATGAAAGAGATTCAAAAATCGACATAACAGTCAATGAGATACATGAATTGAAAAATAGGCAAGCTTGGATTGAGCAGATCCTTAATAATCTACTCTGCAAATCTAATGGAAAGCCAGCTGTTACTTGCACTCCGATGAATTCTACCTAAAAGAAATGTAGTTTTGCCGATGATGCCAATTGTATGGCTTGTATCATTTGAGTTATTTCGACTTGTTGTGGTATTTGAGAATTTTTCCTGTTATTGTAACACTTGAGCTTTTTTCCTGTTATTGCTATAGTTTGCAATAATTGTAACAAATTTTCAATGTAATGATTATTTGATCTTGAGCTTTTTTCCTGTTATTGCTATAGTTTGCAATCATTGGAACAAATTTTCAATGTAATGATTATTTGATCTTGCACTCGGCCTTAAACAGAACTACTAGTATGGTCTCACAATTTTTTATCATTATACTTTGCAAGATTTAGCGGATGCCCCAAATTCAGTGCATCTCCACCGGCGGCCCCGATAGCGATTTGGGGGCCTGCGTCGATTTAGGGCTCGCACCGGTGCGCTCCAAACGGCGCCGGTCATTTGTCGAGCCCAATAGAATCGCCGGCATCCCATGCCGGCCCCTTTGACAAGGGCGCGAATCGGGCACCCCGGTTGCCTTTGCGGAACGACGGTTTTCTCTGGTGGGGGCGCCTTGTCCGCGAGAGGACGCGACGGTTCGCATCGGCCGCGACGCGGAAAGGTTGGTCGTCGGCGTTTAAGGTCATGTAAGAGGTAGTTATAGTACTCGTATGTGATTTTGGTGATGTGGAGGAAAAAGAATGAGGAGAGAGAAGGACTATGTGGTGCCGATTCAAAGAAACCGGATCAAGCAGTACAAGTGGGACCCAGCAGAAATATGACATGCATATTTTACTTATATCCTAAAGCAAGTGGCCCACTTCACCAAGCCATGCACATTAAATTATCAATTTCCATCACAGATGAGTCGAACCAAATTGTTGGTTCGCTTTTCCTGTCAGAACCTATGCATCGATGCTCTGTTATGTGCGGAACCGATTCAATGGACGATTTGGTTCGCTTTTGATACACATAGTGCATGGTCTAAAGTTACAGACAGTCTGTAGGCTTCTTACAGACAGCTTACAGACACCATTTTTGTTGTTGTATGAAGGGTGTCTATAACTTATACTCATATATAGCTATGACTAAAAATACTAGATAACTTACAGATAGACTATTGTATACACTGTCTATAGCATTGTCTATACTCCGTAGATGACATGGAGTAGTATTACAGACAACATCCGTCTAAATCAATGTACATGCCCTAATGGCGTGGAAACCGAGGCGACGGCCCGGCCACGAGGGCAGCGACTGGCCATGCGGCGTCCAGTCGCCTTAAATGTGGGCAGTTGCTACCGCTAGATAGGACGTACGCCGTCCACCACCGCCGCTCCATTCTCTACTCTCCACATCAAGATGCCCGCCGTCTGAAGACCACCTACTCGATGGTTGGCCTCAACGGTCGCGCGCTGTCTCCAGCACCACCGCAGCCGTAGCCGGAGCCGCAGGCCGACGATGAGTACAGCTCCGACGAGGACGAGGGCCCATGGTTCAAGGCGTGGCACGATGTCTACGTAGCAGAAGCGGAAGCAGAGGTGGCGGAGGAGGCAGCGCAGTCGGGCGAGCCGCCGCAGGCCCCCGCCGACCCGGAGCAGGCGGTGATCCTCGCGTCACTGAACGCACAATGATACCAGCGGTTGAGGGAGGAGGAGCGTGAGTTCGTCAACGACGCGAACCTCGAGCAAGTCCTCGAGATATCGCGCCAGCGAGCGGCCACGGAGGAGGCGGGACGCCGCCTCATGGAGGCGGAGCGACAGAAGCTCGCAGAGCTCAACGCTCATCGCCACTACGACGCGTTCGCTCGCCAGCAGGCGAGGCGCGCAGAGATCGAAGCTTCTCGGGAAAGGCTGGAAGCGCGGGGACAGCGCCGCCGGCAAGCCCCTGCGACGCCGGCCGCCATGCTCCACCGCCAGATGCGCGAAGCAACGGAGGAGAAGCGGGCACGGAAGCAGGCGGCAATGGCGAAGAACAACGACAAGGCAGGGCCGTCGAGCGCCCCTACCGACGGCCAGTAGACCAGGATTAAGTTTATGTTTAGTTATGTTTAAATTCGAGCTACTTTGGTATAAATTTCGTATGAATTTGGGTTTTTAGATGTCAATTTAAATTTTAAAATCTATCGGGGCTGCCGTTTTGGGGCCGCCGGTGTGGGAGCAGCGTCCCCAAATAGAGGATCTTTGTCGGTGGAGATGCTCTTATAGATAGATAATGATCATGGTAACAGAAAAAATCGTCAACGTGATGATGATTTGATGTTGCACTCGACCTTGAACATAAGTACTAGTACGGTCTCACAATTTTTTTAATCATTATACTTTGCAACATTTAGCAGATGCGCCAAATTCAGACATAGATCATGATCATGGTAACAAATTTTCAACATGATGATGATTTGATGTTGCACTCGGGCTTGAACAGAAGTACTAGTACGGTCACTCAAAATTTTAGCATTATACTTTGCAACGGATGCACCAATTTCAGAGATAGATCATGATCATGGTAACAAATTTTCAACATGATGATGTTTTGATGTTGCACTCGGCCTTGAACTGGAATACTAGTACGGTCTCACAATTTTTTATCATTATAATTTGCAAGATCTAGCGGATGAGCCAATTTCAGAGATAGATGATGATCATGGTAGTAACCGGTATTTAATGTGATGATGATTTGATTTTGCACTCGGCCTTGAACAGAGGTACTAGTACGGTCTCACATTTTTTATCATTATAGTTGGACCTTAGCCAAATTCAAAATCTCATAGCGGCAAAACTTCCCGCCCACAAAATACAAAAATTTCACACGCTTCCAAATTCCCATTCTACCCCTGTGGAGATGACAGCAAGGTCGGTTGGTGGGGGGGGTATGCCCGTCATTTTTTGGATCACCACCTCCCTAGCCCGGAAACCCTCGCAGAAAAAATTCATTTCCCTCAGACCACCCACCGGAACTTCCCAAGTCCCTCTCTCCCACCTCCACGACCACCGCACCGGAACATCCCCGCCGGACTTCCCTGGCCTACCTGAGCCCTCGCGATCCTCCTCATCCGGCTGCCTGCCGGAGCCGCTTCATCGACGCCGTCATCAACCGGACTGGATCATCCCCATCGTACCTCGAAACCATATGCTCATCCAGCAGTCTACCGCAGTCGCTTCAGCTGAGCCGCTTCGCCGGATCCGTCTTCCACCGCATCGGATCTTGCTCACCGACATCGCTGTGCATGAACCGGATCTGCTTCACCGGCGCCGTGCATGATCTAAACTCTTCTACTGTCGCTTTTCTATTGCTTGCCTGCAAGTTCTTGTTTAATCTTGGGGGAACCTGTTTGTGCTAACGACGCGCCATTACGTTTTTGCAGATGAGATGAGTAACCATGAAGTGTAATGGCCGTCTCTCCAACCCCAAGTAGCACATGTAGCGTACTTCATCACCGGATCTTTCAACCCCAGGAACATCTGCTGTGACTCCCACAGAGTGCTTCTCCTAATGTAAGTCCCTTGTTTTAGCGCCATGTTCTGGGTTCAGATGCTTGTTTGTCTGAAGATCTTTTAGTTCATTCCTAGCTATGACCGTAACACCTTGCTATTTTCTAGTTCATTGCTAACTTTAAGCGATTGAACATTTTGGTTTGCATTCCCTGCTCTGTAGATGTAGCCATCATAACTTCTATCTTGCTCAGTCGTTGTTACAAAAATTATAGGTATTATAGTAACATCCTGCTATTATTTAGTTCATGGCCAATTTTAAGTAATTGCACATGTTGGTTCGCATTCCCTGCTCTATAGCTTTTGGCATCGTAACTTCTATATTTGGTTTACATTCCCTGCTCTGTAGATCTAGCCATCATAACTTTATCTTGCTCAGTCGTTGTTACAAAAATTATGGCCTGCTACTATGTTGTTTGTGCCAATTTTTTACTCCATGAACATGTTGGCTTGCATTCCCTGTACTACAGGTGATGCCATTGTTTTGTATCTAGTTCATTGTAAGCTAACAAAGTAAGGACTTAGTTTGGCATGCTATCACTCTGCTATCTAGCCTGTAGTACATAAACTTGTCATACTACTAGATAATAATTTTGCGTGCCATCTTGTTCTTCAAAAGCTGCTTTATTGACTTGTTTCTCTGACTTGGCATGACGCTCACATATGGAATGCTGAACATATTGGTTTGCATTCCCTCTTATACAAGTTCACAGGTGATCCCACTATATTCTCAGATCTGGTCCATCCTAAGCTCCAAAGATTAACTATCCTCTATGTGTTGCTCATTACAAGTTTATATCCCGAAACATCTTGATTTGCATCCCCTTCACTATAAGTTCAGGAGTATTATTTAGTTCACGGCCAAAATTAAGTAATTGCACTTGGCACATGTTGGTTCACATTCCCTCCTCTTTAGCTTTTGCCATCGTAACTTCTATTTTTGGTTTACATTCCCTGCTCTGTAGATGTAGCCATCATAACTTCATCTTGCTCAGCCGTTGTTACAAAATTTATAGCCTGCTACTATGTTGTTCATGCCAATTTTGTACTCCCTGAACATGTTGGTTTGCATGGGACTCGACAGTAGTAAGCCTGCTGTTTCATTCTAACATGCTCTGTTATATTGGTTGTTGGTATGCGGCATGCACTCTTTGTTTGCTTATTGTGCGCATTACAATGATCTTGTTATAACGACGAAATGATGAGTTCCAAATTCTTTGGCAAACAATATTGTAGTGTCTTTGCCTTTCCATTGTTGCTGTCTTAACTTGTAATGTCTTTGTTTCAGATATAGCTGCTGCATGGACAACTTAAAAGATTGACGGATCGCTTCATTGTATTGCTAGGTTTAATTACCATTCAATTTATCTGGGTTCTGTAATATTTTTTCAAAGCCTTGCAGCTGATGTAATATTTAGTTAGTTTTTATAGTTCTTTCGCGCATTTTTTCTTTGGTGCTTGTGGTAAGTGAGGCTATCCGACAGAAATCAATGCTGCGTAAATATTCTCAGTATCTAAATCACGAATTCCCATCCCTTAAACGGCCCAATTAAGCGAAATCACATATGTGCCGGCCCGCAAAATCCTAAAGCGTCTATTATGCCGGCATATAAACAGCAACTAAACGGGCTGGCCCACTTACTTATTGTACCAGCCCACTTGATTTACGGTGGACCCCACACTCTAATTGGGCCGGCCCACTTGCTTTAAGGTGGACCCCACCCACTACTGGGCCGGCCCACTAACTAGTTGGGCCAGCCCAATTGCTTATGTGGTGGACCCCACATACTAAATGGGCCGGCCCTTTAACAGGAAAGTGGGACCCACCTGTGTTTTTGGCCCGGCCCACTATCTTGTTGGGCCGGCCCACTTGCTATATGGTGGACCCCACATACTAAATGGGCCGGCCCTTTAACAGGAAAGTGGGACTCACCTGTGTTTTTGGCCTGGCCCACTAGCATGTTGGGCCGGCCCACTTCTATATGGTGGACCCCACATACTAAATGGGACGGCCCTTTAACAGGAAAGTGGGACCCACCTGTGTTTTTGGCCCGGCCCATTTGCTATATGGTGGACCCCACATACTAAATGGGCCAGCCCTTTAACAGGAAAGTGGGACCCACCTGTGCTTTTGGCCCAGCCCACTATCTTGTTGGGCCGGCCCATTTGCTATATGGTGGACCCCACATACTAAATGGGCCGACCCTTTAACTGGAAAGTGGGACCCACCTGTGGTTTTGGCCCGGCCCACTATCTTGTTGGGCCGGCCCACTTGCTATATGGTGGACCCCTCGTACTAAATGGGCCGGCCCTTTAACAGGAAAGTGGGACCCACCTGTGCTTTTGGCCCGGCCCACTTGCTTGTTGGGCCAGCCCATTTGATCTAATGTGGACCCCACATACTAAATGGGCCGGCCCGATAGCAGGAAAGTGGGACCCACATGCTAATTGGGCCGGCACAATATCTTCCTGGGCCGGCCCACTTGCTTTAAGGTGGACCCCACTTGGTAAATGGGCCGGCCCGATAACAGGAAAGTGGGTCCCGCATGTCTTGTGGGCCGGCCCTTTTGCCTGTTGACCGGTCAAACGAGTGCATTCGGCCCGGCTCACATGCTTAGTGGGCCGGCCCATTAATGTTTTGACCAGTCAACCTTAGAGGTTAGGCCCGGCCCACGTAACTAATGGACCAGCCCAATATATAGTTGACCGGTCAAACTAAGTCGGTCCCGGCCGCAAACTTAATGGGCCGGCCCGCTTAAGACGTGGCAGCCTCGTGTGGGCCTACCATCTACCACGGGGTTTCGGCCGGTTAACGCCGTTAATCGCGCGATTAACGGCGTACGCCACGTGTCGGTTGCATGACGTCGGCGATCAACGGGCTCCCGGAAACACTTGGGCAACGGTCCGATTTTCCGTGGCGGAAGGGCGCCCAAGCGCGACGGACCGAAAAAATCGTCGTAGGACTTTGCCTGACGCAGTTTCCACAACAGAACCCATATCGTCGGGTTAGGCCCATAGGCGACGAAAAATACCCCTTAGCGGACGATTTTGAGACGTTGTCTATCAGAACTTTTCTTGTAGTGATAGTTCAGTTAGTTCAGTTAGCCGGTCAGCTATTCTCTAGGCTTTGGATAGACATAGCTGACTTAGTCATAAGCACGATCGGGAGTGCTGTTACTCTGAGCTTGGACGTGGGATGGCACGTTCGGCATAAGCTCCGTGAGGATAGACACGATCGTTAGTTCTTCCTTAGCTTCGATCGAGCGAGAGCCAGGCCACAAGTGGTATCAGAGCCATGGCAGGCTCCACGCCGCCGCCACCGAAGAAGGCCGCGCCGGGGGAGAAGAAGAAGCCCACGGACTTGCCGTCCGGGTCGGGCTCAAAATCCCCAGGGCGGTCAGCGTCCCGCCTTCCCTCCGCGTCTCCAACTCGCCGTGGTCGCAGCCAGCATCATGGGCGCGAGTTGGTGGTGAGGGAGAGGGTCGCATGGGAGGTCACCGGCGGCTCGCAGTGGCCGACCCTGACGCGTACGAACTACGCAGATTGGTCGGTAATCATGCGTGTGCAGCTGCAGGTGCACGGACTCTGGGAAGCGGTGAGCGAGGGCGACGTCGACGATCACGAGGATCGGGCGGCGCTGGCAGCTCTCCTCCGTGCCGTACCTCCGGAGCTCGTGCGCACCCTCGCCGCCAAGGACAACGCCAAGGTGGCGTGGGACACACTGAAAACCCTCCGCGCTGGGGCCGAGCGCGTCCGCGACGCCAAGGCCCAGACCCGCAGGCGCGACTACGATCGCCTCACCTTCAAGGATGGAGAGAAGGTGGAGGATTTCGCGCTGCGTCTCTCCACGATCCTCAGCGATCTGGAGATGCTTGGCGATCCAGAAGACGAGGGAAAAGCCGTCAGAAAATTCCTGCGCGTCCTGCCCCGTAAGTTTCGTCACATGGCTTCATCGATTGAATCTTTACTTGATATCAAGACGATGTCGATCGAGGAGCTATCCGGTCGCCTCCTCGTCGTGGAGGAGAACGAGGCGATCGATGGTGGGGAGGACTCCGACGGGAGGTTGCTCCTCACAGAGGAGGAGTGGCGTGCGCGCCAGAAGCGCGTCGCACACGACGGCAGCAGCGGCAGCAACGGCGGAGATCGCCGTCAGGCCAAGAACCGCGGCAAGGACCGCGACGATAGGCGGCCGTCCGGGGAGGGATCCAGAACCTCCGGCGGCTCGAAGAAAGATGACGCCTGCCGCTACTGCTGCAAAAAGGGTCATTGGGCCCGCGAGTGCAGGAAGAAGAAGCGCGAGGAAGAAGCTCACCTGGCAGAGCGGGAGGACGACGACGCCGACCCTGCACTGCTCCTTGGCGTCGTCGAACTTGACGCGCCCGCCACACCAGCAGCGGCGACTTCTCCACCAGGCAAGCCAAACGCTCTCGTGATGCTGAACGAGGAACGCGCCAAGGTGGTGCCCGTAAGCTACGGCGAGCCAAGGGACGCCGCGTGGTACCTCGACACCGGTGCCTCCAACCACATGACGGGCGACCGCTCCGTCTTCGCGGAACTCGATGAGGCGATCACCGGCAGCGTCCGCTTCGGCGACGGCTCCGTCGTGGAGATCAAGGGCCGGGGCACGATCGTGTTCAGCATCGACGGCGGGGCGCAGCGCGCATTCACGGAGGTCTACTACATCCCTCGCTTGAAGAGCAGCGTCGTCAGCCTGGGCCAGCTGGACGAGTGCCACTGCGACATCCGC
The DNA here is from genome assembly GCF_019359855.2 of Lolium perenne. Taxonomy (NCBI): domain Eukaryota; kingdom Viridiplantae; phylum Streptophyta; class Magnoliopsida; order Poales; family Poaceae; genus Lolium; species Lolium perenne. The sequence continues at coordinate 191,415,034 of NC_067248.2, read as the reverse complement.
ATCCGGCGTGTGCTGCTCACCATCCGCGACCGCCGAGAAAATCTGCTGCTCAAGGTAAAACGCGCCCCCAATCGCCTGTACAAGCTGACGATGCATCCAGTGCAGCCTGCGTGCCTCGCCATGCGCCACGATACAGACTCGTGGCGGTGGCACGCGCGCTATGGACACCTCCACTTCGAAGCTTTACAGCAGATGGCGCGCTCCGGCATGGTTCGAGGCCTGCCAAGCATCGAGCACACAGGGGAGCTCTGCCAGACGTGCCTGGCTGGGAAGCAGCGCCGAGCCCCATTCCCGCAGCAGGCGAAGTTCCGAGCGGAGGAGCCGCTCGAACTTGTCCACGCGGACCTCTGCGGCGCGATCACCCCACCGACGCCTGGAGGGCGTCGCTTCTTCCTCCTGCTCGTGGACGACCACAGTCGCTTCATTCGGCTTGTCCTGCTCACGTCCAAAGACGAGGCAGCTGCGGCGCTGAGGCGATTCCAAGCTGAGGCGCAAACTGAATCGCGCCACAAGCTCCGCACCGACAGAGGCGGGGAATTCACCTCCCACGCCCTCGCCGCCCACTTCGCCGAAGCTGGAGTGAAGCGCCATCTGACGGCTCCATACTCACCGCAGCAAAATGGCGTCGTCGAGCGGCGGAATCAGACGGTGGTCGGGATGGCACGGTGCATGCTCAAGGCGAAGGGCATGCCAAGCTGTTTTTGGGGGGGAGGCGGTGACCACGGCGGTGTATGTGCTCAATCGAGCGCACACGCGCAGCGTCGACGGCAAAACCCCCTATGAAGCTTGGTACGGGAAGAGGCCGGCGGTCGAGCATCTGCGCGTCTTCGGCTGCGTCGCCCACGTCAAGTCAGCACGTCCGTTCCTGCGCAAACTGGACGACAGAAGCACCCCGATGGTCTTCATCGGCTATGAGCCTGGCTCCAAGGCGTACAGGGTCTACGACCCAGCGACGCGACGCGTCCATGTCTCCCGCGACGCCGTCTTCGACGAAGCGGCGACCTGGGACTGGGACAAGGACGTACCTGCGGCGGAAAGGAGCGAGGAGCTAGTGGTTGAGTACACCACACTGGCGGTACCGGCGGCGGCCGGACACGCACCCTGTACGACGGCGGGGTCCTCGGCTTCCACGGGATCGGAGGCCGCCACGCCGTTCGTCAGTGCATCGCCAACACCGCACGAAGCAGCGACACCTCCACCTCCGGACCAGGACGACGCACGCGACGTACAGCTCGCCACGCCTCCCACAGCACCAGATGCAGCTCTGTTCGATGAGGACGACGACCCTGACGAGATGCACAGGTATCAGCGCGTCGCTGACCTGTACGGTTCAGACGCCGAGGCACCAAATTTGGCCGAGCGTCTGTTCCTGTCTTCTGCAGAGGAACCAGCGAGCGTGGAGGAGGCGCGGAAGGAGGCGTGCTGGAACAAGGCCATGATCGAGGAAATGGACTCGATCGAGGAAAACTCCACCTGGGATCTTGTTGATCTCCCTCGTGGAAACAGGCCAATCGGCCTCAAATGGGTGTACAAGGTGAAACGCGACGAGCTGGGCGCCATCGTCAAGCACAAGGCCCGGCTCGTCGCAAAAGGCTACGTCCAGCGCGCAGGGGTTGACTTCGAGGAGGTCTTCGCGCCAGTTGCGCGGCTGGATTCCGTTCGCCTCATGCTCGCCATCACTGCACAAGAGATGTGGGAGGTACATCACCTCGACGTAAAGTCAGCGTTCCTCAACAGCGAGCTGGCCGAGGAGGTCTACGTCAAGCAACCTCCTGGCTTCGTCAGGAATGGGGAGGAGAGCAAGGTACTGCGCCTGAAGAAGGCACTGTATGGCATCCGCCAAGCTCCCCGAGCGTGGTACGCCAAGCTCGACGGGAGCCTCGCCACACTCGGCTTCGTCAAGTGCGCCTCAGAACATGCGGTCTACACACGCATCAAGGATGGAGCACGGCTACTGCTGGGGGTATACGTCGATGACATGATCGTCACCGGCACCACGGCAGCAGCGATCACCGCGTTCAAGCGAGAGATGATGTCGCTGTTCCAGATGAGCGACCTGGGGTTGCTGAGCTACTACCTCGGGATCGAGGTGGCGCAGAAACCTGGGCACATTGTCCTTGGACAAGCTGCTTACGCCGAGAAGCTTCTGGAACGCGAGGGCCTGTCCACCTGCAACTCCACGGCCGTGCCCATGGAGCCTCGACTGAAGTTGAGCAAGCACGGAGGAGGCAACGCCGTCGACACCACGCAATACAGGAGCGTTGTCGGCGGACTGCGGTATCTCGTGCATACGAGGCCAGACATTTGCTTCGCCGTGGGCTACCTTAGCAGGTTCATGGAGGCTCCCACCAGCGAGCATTGGAATGCTGTGAAGCACCTTCTGCGGTACATCGCCGGCACGAAGGATCTTGGCTGCTGCTATGCACGCCAGGAGGGAGACGCAGAGCTCGTCGGATACAGCGATTCCGATCACGCTGGTGACATCGATGATCGGAAGAGCACCGGCGGCGTCCTGTTCTTCTACGGCCAAAGCACTGTCGCATGGCAATCGACAAAACAGAAAGTCGTTGCCCTGTCGTCGTGCGAGTTGGAGTACATCGCCGCGACAGCAGCGGCATGCCAGGGTGTCTGGCTCCGTCGTCTCTACAGCGAACTCATGGGCTGCAAGATCGGCGCCACGGAGCTGCGCATCGACAACAAATCAGCCATTGCGCTGATGAAGAACCCGGTCTTTCATGATCGGAGCAAACACATCGACACTCGGTACCACTACATTCGTCAGTGCGTCGAGAACGGCAGCATCGACGCTCAGTTCGTGCGTACCGAAGATCAACTCTCCGACATCTTGACGAAGGCACTTGCTCGTGTGCAATTCCAGGAGCTGCGACGACGGATCGGCATCATCAAGGTGAAGGACAACTAGATTAGGGGGAGTTTGTCAGTTAATCTAGCTTGTCAGTGTTTAAATTCAGTTAGCAGTGTCGATAGTTCAGTTAGTTCAGTTAGCCAGTCAGCTATTCTCTAGGCTTTGGATAGACATAGCTGACTTAGTCATAAGCACGATCGGGAGTGCTGTTACTCGATGAGCTTGGACGTGGGATGGCACGTTCGGCATAAGCTCCGTGAGGATAGACACGATCGTTAGTTCTTCCATGTAATAAGAGGAAGGGAATAGAACCAGAAAAGCTGCAAGGTTTTGCACGCAGCACAAAATTTCCTGTCTCTGTTCATCGTCCTTAGCTTCGATCGAGCGAGAGCCAGGCCACAACTTTGTCATGCTTTGGCTTCTTGAAAGGTCATCCCTTGCCCATGGTCGTGGTTGCTTTGCATGTCTTCTGGGAATCATGGGGGGAGGGGACGATGGAGGAGACTTTGCCGAGATGGTGGAAAGGGCAGGGCCGCGGCGGCTATAAAGGTCGGCACTAGTTTCCAGACGCGTGCCATTAATGGCGGCGCAGAAGCCCAACCACCGCCCGCCAGTCCTAGCGCTGCCGCTGAAGCCGAAGTGTGCCATTGATGACGCTGCAGCAATCAGACACGCGCATGAAGGAAGTGATATAGCCGCGTAGGGAGGCGAAGCGATGCAGGGCACTTCCCCACCGCCAAGCAGGCCCAAGTCTGAAGGACGTGAACGCCCGCTACGTTTACGATGCGTCCGCGTCAATGCATTTAAGCCAGAAATCGTCGGCGCGAACCGGCCGGTCACTTTGAGTCAAGCCACGCAGCTTGAATTTTACCCATTTTATATCTACATGAATTAAGAGAGGCATATTTGGTCCGTTTACATTGGGTCGCTGAAGATAACTTTAGTCCGTGGTCTGTCCAACGTTCATCAAGGGGGCGCCTGCGGCCTGAGGGCTACAGGCGTGTGAATGGGAACCACGAGGTCGGCTGCGCCTGGTGTTTACTCGGCGCCGTTTTTTGTGCCGCCGCTGTTGTCGCTGCAAATGCTTAGAGGCGATCATAATCTATTTGGTAGTAGGCAACTTGTAAGCTGGCGTCGCATCATCTGTGGCCCAAAAAGTTTCGGACAAGAGGAGGCTTGGCCTTACCGCTTTGTTAGCCGCACGCCTGCTTAACTCGAGAGAAACTAGTGCAAACAGCATAAGCACCAACACTCTCGCGCATGTCCATAACAAAATGGACAGAAGTAGTCGCAACAAAGCAGTACAAGGTTTGACTTTCAGACCGAGAGCGGGGCGCGGAAGGAACAAAACATCCCCTAAATAAGTTGAAGGGTCATAGTTAGTTTTTTTCATGTGTTGGGTCCGCCGAAACTCATATTCAACCCATGTTATCTGTAAGTATTGATCCAGTATGCATATGTCGCGTAAGAAAAAAAAAGGTCACGAGAACAAGATTTTTATAGGACCTTTCTATTTCGGTACACGCACATGACCGTAGATACGTACAAAAATGAGGTACAACACAACGCAGGCCATATGGACCTATATAGGATTGTACAAATGGGGACACACACTGAAATTATGATCGTGCCCCTGTTTACAAGATCTTCACCCTTGTTGTATTTGACGCGTCCAAAATTTTACCAAGGGAGAAGCACCGGAGCAGAAATGCAAGCCAACAGTATTCGTGCAGTGTTCATCGTTTTCATGTAGCATTTAACCATAGCGATCTGAGCGGCTAAGCTAGGATATCATCTCTGTTAATTGACACTAATAACCCTCAGAAATCGCCCTTGGTGCTGCAGACCTAACGAATGAGATATAACCCAACTCTCATCACAGGTGCTTTTCTACGCAAATTAACTGCCGGTGGCAGGGCATGGCCTCTAGAATTATATCTCCACCAGCGGAGATGATACATTGTGGGAGCAGTCCTAGAGGATCAGGAAAAATGGAATGAAGACCGTCGCTCAGCTTTTTGCTGCAACTCTGCACACGGCACATCCTTTGGCTCGGCTATCCTATCTACTGACCGGACCTTATGTATATCATGAGCAGATCTCGGTCTAAACTTGGCTAAATTCGTGGGAGGAAGCACCGGACTCTCCATTCACGATAACATCTACTCTTTGTTGTCCATGCTTCTGAGCGAGTTGTCTTTGTCGGGTAAACTACATTTTGTTTTCCTTCAATATCTCAATGACTCGCCGAGCGCATTTGGCTGGAGACATGGGAAAGACGAGAGGATGCAAGGATATTTAAAGTACTCCCCGATGTGAAGAAGAAGAAGATGCATGACCATTCATACGATTGTGGTGATTTAATTTAGTTTAGTCATCTGAAAGAGCTCTGTCATTCAGTGAGTGCCCTACCCCAAACCGAACTTACAATGGGGTCATTTTTGGGCGGAGGCATAATGTTAGAGTGTCGGCAGTATTCTGTTGCTGAAGAGCAAATTCTATACTTAATCAGGCAGAGTGATGGCAATTTCAGAAATAGGATATGCCCACTATCTCTCCTCTTTCTCTCACCGGTGCTGTAGTACTAGCAGAACTAGAAAGAAACGAAGATGTACTTAATGTGTTCGTGTAAATATTCCGTTGCTTATAATTAGCGGGGACATATAGATTCTAGATACACTCAATTGATGGTGGTGGTTCGGGCTATCTTCATCCAGAGTGGTTGGCAACATTCTAATAAGATACAAGATGCATAGAGTTTCTTTGTATTCTCTCTTTCGCTAGCTTATTCATGGTGTCACTTTGAGCGATCTGTGAGTTTGTAATCTTGATTATTTACAAAATTTTGTCCCTATACAGCTACAAACCAGTTTTTTTTTAGCTCAAAATACAACACAATTTCTACCGAAACTTCGCACAAGTATTCAGGACATCTGCATGTATTGATGAAATGAATTTAATAATTTTTGAAATATCAAAGTATAATTTAAAAATCGGACCACTGGTGCTAATGTGCACCAAATTTGCTTCCTTGTCTTGTCTGGCTACTACCATTTCGACCGGTTATTTCCCACGCGAGCTTACTTAACAGCGACGCTCATGAGCTAGCGTCCGCCGCCTGAATGCTACAGGCATGTGAACATGAGCAATGAGGCCACCTGCGGCTGGCGTTTACGAGTCGCCGTCCTGTGCCCGATGCGCCGTCGTCACTGGAAGTGCTTATAAGCGGTCGTAATCTATTTCGAAGGTAACTGCAAATCATCGGTGGCCGAAAAAGGTTTCGGATAAAAAGAGGATTGGCTCTTCTTTGGTAAAGCATCCCACCAAGGTCTCCTAACTTGAGGGCGCCAGACTGGTTTTGGGGACGCCAGCAGAACCTTTCGCGGTTTGGGATCGGCTCCACACACCACCGACAGCCCCCAAATAAATAAATAAAATATAGAAATTTGAAAGTACGGCGGGTTTTATTTAAACTTGACGAAATTTTACAATGATTAAACTGAAATTTACGAACTTTAAACTAAATATCTAGATCTACACGCGGTTGTTGAACCTTGAACGCGCCCTAGTCTAGGGCTGGGCCGTTATCCGCCCTGTCATCGCCGGTGGCATCCTCCTCCTACAAGGAGAACGAGAAGCCGTTGTATCTCTCCTCGCGTCCTTGTCTATGTCGATGATGGTGCCATTATCTGTCGCTGACTAGCACTTTGTGTATTCTTCGTCTGTGGCCGACACGATGTTCGTGGACAACACCAACGCCTTGGCGAGCCCCGGCGAGTCTATCAGTTGTTGGGGACGCAGAGCGCCACCTGGTGCAGGAGGTAGGCCGCCACCTTCTTCTCGCTCTTGTTTGGTGGCGGTGGTTGCGGCCCGATTCTTCTCTTTCTTTGTGGTTCGAAGCCCTGATTGTGTTGGGGACAGGGACGACGGGGTGGAAGATGATGCCCACCAATCTTCGAGGCGGAGAAATTCCCGCGCGAGGAGGAAGAAGAGCGCGCAGCCGATGGCGTCCCTGTGGTGGGTGCACGAGGAGGAAAATGAGCGTGGACTGGCGGCGACTGTGGAATGTAATTGGGACGCATGTGCATCCCCGCGGTGTCGGCCCAGGTCTGTAGCCATGTTCTGTGAGCATGGCGTCGACATTGTGTTCGCTCTAAAAAACGTGGCACCCGATGCAGTTGAAATTGCCACCTCACACTTGGTGATGAACAACACCCCCAGAACTGGCTTTCAGCGGACCAGTCAGGGTCCACATGTGCCTCCGGCACCGGTGGCATGATGTAGCCATCGGCAGTGATCTTCCACCGAATGGGGATCGAGCCGCCACCAGTCCGGAGGAACGAGGAGGGTGGCCTTGCACATGACGATCTAGGGTTCTAATTAACCCAAATTGCGAGTGGGATGACACTGATCTTGTTGATGGTGATGGTGTTGATGATGATATTGGTGAATATGTTGATGGAGAGACTCCCCCTATGGTAAGGAGGAGTTGTTGGTGACGATGGCTTCGATTTCCTCTCGGCGCTGGCTACGGAGCATCAAGATCTATCCCCTCCCAACGAAGAAGAGGATTTTTACCTCCGCCTCCGCCTCAGAAAAATCTCTCAAAATTACACCATGAATTTTTCTAGGTGAAGGAGGGTCTTGTAAAAAGAAGGGGAAGAGGGGGTTCCTGAGGTGCCTGTGGGCCCCCATGACGCGGCTAGCAAGGGGGGCGCCATGGGCCTCACTTCGGGCCACGTGGCTCCCCTCTTGTGCTTCCAATGTCGGTGCCCTTGCATCTGATGAAAACCGACTCTAGAAATTTTCTCGAATTAATTGACATTTGTAAAGTCCCTGAAACATACAAATAAAAACGGAGGTTTACCACTCCCTCCGTCCCAAAATGTAAAACGTCTAAGAATTAGTCAAAAGTTAACGTTTTTTAAGTTTGACCAAATTTATACACAAAAAAGATGAATATTTACAATACTGGATCAAACATCGATAGATTCACCATAAATTTTACTATAATACTGAATCAAACAACGTTTTTTTAGTTAGGAAGTATGTATGTGGGACGCGCCTGTGCAGCAGCGGGGCTGCGGCGCACTCGGACGTGAGCGAAAACGAACAGTATGTATGTGGCCAAGCCATCCATTTGTTTACTGCAGTTCAATGTAAATCTGACAGATTTTTCAGCAAATGTGCAACCCACAGTTTTTCATCAAGAAAACCATTACACAGGGGTACACTGGTGGCGACGAAAGCAGCAACGGCATCAAGGCAGGGCGTTTAATTCCTCCTGTGAAGGAAAACGAAAAGAAAGATAGATGATCCAAGGAAAGAATGATCACCTATTCTTCAAATTTCTCTGGTTGGACTTGCTCTCCGAGTAGAGCACGCTGACAGCATGTTGAGTGTAATCGAGATGTGAAGGGACAAATGACCAAACTACCGATTTCATTAATTATGGCAAAGCCATTTATTCTGTCAACACAGACGGGGAGGGATGCCACGGCCGCAACCGCCTCCGCATTACAAGCAGGGATTAACCCCTTAATCAATGTAAATTCATTAAATCCTAACAAGACCGAAAGAAAATCACGCCATTGCACAAGTAATAAGGCAAACCCGGATCATACTACAGCAATTTGCATCACCTTATGCATTCACGTTCCGCTACAGCCACACGAATAGAGTGATCTTCTCAAAATGATCATCACGCGAAGGGGCTAGACAGAGAGACCATCGAAGAACTTCATGTAGTCGTCAAATGTTTCCCCATGCCTAATCTTAGCGATGGATCCGTCATCATCTACCTGCAGAGCGAAAACATAATTTACTGGTTTCAGCAAGTATAAAGGAGAAGTGCATTGACAGGACCAATAGGCAATAGTTCATACCCAATACTCGGCTGGTCTCATTTTCAGGTTGTATGTCGAAGCCATACTCATGCAGTAGGCTCCTGCGTCGTGGACAACCAAACCAGCTCCCTGCAAGGGCAATGTAAGAAGGGTGCACACATGGGCTGATCTATCTTTGCCAAACCTTGTCAGAAAGGAAAAAAAACACAGATAATACTGTCAAACCTTTTCAGGTGTTGGAAGCTCCCTATCTTTGCCAAGGAAATCCGCAGATTCACAAACTGGCCCAACAATATCAAAGGTCGCTACTTCAGCGTCTGGAGAGGGAGGAGAAACTAGTTCGATATGCTGCAACAGAGGAATTATGATCAACTGATATGCATCACAATACAAGAGGTCGAATAACATGGGCTGCCGATTTTGTGCTTATTTATGCGCAAGGATTACAAAGCATCTATGGAAATAATGCCAGACACTGGTCATTACGAGTTAAGCAGTAGTAATTCTAGACAAACCTGATATGCGCCATATAAACTTGGCCTGATGAGCTCTGCCATGCTGCCATCAACGACAATGAAATTCTTTGTACCATTAGATTTCACACCAGTGACCTTGTTGACGAAGCAGCAAGTATTAGCGATAAGGGATCTTCCAGGTTCGATGATGAGAGTAAGATCCCGTGAGAGGACCAATTCTCGCACCTACCAATTTTTCAAGAAAAAATTGTGAGGATCACACCATAAGCAGAATGAGTCTTGCATGAAGAAACCAGAAAGCATTTGTGTCTACGAAGAGAAAAATCATAAGCATATGGATACTGAACTCACAGTGTTGATAAGGTCCATAGGCGTAGGCAAGACTGCATCTGTGTGATGGTAGTCTATTCCCAAGCCCCCTCCGATATTCAGGTATTCCAACTCAAAACCTTGTTCTCGAATTTGATCAACGAAGTTCACCATAATAACTGCAGCGTCCCGAAATATATCAACCTAAACAAAAGGAAGTCACAACTTGCTTCAGAGACACATTTACAAGCTACTTGATTCAAAAAGCCCGAATTATTTAATGGTAACAACTTTAACATAAGCCCCAAGACCTGTATATATAAACAGGATAACGTGTACATCAACAGGAACACATTCTAGGATGCTATTTAGAGATTGAATTCAGCACAAACTAATGAAATCCAAGCACACTTCAACTAGCCTTCCCATTGGGTAAGGTTTAGGTGCCATGCCCATACCCAAATGTTAAGTGCCCATATCCAGTTTACCCATTTCCTACTGGGAAAGCAGCGGATATCCGTCGCAGTAGCTACTATGGGGTCTGTCTGGTCATCTATCAAACACTTGATATATGGAGCGAAATCAAGGTCATGGTACATAGATAACCTACTTCTGGGGGGGATATGGGACAAGTCCAACTGACGTAATAACAAAGCCATTGAGCCTCTTCACAGCCAACCCTGAGGCGTTCGAATCCTGTGGCACATATGCAGGAACTTGTGGAATTCCTCAAGCATTGGGTCCTATTTCTGAGGTCCGGCTGCATCAGGGGAATGCAGCTACTACGCTTGGGGTTGGACTGAAAAAAGGCAATATATAGCAATGACTGCATACATGATGCAATTCAGCGGCAGTTTTGTGGACTTCAAACCAAATAGATATGGAAACCTGCCACTGAACCCAAGTGCCACCTCTTTGCCTGGATGGTACTTCACAGCCGTGCTCTTACAGCCGACGTCCTCGCCAAAAGAGGATGGCCACATGACCCTGTTTGCAAGCTATGCAAGGGAGCTCCTGGAACAGCCTATCATTTATGTGTTAAATGCACTTTTGTGACAGCAGTTTGGAATTTGGTGGCACATAGCCAAAGCACCAACGCCAACTAGCTCTGACACGCCAAAGGATTGGTGGAACAAAAGCATAGCAGCAGCAAAAGAAGAAAAGCGCAGCCAAGTGGAATATTACTATACATCTGCTGGCATGTTTGGAAAGGATGCAGCAGGCGAATGTTTTCAGGGCAAGCTGCTTGATGAAACAGTGGTGGATTTCATGGCACAAGACGCATATACTCTTTAACTGGGTAGTACAGTTCTATTTTGGAATTCTACGTTCTCGCCCCACTCCAAAAAAGACCATCTCTTGCATATACTCCGTCCATGGTTTTTAAGCCATCGCTTAGGCGTCAAAGCACCCTCTGACCTCAAGGCGTTGAACACGCTTTAGACCCATGTCTATTTATGTATTTTCATGGTCTATTTATTTGATATTGCAGATATTGGTATTTTCATCTATATATTCGGTCAAACTTAGTAAGCTTTGACTTTTCACTAAATTTATACGCCTTATTCATTGGAAAAGATCTATATATTTGGTCAAACTTAGTAAGCTTTGACTTCAGAACAGAGGTAGTACCAAACTTTTCTCCTAATAAAAAGGCAGCCCTCCTGCCATCTTCTTTAAAAAAAATCTCGGCCACCCCGCATGCATTTAATAGATTAAAAAGCTTACTATAGCAGATTCCTAGTCAGCATAAGAGCAACTCTAGCAGATAACTTAAAACACTCCCATTCATTAAAAACTGCCATTATACAGAAAATACCAACTCTAGCATGTTCCTTACACATTCCTATCATTAACTTCTATAAATACCTCTAAAACCACCCCAGTCTGTGTATTGAGGAATATCAACACCATATCAAACCTCTCTATACAGTTTGCGCGTGTTGGAGCAAAGGGGGAAAAATCCCCCGTGACCGCGTGCGACGCCTTTCGATGCCATGGCACGCCACACTCCATTCCCCTTCTGCCATGGAGCAGAACCCCCCATCCGACCTGATTCGTCACAAGAAGCTCCACCGGAGGCTCCGGCCTATCCCTCCCACGTGTCGCGCCAGTCAGTCGAAGGTGGCGTATAGCAAGACCACCCTGCCGCAGGGAAAATGCCAAGCCATCGGCCAGCTCTTGCACCTCCCACGCCGCTCCCTGAACCATCCAAGCTCTGGCGGTGGCCACCTAAAATCTTCAACGCCGCTGCGGCGCCATGACTGACGATTACGAGGTGTTCGGCAAAATGCAGCCAAGGTAAGTTTTTTCTTCCAGTCTCTTTAGTTCTATGGTAGTTGCAGCAATGTTGGGCGTGTGGATTTGATAGATTCCATTGCAATCAGTGTAGATTTTTGGTTGGTGCTCTTATACATTGCTAAGAGCATCTCCAGTCGTCTCCCCGACGAGGCCCCCGGCAGCCGTTTTTTACATCCGGACGGCGTTATTCGGCCCAGCCGCGCCCCCGGTTCCTCGTTTTCCCCCGGATTTGGCCTTTCATCCATCCGGAGAGCCGAGGCCATCTCCAGCTTCCCGAGGCCCAGTCGGGGACTCCGGACGAAACAATAGCGCGCGAAACATGTAGTTCCCTCCATTAATTTCGTTTTCCCTCCAAAATGCGCCGCATAGAACCATTTTCCCTGCCAAATTTCGGAGGAGCTACCGCCATTCTCCCCCACAGTTGCAGCTCCTCCTCTTCCCTTCCACCACCATGCCGCCGAAGAAGCTCGCCGCCGATGGCGCGCCGAAGGCGCGCCGAAGGCGAGGAAGCCGCGGGCGCCAAAACAGAGGCCGTCGGGCTAGACAAACGTGCAGTGGGCGGCGGATGTGGAGCGGCGGCGGAACAAAACTGGCGGCGGAACAAAACTCGCGGCAGGGCGGAGAGGGAGAAGAAGTGTAACGCGAAGAGGGTGGCGGCGGCGGACGAACAGGCGAGGCTGATCTCCATTAACTTCTCCCAGCCACGCATCGGCCAATTCCCCGGGCCATGGCCGACCCAAGGTATGATCGGCTGTCCTTGCACCTTCTCGCCGGCGTCGCCGGCCACGGCCATGTTCCAGGACACCTACGCCGCCGGCATGGCAGGGTTTACGCCGCTGATGGGTGAATGCCGGGGGTGTGAGTGGGAAAATGTTGCCCCCCACGCCCTTTTTACATCCAATCCGGCGTTTGTTATATCCGGATTTTCGCCCGGGGGACTCAAACGGCTGGAGATGCTCTAATCATCTACCCATTGGTGTGGAATCCTTCATTAGCATGATGGATGAATCCATGGTGATAGGTTGCATCAATGTACCAATGTCATTTGAACAATTTGAAGGACAAGAAGGAGAAGATGCCATTAAAGCTTTCATTCCATCATCAAGAAAGAAAAGAGCAAGGTCCAACAATTACACTGTAGAAGAGAACGTGGCCATGATTACGGATTGGGAATGTCACATTTGATGCAGTCATAGGGAACTATCAATCTGGTTAAAACTACTGGAGTCGCGTTGAGGAGTATGTCCATCACAAATGCTCAAGAAATGGCCATGATCAAATGCAATACATTTACCACCTTGAGCAACCTTAGTACCACGAATGCTCCAAATTATAAGTAACTACAGAAACGGTTATGATCAAATGCAAGACATTACCTTTGTAATAGTGGATCCAAGATGGCAGTGAACACCCACCAGTTTGATATCATTTGAGTATGACTTGATAGAGTCTAAGAACCATTGCAATTTTTCATTACGGATCCCAAATTTGGATGTTTTGTTTCCAGTGGCAACATAGGGATGAACCTGATGACAAGAACATAAATACAATCAGAATATTGCCCCATGACAAGAAATGACATGTATAATGTGAAAACTCAACAAATCTTACAACTTTCCACATGATTTGTTGCAATAGATTGAAAGATCCTTTGACGCAATTTTAAAGAAGGTAAATTTGGTCTCGTAAAGAAAGATGCTGAAGATGATGGCACAGATAGTAAATGGTGGTTTGCATGCTATTTAAGTAATTCACGTGAACCTGTAAATACCTCTTCCAACTATAACACATGCACAAACACATAAGAGCAACAAATGGTAGCCAAGTAAATAAAAGGGGGGGAAATGGACGTCCATAATCAAATAAATAGTATGCTTTGGGAGGGATGATTCTACCTGTGGATCGACATCTGGATTAATTCTGAGCAAAACAGGCACTTTCTTTCCTGCAACTCTTGCAGCAGTGACAATATTCTCCAAATCAAATTCACTGTCTATATTTACAAATACTCCACTCTCAGCAGCTAAAACAAGATCTTCCAATGTCTTTCCATTTCCATTAAATATGCACCTGATTTTCAAAATGCAAACTCAACATATTTAGTTACCTTCCAGGTAGGAAAAATTCTCATCAACTGAAGCACAATTAATTGTTGCAGATAAAGGGTTCACAAAGTAAGACCAGCTAACTTGAAGAGCAGCTCTATTGTAGGATTTCATCATGCATTTGGAATTATACATGTTGATTTCTTTTCATATATGATTGGTCAAATTTTACAAAAATTGACTTTGCTAAACCCAAAACAGAATCTTGTCAAAACTCTTGTCATGAACACCATAAACTAACATGCCAACTTTTTATACAATGGAAAATACACAGATTGCTGCCACAAGATTAGCTCCACAATTAGTAAATTCATACTTCATGTTTCTTGTCTTAGATCTGAGCTGGAAAAACAAAGTTGCGGTAGCGGACTGATGGTTATGAGTGTAAAGACAAGCTGATTTCTGTTTTGATAATTCAACCAGAAATAAATGCCTGATTTAAAGTTGTGAACGCAGGACATGATAAATTGACCCACTAAACTAACTATTCTAATCATACACATTTCAAATGGAGCATCTTGACATTCATAAGCTTAAGTTTCATGCCGACTTTGCCAAACAATGATGCTGCACTTTTTTTCACATAGGAAGCAATTTTTCTTAGATTAGGGATTAGCTAAAGGCTGTTGTCTCCAAAACAAACAGAGAAGGCTTCAGATACGGTTTGAATACTATTCGACGAGCCCAACTGTCCCAATGACAAAAGTCCAACCAGCCTGCTGTCTACCTGAATGGTGCGCATTAGACGCTCAAGCCAACTCCCACAACTACTGATGCACACTGACATGCATGGTTGGTTGCGCTAAAATATCCGTTACCATACCAAATTCAGCAAGTATCAATATTGCATAGATTACTGGCACTGCTATCTGCTCCAGCATCGTCACAGAGAAAGAAGTGGAAAAAATATATAAGTAGTAGAACAGACAACCCATCATATTCGCCGAGGCAAACTTGACTTAAGGCTTAACTGAAATGAATCTGCACCTTTATCAATCAGCAAGTTGTGGTACACAAGGAATGAAACTCAAAAATAGTATCCACTGTCAACATTCAAAAAGGGGTGGTTTCATCAGTAACAAACGCAACACAATGTACTCTACTCCATCCAAAACTAGAAATAATTAAACAACAATAGCAATCGCACGAGACTTTCGTCTAATCCGTCCAGAGTACAAACCGAAGGAAGGAAGGAAGCAGCACCTGGTGGGGTCAAATCCTGCCCGCAGTGCGAGGCGGAGCTCGTTGCCGCTGACAAGGACGGCGCCGCACCCGAGGTCCCGCAGGAGACGCAGCACGCTGAGGTTGTTGTTGGCCTTGACGGCGTACCCGACGACGGAGCGGAGCCCCTCGAGGGCCTGGTTGTAGGCGGCGAAGTTGCGGACGACCTGCGGCCTGCTGTAGAGGTAGAAGGGGCTCCGCTCCGCCGCCGCCATCGCGTCCTCCACCCGGACCCCCTCGCAGTAGAGGTGCCCGTCGGCGCCGCGCCGGAAGCAGTGCTTGGGCGCCTCCCCCGCGGCGGCCGCCGGCGGCTGCTGCAGGGACGGGGAGGCGGTGGAGAGGGAGGCGCGGAGCGGGGGCGCGCGTGCGTGGCGGCGGCGCAGGGAGACGGATGCGGGGATGATGCGGGTTTGTTGGGAGACGTGGGTCGGGTTGGGCGAGGAGAGGAGCGAGCGGGAGAGCAGGTTGGCCGCCGCCATTGCTAGGGTTTGTGCGAGGTAGGTGGGGAGGCTGGGGTCGGGGCGACTGGCGACTGGCGATGGGGTTTTAGCCGTACTACTGCAGACGAGTACAGAGCAGGACTGAATCAAAACAGAAAAAAGATGGAAGAAACTATGGAAAATTCAATACCCAAATAGAATGAAAATTATCTTATGGAGAATGGCTCATAATTGTCTTCCAACGGGTGATCAACTCCAGAGGCGTACAATACCGACAAGGTATGAGTGTATTTTCTGCAATAGATTTGAGACTCTTCATCATTGCTTCCTTCGTTGCCAGTATGTTAAAGAGATCTGGGCCGACCTAAAAAAAACCTTTCATTTCTCTTTAAAACTGAAGACATTTACTAGCATTCAGCAATGGCTTCTCGAGTGGTTAAATAACGCCTCAGATTTTCAGTCTATGATCTTTGCGGTGGCTGTCTGGCACATATGGGATAACAGAAATAATGTAAGAAATGGAGAGACATTGCCCCACCCGTATCGCGTGTCTGGGAAGATTAAAGCCTATATTGACTTCATTTTGTTGAATAATTTCAGCACATCATCCTCTACCAGGCGTGAGAACCAAACTTCAGTGCAGAAATGGTCTCCGCCGCCAGAGTGGTTCGTGTTGGTAAATGTTGATGCTGCAGTCTTCTCACAATCACAACGTATGGGAGTGGGTATAGTAATTCGGAACCACCTGGGTCTAGTGCACGCGGCCAGGAGAAGTTATGTGGAGCAGGTGGTAAATCCCGAGCTGGCGGAGGCCATTGCTATGCGGTGTGCCCTGAAGTTTGCCGAACAAGCTGGCTTCCGAAGAATTATTGTGGCATCTGATTGTGCAACCTTGATCAGCAAAGTAAACAGTATTGTTACTGACAGATCAGATTTAGGTGCCATAGTATACGATATTAAGAATAGGGCTCCATCTTTTGTATCTTGCTCTTTTATCCATGTCAGTCGCTCTTGTAATGAGGCAGCTCATGTTCTCGCTAAGTCGACAGAACATGATCTGGAATCGACCTGGTATAATGATGTCCCTGACATAATCAGGTCCATCGTATGTACTGAACAAGTGATGATCTAATGAATGCAGCTGCCTTTGTCTCAAAAAAAAAAGCAGGACTGAATCAAGGAAACACCCTGACTATTGCAAGATGAGCCTGGCTGTCAAGTTTCATGTTTTAGGGTATGCAGAAAATTAACAGATACATGTGAGTCCATATACTTTTCACTATTGTAAAACTGCAAATTGTACTTTTGCAGTTCACTGATGAGAACATCTAAGGTACGTGATCACAGATTCACCCGAGTCTCTAAAGGATGAGAAAATCTTGTGTTGTTAGACTTTGTCAGCTTCTTTCGCGTGTTCAGTCGTTTTAGGCCCCATGTTGTCGGATTGGGTGGTGCCTCGTTATTAGATCAACATATCCGGCGAACGGGGGGTAAATTTTGTTAAAGGCTAATCCGGAGTATGTTCCAATAAAAAAATGTATGTTGCAACGAGCTAGTTCCAAGTTCAGCTATCTCGCGATAAAATGCCTCTCAAAGTCTCTTTCATTGCTCCTACGGGTGGCTGCTTGGTTTGGCCTTCATCGGTTATACTTGATAAAAATGATGGTGCTTCAGTGCCGTTACCTTGCTAAAGACATGAAATTTGCTCAGTATAGATCTCCAGATCTCTAGGGTGAAAACCTATGATTTAATCTTTGACTGGATCTGGCGTCCACAACACTTATGTATCGTTTACTTCTCATAAGGTGTTGAGAACTCTCGAGTGGAAGCACGCACGCGTCTAACTAGCTGCTCGGGTTAGAAGACTCTCCCCAACTTAATGACTATGACAGGGTGGTGTCTCCCCCTCCGCTCTAGTTACTTTTATTTCTCAAAGGTGTTTCTTTTGGAAAACATTCTCGCGGTTCCGATATCGGCATGGCAGTTGCTAATGTTGTTTGGTTGTTGCATGCATTGGATCTTGTTTTCCTATTATTTTATTTTCAATAATTTGATTTGTCCACATCCTTGATGTCTCGAATTTCTCGTAACATTGAGTTGTTATAGATGCCAAAGAGGTCAGATGTACTTGATAACTTCTTTTTTTAGCAAACATGCTACCTTTATTACTTCAAGCAATCAAGGTTACCTAATCCACTAGTTGCGGATATAGAAACAGGAGGATCATCAAAACACACACTAACATCTTGATCATCTATTGATTTAACTAACATATCATCTGTCTTGTTTGCATCACGAGGACGGTGTGATAATAGCGCTGACGCGAACCCTGCCACGAACGTTCGTCACTCACCCAAGTAACGCATTCCCACTAGTTTTCATCGGATCTTGGAACGCCATCGCCGCCTTCACGGAATTGTTTTTGCATCTATTTCTCTCCGCCAAGCTCACCTACCACTTCTACGATACCGACATCTATGACGCCCTCTATCTCCACTCGACAAGATGCAAAAAAAAAAACCTGGCTTCGTGAGTCCAATAATATGGCCAATCGACGCTTTCTTGGCCTCCGAATTCACTGTTGCATCAGCATTTAACTTCCTTTTGCCCGGGAGTGGTCTAGACCATCCTTCATGCACCCTACCAGTTTTATTTGTTTGAGTACTTGATATATCTTATTGATGCTATTATGTTAATGTATTACTACTCCGTTCCAAAATCCCTTGTATCAGAAAAGAAAAACCTACATCTACAAAAAAAAAAAAGTCTGCTGCTTGCTGCTTACCTCGAAAAGCCCAGGACAGAACGAACCAGAAACATAGCCCATGGTGACTTAAAGTTTACAAGTCGCGGCCCCCAGCCAGTCCAACAAGACATACAACTTGATCCAAAAAAACAAAAAGTTAAAACCAAATACAACTCGGAAGGAGCAAAATCCCAAGCTGTATCACCGTGTCCTGACTCCCGACAATTTTCAGGTAGCGTCAGGAGCTCAGAATTTCAGCTAATCGGGCAAAAGGTCCCGTGCCGCCCTGCCTCTAATGGCAAAAGTCGTAACATGGGAATGGCCGGCACTTTTCACGCGAGCAAGCCGTGTCGGTCTCATCGTGCTGATTGGATAACACACTTTATATCTACTAGTCTCGCGCATTATTGCTCAGCTTTGCTGCCTTGCCTTGCTTTCGGTAGCAATCTGGTAGCAGTCATCTCCCGTGGCCGCGCCATTCATTCATCGTGCGATTAGTCAAGGAAAATGCACTTTGTTAGGAAACATGCCTATTTTTTAAACTTGAACTGGTAGATGTTCGGCGAAACGAAACCTAAATGTCGCATAACCCTGAGTTTGCTAATACCGGTCTAAATCAAACCTTGGAGCTCCTTTTGGGAGCAGAAAAAATGATTTTTTTTTAAATTACTACTCTCGCTGTCTACGTTGACCCACATGACATGATTCATGGGACTGTATTCGTGGCCAGGGATTGGGCGGAATTGCGGAGTTTCTCCACGGCTAATGCTGTCTGTTGCAAA
The DNA here is from genome assembly GCF_019359855.2 of Lolium perenne. Taxonomy (NCBI): domain Eukaryota; kingdom Viridiplantae; phylum Streptophyta; class Magnoliopsida; order Poales; family Poaceae; genus Lolium; species Lolium perenne. The sequence goes on along the minus strand of NC_067248.2, from coordinate 191,395,942 downwards.
AGCGTGCGTGTTTGTGTGGGTGGAGAAGGTCTACTGCCGGCCATCCGATCGCAATTTTTCAGAGCTGCACTAGCCGTTCATCTGCTCCTGCACCAGCAGTCCAGCACCACATACGCCCCCACGATGTAAAGGACTGGAGGATCAAGACGGGAACAATAACTTTTCCCGGTCCCAAAAGAAAATTCCTCACGGCGCACAGTGCGCGCGTCTTCCACGAGTGGTCACGGCTGTACTGGTTGAGACTTGAGAGCACGCCTACGGTACAGTACTCCGTGTCCATGAATTACGTTTGCCGCGTAGTAAATGCCGGCGTAACTAATAAGCTCGCCGCCGGCAGCGTGAGCCGGACATCAATGCGCGCACCGGCCGCCGCCGCCGCATCGATCGATCTAGACCGTTGGTACGTACACGTATACGGCCGGATGCATTCACTCGTCACGACGCAAAGGCAGGCAGAATACTCTTGCCTGGTTCACGGGACGGAGCCGGAGCACAGGAAAACCGGCACGCCATTGACCTGAGAAAAGATACGCGGAACATTCCTCCTCCCCGGCCGACGCCGGCGGTCGTCACGCTTAACGGCCACGCGCTGCCATTAATCTCCATCCTCCGCTTGTTGGAAAGCTATGTACATACATACCCACCCACCGACCACCGTGTCGCTCATGCTTCCTCCCGTATTTTCCACCGCGATCACGAGCACGATCGACAAGCAAGCTATCCCTCCACGTCCAAAGAGTCGATTTGACGCGCACGATGGTGTGCTCCGTACCAGCTGCGAGCACGGAAACCAGGAATACTACACTTGACTAGGCCGGGAGGAACACGATGAACGGATCTGACGGAGGCGTGAGCGGTGACCCCGAGCGAGCGCGCCATGTGATCCAGAGTCAGCTGATCCGATCGAGTTCACGAGAGGCGGCGACTTCGGGGTCCGAGTCGCGCGCGAGACCTCGGAAATTTCTTCGCGCTTCCTTCCTTCGATCGTCGGAACGGAGTTCCAGAGAGATAGTTTTCGCCTTCGCCACGGCACGACTTGCCCCGGTTTTCCGTCTAGCTTGCCCTCCGTCTCCGTGGAACGCACGCTTTCCCCTTGAGGATGAGATGTCACCGTACTGCATGATCCATCCGTCGAGGGAGAGCAAGAAATAGGACGTCTTCTTCCTTTTCTGTGGCAACCATATAGCAAGAAAATGGAACCCGAAGTTTATTACTAGTTGAAGAAAGTATTACATGACGCTTTACCCAAAATGCCTAGCTAGTTCAGAAAAGTAGGGCGGTCCTTAAAGATACTAGATATTATACTTGTAACAACAGTGTTAAGAGCATCTCCACCGGCAGCCCCCAAATAGGCGCCGGTAGGGGCGCCGATATCTCTATTTGGGGGACGCCGGTACTGCATCCTCTATTTGGGGGAGTTGTTCCCACACCGGCGGCCCCAAACAGGCGGTCCAGATAGAAGTTTTTTTTTACACAAACTACATATTGTGCCAAAGTTTCATTTTAATGTCATTCAGGATCGAGAAATGAATAATATTTTCGGGAAAATCCAAGTAAAACATTATCCGAGTAAAATAATATTTTAGGGCAAATCTGGTGGTGGGCTTCCATGAACGCTACGTTGGAATCACGCAACTGCACACGGACGGCATAGTTGATAGCATCCAGTATGGGCCCATCCGAGAAGAATTTCAGGAAGGGCCAGTTCTGCAGAAGCACAAGGAAGCAATGTCAAGCTCAAGCAGTGTAATGGACAGAAGCAAGCAATGGCATGGTCAGTAGCAAGCAATGGCATGGACAAGCAAGCAATTGCATGGACAATCAAGCAATTGCATGGACAATCAAGCAATGGCATGGACAATCAGAAGCATGAAGAAGCAAGCAATGACATGGACAATCAGAAGCATGGACAAGCAAGCAATGGCATGGACATAAGCAAGCAATGGCATTACCAATGTGCTTGAGCTTGGCATTGGCAGGTGTGCTTGAGCTTGGCAATGGCATGGACATAAGCAAGCAATGGCATTACCAATGTGCTTGAGCTTGGCATTGGCAGGTGTTTGAGCTTGGCAATGTCATTGACAATGACAATGCCAAGCTCAAGCAGTGTCATGGACAATGACAATGCCAAGCTCAAGCAAGTCCATGATGGTGCTTGAGCTTGGCATGGCAAGCATAAGCACATTGCAATGAATCTTATCCACATCCACACCTACAATGTCACATAAGCAGATAGAGTGAAGGTACTTACGATTGGATGGAGCGACAGCGGCCCACTCTGAGGAGGAAGAGGACCAAATCCGGGTGGTGGAGGAGGAGGCGGAACCGGAGCGTAGGTCCTCAGCGACGGCAGCGGTGCAGCGGTCGGGAAGCGGGGTGCCGATGGTGCTGTCGTCTGCCGCCGAGCACGAGGTCGGCTGAACCCCGGCGGCGGCGGGATGGGAGGGGCGCCATAGGGGGCAGGCAGACACGGAATGCCCCATGGCATCGCCGCCTGCATCGAGGTCGACGCGAACCCCGGCGGGGGCTCCATCTCCCTGCTGGAGCCCGGTGCACCGGCCGCCATTGCGGCCTCCCTCGCCGTCGGAAATCCTAGTGGGGATGGGGCAAAATCCCCGTCCCCGACGGATCCGCCGCTCGAATCCCGACGGCTTGAAGAGCCAGGACGGCGACGCTCCGGGTTGCGACGCCGGCGGGCCTCGTGCGAGCGAACGACGATGGTCGATTGAACACCGGCACGTGGCCGGCATCGATCTGCGCCGCCGAGTCGCCGCCTCCGGCCTCGTACTTGCGGACGAGGCGCATGAGAGTCTCGTTGAACCTGGTGGCCAATGGCCGTACGGCTGGATCCGTCGCCGCTGGAGAGGATGGCGGAGGCGGAGGCGAGGAGGCCATGGCGGCGGACCGGCGGTTGATGGGACAGGGCGGTGCTGTCTGTGCCAGGAGTGAATGTGGAGAGAGAAGAACGAAGCGGTGAGGGGAAGTGGGGAGCGAGGACCAAAGACAACGCGTTGTCTCCCGCGCTTCTCCACGCGTGCAACCGTCGCACGCGGGTGTGCAAAATGGCACGACAACGGGCCTGACCCCGGAGAAACTGCCGATTCGGGCGTTCCTCCAGGGCTTGTCCCAGGGGTGCTTTGAGAACCGATTAAGCCACAACGCAGAACACTTACATACAATTAAACGGACAGTTTTTTTGCTGGGCCGATGCGTGCCAAAAGGCTCACATGCTACCAAACGCGCCCATAGTTTTCGCCTTCGCCACGGCACACGACGAGCCCCGGTTTTCCGTCTAGCTTTGCCCTGCGTCTCCGTGGAACGCACGCTTTCCCCTTGAGGATGAGACGTCACCCTACTGCATGATCCATCCGTCGAGGGAGAGCAAGAAATCGGACGTCTTCTACCTTTTCTGTGGCAACCATATACAGTAGCAAGAAAAGGAACCCGAAGTTTGTTTACTCGAACTCTCGAAGAAAGTTTTACATGACGCTTTTACCAAAATGCATAGTTCAGATAAGTAGGATGGTCCTTGCAGATACCAGATGTAGTATGTTACAACAAGTGTTAAGGATACGTTTTATCGTTATATACACAATTTTGTCTCTCCTATGTATACTCCCTCCGTCCTTAAATAAATGAACATCTAGCTCTAAACTTTATCGACAAAAGAATGTACTATTATCTTTCCAATGCATTTTAATTGCTTCTTCTCATCATACGGAAATCAAACCAATAATATTGAGTATATGTTTTTCTTATTTTCTACACGCACTTAGCTCACTGAGGGTGAAGCAACTAAAGATGAGAGATGCATCTTCCCAATGCATTGTTCACCCCACTTCATAATTGTCTTGAAAAAACCGCGTGTACACTTATTTGTAGACGGAGGAAGTATCTCTTTATTGCAAAAAGTAAAGTATGTTTTTTTATATAAAAAGTATTCTGAAAGGTGTAATTGATCATTTATTTTGCTGATGATAACTAAATACATCCCTCCACCGTTTTCCACCGTATCGTCACTCAGAAAGTTTGTACCCAGTGTCTACGGAGCACAAGGTGGTAAGAGGATTTTTCAAAGCCTTCAGCCGGGAGGAACACCACTAGCAACAAATACCACGTGTGCCATATACACGCCACCAATAACGATTTTGCCATGCAGCTAGTAGGCTACTCCCTCCATCTCAAAGAAGAGGGCGTATATTTTTTTTCCAAAATTTCGCCATAGCTTAAGGCGCATACTGCTGTTTCACTCGATTCTCTCCAAAATGCCCCTCTGTCTATTTATTTCGACCTTAATAACCGGGAGCAGTTATCGCATAATGCATTTATTTTCTGCACGAATTTACTCCTACCCCAATCAGGTTCCTAAACAAGTGGTGTCTTATTGGGCGTGCATGCTATGCATGAATGAGCGAGCAGGCGTGCATGGTAGGTAGAGAAAAACGAGGAGGCGTTGCCCAGTAAATCAGAGAGGGATTTAAGGAGAAGGAGAGATTAGTTAGGGGCAAGATTGAAAACTATTTTTCGCTGCAACCTTTCTTAATTAGCGCGCCAGAAAATTTACGCCCTGTGTCTTGAAACGGAGGGAGTATTTTCTACCAGTCGAGCTTTGAATGTCATGGGGTTCTAGAGGCGTATTTTATCCTCCAACAATGGCGAGACAGCCCAACCCTTCTCCTCTCATGGATGGTTTGGTTTTCTCTCCTCTTCACCCACATAGTTGTGGTGTTTATGGTGTGGTGGCGCAGTGTGCTTCGTGAGTAATCTTTGGTGCTTCGTCAGGAGCCTCTTGGGGTCTGTCTGCCCCTCTTTAGGCGGGCCATGCTAGATCTAGCTAGTTCGTTTGAGGGGTGGTGGGTGCACGGCGTACATGTAGCAATTTTCCTTGACGACATCTATTCTAGTTTCTTGGTGGGTGATGTCTACGCACGCTTCTATTCCTGTAGACAGTGTTGGGCCTCCAAGAGCAGATGTTTGTAGAACAGCAGCAAGTTTCCCTTAAGTGAATCACCCAAGGTTTATCGAACTTAGGGAGGTAGAGGTCAAAGATATCCCTCTCAAACAACCCTGCAATTACGATACAAGAAGTCTCTTGTGTCCCCAACACACCCAATACACTTGTCAAATGTATAGGTGCACTAGTTCGGCGAAGAGATAGTGAAATGCAAGTGATATGGATGAATATGAGTGGTAATAGAAATCTGAAATAAATATGGCAGCAAGTAAACATGCAGTAGAATAGTAAATAAACGGAGTTTCGATATTCGGAAACAAGGCCTAGGGATCATACTTTCACTAGTGGACACTCTCAACATTGATCACATAACTGAATAAATAAATTCTACACTCTCTTGTTGGATAACAAACACCATTCATTGTGTAGGGCTACAAAAGCACACCTCAAGCCAGAGTTAACAAGCTCCACAACTTCATAAAGGAAACACACACGATGCGCACACCGTCACCGTCACACCGTGGAGAGTGAATCCGGAGTTCATATTAAAGTAACCTCTAGAGTGTATAATAGTGCTACTCTGGATAACTCGCCTAATGGAATCACTAATCGTGTAGTGGCTACAAAAGCTCCGCTCAGAGTTCATCAAGTACTTGACAAACACCACTCATAGGGATATCCACGTCAAATCATAAATCCAAGATAATATATGTATCATAGTGATAGTTAACTTCACAATCTACAAGAGATCACAATCATAACCTACGCCAAGTACTACATGATGCACACACTGTCCACTTTACATCATGAAGGGGGAATAGACTACTTTAATAATATCACTAGAGTAGCACATAGATGATATTCAACTAGATCACAAAGCTCATGATCACATAAAGATCACATGGGAGAGAGAGATGAACCACATAGCTACCGGTACAACCCTTAGCCTCGAGGGAGAACTACTCCCTCCTCATCATAGGAGACAGCAGCGGCGATGAAGATGGCGGTGATGTCGATGGAGATGCCTTCCGGGGGCACTTCCCCGTCCCGGCGGAGTGCCGGAACAGAGACTTCTGTCCCCCGAACTTGGCTTCGCGATGGCGGCGGCTGCGTAACTTTTCTCGTCCCGTGGCTTATCTTTTTAGGGTTTTCACGTCTGGGAGACTTTATAGGCGAAAGGGCGGCGTTGGAGGGGCACCAGGGTGCCCTCACCACCAGGTGGCGCGGCCAGGAGTGGGCCCGCGCCCAGGTGTGGTGTGGGGGCCCCCTGGCCCATCTCTGGCCCTTCTTCGGTGCTCTGGAACCTTCCGTGAAATATAAGATCGTGGGCATTAATTTCGTCCAATTCCGAGAATATTTCATGTGTAAGATTTCTGAAACCAAAAACAGCAGAAAACAGGAACTGATACTTTGGCATTTTGTTAATAGGTTAGTTCCGGAAAACGCATAAAAACATCATAAAGTATGAACAAAACATGTAGGTATTGTCATAAAACTAGCATGGAATATAAGAAATTATAGATACGTTGGAGACGTATCAAGCATCCCCAAGCTTAGTTCCTACTCGCCCTCGAGTAGGTAAACGATAACAAGAATAATTTCTTAAGTGACATGCTACCAACATAATCTTGATCAACACTATTGTAAAGCATATGGGATGAATGAAGTGATTCAAAGCAATGGTAAAGATGATGATTAAACAACTGAATCATATAGCAAAGACTTTTTATGAATAGTACTTTCAAGACAAGCATCAATAAGTCTTGCATAAGAGTTAACTCATAAAGCAATAGATTCAAAGTAGAAGGCATTGAAGCAACACAAAGAATGATTAAGTTTCAGCAATTGCTTTCAACTTGTAACATGTATATCTCATGGATAGTTGTCTACATAAAGCAATATAACAAGTACATGGATTATCATTGCATTACATATGTTTCAACCAAGTGTCACAAAGGGGTACCTCTATGCCACCTGTACAAAGGTCCAAGGAGATAGATCGCATTTGATTTCTCAGTTTTGATACATCTCAACTTAAGGACATCCATACCGGGACAACATAGAAAACAGATAATGGACTCCTCTTTAATGCATAAGCATTCAACAACAGATAATATTCTCATAAGAGATTGAGGATTAATGTCCAAACTGAAACTTCCACCATGATTCATGGCTTTAGTTAGCGGCCCAATGTTCTTCTCTAACAATATGCATACTCAAACCATTTGATCATGATAAATCGCCCTTACTTCAGACAAGACGAACATGCATAGCAACTCACATGATATTCAACAAAGGTGTAATAGTTGATGGCGTCCCCAGAAACATGGTTACCGCTCAACAAGCAACTTATAAGAAATAAGATACATAGCAACATATTCAATACCACAATAGTTTTTAAGGCTATTTTCCCATAAGTTATATATTGCAAAGATAAAGAATGAAATTTTAAAGGTAGCACTCAAGTAATTTACTTTGGAATGGCAGAGAAATACCACATAGTAGGTAGGTATGGTGGACACAAATGGCATAGATTTTGGCTCAAGGATTTGGATGCACGAGAAGTATTCCCTCTCGGTACAAGGCTTTGGCTAGCAAGGTTGTTTGAAGCAAACACAAGTATGAACCGGTACAGCAAAACTTACATAAGAACATATTGCAAGCATTATAAGACTCTACACTGTCTTCCTTATTGTTCAAACACTTCACCAGAAAATATCTAGACCTTAGAGAGACCAATCATGCAAACCAAATTTCAACAAGCTCTACGGTAGTTCTCCACTAATAGATTTAAACTACATGATGCAAGAGCTTAAACATGATCTATGAGAGCTCAAAACAATTGCCAAGTATCATATTATTCAAGACATATACCATTTCCCACATGAAGCATTCTCTGTTTCCAACCAAATAGCAATAAGTGAAGCGATCAACTTTCGCCATTGAACATTAAAAGTAAAAGAGAAGAACACTAGTGTTCATATGAAAAAGCGGAGCGTGTCTCTCTCCCACACAAGGTATGATCCAATTTATTCAGAGAACTAAGATAACAACATGAAAATAAAAGCACACAGACGCTCCAAGTAAAGTACATAAGATGTGATGAAATAAAAATATAGTTTCACTAGAGGTGACCTGATAAGTTGTCGATGAAGAAGGGGATGCCTTGGGCATCCCCAAGCTTAGATGCTTGAGTCTTCTTGAAATATGCAGGGATGAACCACGGGGGCATCCCCAAGCTTAGACTTTTCACTCTTCTTGATCATAGTATATCATCCTCCTCTCTTGACCCTTGAAAACTTCCTCCACACCAAACATAAAACAAACTCATTAGAGGGTTAGTGCATAATCAAAAATTCACATGTTCAGAGGTAACACAATCATTCTTAACACTTCTGGACATTGCCCAAAGCTACTGGAAGTTAATGGAACAAAGAAATCCATTCAACATAGCAAAAGAGGCAATGCGAAATAAAAGGCAGTATCTGTCAAAACAGAACAGTCCGTAAAGACGAATTTTTCTGGGGCACTTAACTTGCTCAGATGAAAAAACTCAAATTGAATGAAAGTTGCGTACATATCTGAGGATCACGCACGTAAATTGGCAGATTTTTCTGAGTTATCTACAGACGGGGCTGCTCAATTTCGTGACAATAAGAAATCTGTTTCTGCGCAGTAATCCAAATCTAGTATCAACCTTACTATCAAAGACTTTACTTGGCACAACAATGCAATAAAATAAAGATAAGGAGAGGTTGCTACAGTAGTAACAACTTCCAAGACACAACAAAACAGTAGCAAAATAAAACATGGGTTATCTCCCAAGAAGTGCTTTCTTTATAGCCATTAAGATGGGCTCAGTAATTTTTAATGATGCACTCGCAAGAAATAAGAGTTGAAGCAAAAGAGAGCATCAAAAGCAAATAAGAAACACTTTTAAGTCTAACCCACTTCCTATGAAGAGGAATCTTGTAATTAAACAAGTCATGTAAGCACAAAGCAACAAGCATAGAAAGGCAACACAGGCACAACTTCAATATTCTCAACATAAAGAGGGGAAACATAATATTATTAAGATGCATATAACCATGTTTCCCTCTCTCATAATAACTTCCAGTGGCATCATGAACAAACTCAATAATATAAGTATCACATAAAGCATTCTTATTCACATGCATAAAAGTATCATTACTTTCCACATAAGCATAATCAATTTTATTAGTAATAGTGGGAGTAAAACTACCATAACCATCATTGTAATCATCATAAATTGCAGGCATGGTATAATCATAATAACCTTTATCCTCCATAGTAGGTGGCACCAAAATACCACTATCATTATAATCATCATAAATAGGAGGTAAAGTATCATCAAAGAAAATTTTCTCCTCAAAACTCGAGGGACTAAAAATATCATGCTCATCAAAACTAGCTTCCCCAAGCTTAGAATTTTCCATAGCATTAGCAACAATGGTGTTCAAAGCATTCATACTAATAACATTCCCATTAGCATGCATATAAAGTTCCATGGGTTTTTTTAATTCTCTCTTCAAACACATCATGTCCTAATTCAAGATAAAGTTCATAAAGATCTCTCATTTTGTTGTTGTTTTCCATTAAGCCTAACTAGTGAAAATAAAAACAAGAAACAAAAAGATATAATTGCAGGATCTAAAGGAGATACCTTCGAGCACTCACACACCGGCAACAATGCTAGGAAATAGCTTAGTAGTCGGAGGATGTGAATACCTTTTACCTTACCTCCCCGGCAACGGCGCCAGAAAATAGCTTGATGTCTACGCACGCTTCTATTCCTGTAGACAGTGTTGGGCCTCCAAGAGCAGAGGTTTGTAGAACAGCAGCAAGTTTCCCTTAAGTGAATCACCCAAGGTTTATCGAAGTCAGGGAAGTAGAGGTCAAAGATATCCCTCTCAAGCAACCCTGCAATTACGATACAAGAAGTCTCTTGTGTACCCAACACACCCAATACACTTATCAGATGTATAGGTGCACTAGTTCGGCGAAGAGATAGTGAAATGCAAGTGATATGGATGAATATGAGTGGTAATAGCAATCTGAAATAAATATGGCAGCAAGTAAACATGCAGTAGAATAGTAATTAAACGGAGTTTCGATATTCGGAAACAAGGCCTAGGGATCATACTTTCACTAGTGGACACTCTCAACATTTATCACATAACTGAATAAATAAATGCTACACTCTCTTGTTGGATAACAAACACCATTCATTGTGTAGGTCTACAAAAGCACACCTCAAGCCGGAGTTAACAAGCTCCACAACTTCATAAAGGAAACACACACGATGCGCACACCGTCACCGTCACACCTTGGAGAGTGAATCCGGAGTTCATATTAAAGTAACCTCTAGAGTGTATAATAGTGCTACTCTGGATAACTCTCCTAATGGAATCACTAATCGTGTAGTGGCTACAAAAGCTCCGCTCAGAGTTCATCAAGTACTTGACAAACACCACTCATAGGGATATCCACATCAAATCATAAATCCAAGATAATATATTTATCATAGTGATAGTTAACTTCACAATCTACAAGAGATCACAATCATAACCTACGCCAAGTACTACATGATGCACACACTGTCCACTTTACATCATGAAGGAGGAATAGACTACTTTAATAACATCACTAGAGTAGCATATAGATGATATTCAACTAGATCACAAAGCTCATGATCACATAAAGATCACATGGGAGAGAAAGATGAACCACATAGCTACCGGTACAGCCCTTAGCCTCGAGGGAGAACTACTCCCTCCTCATCATAGGAGACAGCAGCGGCGATGAAGATGGCGGTGATGTCGATGGAGATGCCTTCCGGGGGCACTTCCCCGCCCCGGCGGAGTGCCGGAACAGAGACTTCTGTCCCCCGAACTTGGCTTCGCGATGGCGGCGGCTGCGTAACTTTTTGATGTCTACGCACGCTTCTATTCCTGTAGATAGTGTTGGGCCTCCAAGAGCAGAGATTTGTAGAACAGCAGCAAGTTTCCCTTAAGTGAATCACCCAAGGTTTATCGAACTCAGGGAGGTAGAGGTCAGAGATATCCCTCTCAAGCAACCCTGCAATTAAGATACAAGAAGTCTCTTGTGTCCCCAACACACCCAATACACTTGTCAGATGTATAGGTGCACTAGTTCGGCGAAGAGATAGTGAAACACGGGTGGTATAGATGGTGGTAATATTGCAGGAAGTAAAGATGCAGTAAAACAGTAAACAAGCGATGTTTGCAGTATTTGGAAACAAGGCCTAGGGATCATACTTTCACTAGTGGACACTCTCAACATTGATCACATAATAAATAACTTCTCCTCACTTGTGCTACATACACTCTCTTGTTTGATAACAAACACCATTCATTGTGTAGGGATACAAGAGCTCCCTCAAGCCGGAGTTAACAAGCTCCACAACATTCGGAGTTCATATTTAATTAACCTCTAGAGCATAATAGACCGTTGCAATTTAGACCGAGTACTAACATAGCATACACACTGTCACCTTTAAGCTATGAAAGGGGGAATAGATCAAATCAATACTATCATAGTAATAGTTAACTCCATAATCTACAAGAGATTACAATCATAACCTACGCCAAGTACTACATGATGCACACACCGTCACCTTTACATCATGAAGGAGGAATAGACTACTTTAATAACATCACTAGAGTAGCACATAGATTAATAGTGATACAAAGCTCATCATATGGATCTCAATCATGTAAGGCAGCTCATGAGATCATTGTATTGAGGTACATGAGAGAGAGATTAACCACATAGCTACCGGTAGAGCCCTCAGCCTCGGGGGAGAACTACTCCCTCCTCATCATGGGAGACAGCAACGGCGATGAAGATGGTGGTGGTGTCGATGGAGATGACTCCGGGGGCAATTCCCCATCCCGGCGGCGTGCCGGAATAGAGACTTCTGTCCCCCGAAACGGAGTTTCGCGATGGCGGCGGTGTCCCTGGAGTATTTCTGGAGTTTCGTCAATTGGTGTCGAGTTTTTAGGTCACGAGGGGTTATATAGGCGAAGAGGCGGCGTCGGAGGGGCCAGGGGGCTCCCTCCCCATAGGCTGGCGCGGCCAGGGGGCCACCCGCGCCGCCTTATGGTGTGGGCCCCCTGCTGCCCGCCTCCGACTCTCCTTCGGTGTTCTGGAACCTTCCGGGGGAAATAAGATATTTGGCCTTTGTTTCGTCGAATTCCGAGAATATTGCCCGAACAGCCTTTCTGGAACCAAAAACAACAGAAAACAGGAACTGGCACTTCGGCATCTTGTTAATAGGTTAGTTCCAGAAAATGCATGAAATCATTATAAAGTGTGAGCAAAACATGTAGGTATTGTCATAAAACTAGCATGGAACATCAGAAATTATAGATACGTTGGAGACGTATCAAGCATCCCCAAGCTTAGTTCCTACTCGCCCTCGAGTAGGTAAACGATAAAAAAGAATAATTTCTGTAGTGACATGCTACTTACATAATCTTGATCATACTATTGTAAAGCATATGAGATGAATGCAGTGACTCAAGACAACGATCTATAGTTTGCTAATCAAATAGATAACATATAGCAAAACTTTTCATGAATAGCACTTTCAAGACAAGCATCAAAAAGTCTTGCATAAGAGTTAACTCATAAAGCAATAGATTCAAAGTAAAAGCATTGAAGCAACACAAAGGAAGATTTAAGTTTCAGCAGTTGCTTTCAACTTTCAACATGCATATCTCATGGATAATTGTCAACACAAAGTAATATGATGAATGCAAATAAGCAAGTATGTAAGAATCAATGCACAGTTGACACAAGTGTTTGCTTCTAAGATGGAAGGAAGTAGGTAAACTGACTCAACATAAAGTAAAAGAAAGGCCCTTCGCAGAGGGAAGCAGGGATTAAATCATGTGCTAGAGCTTTTTAAGTTTTTAAATCATATAGAGAGCATAAAAGTAAAGTTTTGAGAGGTGTTTGTTGTTGTCAACGAATGGTAGCGGGTACTCTAACTACCTTATCAACTAGACTTTCAAGAGTGGCTCCCATGAAGGCGTTATCTCTACTAGCAAGGTAGATCATCCCTCTTCTCTTTTGTTTACACATGTACTTTAGTTTTATTTATGGATGACACTCCTCCCAACCTTTTGCTTACACAAGCCATGGCTAACCGAATCCTCGGGTGCCTTCCAACATTCACATACCATGGAGGAGTGTCTATTTGCAAAATTAAGTTGCTTACTGATAGATCAGGGCAAAACATGTGAAGAGAATTATTAATGCAAGTTAATTAATTGGGGCTGGGCACCCCGCTGCGAGCTCTTTTTCCAAAATTATTGGATAAGCGGATGTATATGCCACTAGTCCATTGGTGAAAGTCTGTCCGAAGTAAATGACAAGATCGAAAGATAAAACACCACATACTTCCTCATGAGCTATAAAACATTGACACAAATAAGAGATAATAGCTTTTGAATTGTTTAAAGGTAGCACATGAAGTATTTACTTGGAATGGCAGAAAATACCACATAGTAGGTAGATATGGTGGACACAAATGGCATAGGTTTTGGCTCAAGGTTTTGGATGCACGAGAAGCATTCCCTCTCAGTACAAGGCTTTGGCTAGAAAGGTTGTTTGAAGCAAACACAAGTATGAACCGGTACAGCAAAACTTACATAAGAACATATTGCAAGCATTATAAGACTCTACACTGTCTTCCTTGTTGCTCAAACATTTTACCAGAAAATATCTAGACCTTAGAGAGACCAATCATGCAAACCAAATTTCAACAAGCTCTATGGTAGTTCTCCACTAATAGGTTTAAACTACATGGTGCATGAGCTTAAACATGATCTACTTGAGAGCTCAAAACAATTGCCAAGTATCAAATTATTCAAGACAATATGAAGCATTTTCTGTTTCAACCAAATATCAATAAGTGCTGCGGTTTTCAACTCCGCCATGAACATTAAAATAAAGCTAAGAACACCAGTGTTCATATGAAAAAGCGGAGCGTGTCTCTCTCCCACACAAGGATTGCTAGGATCCGAATTTATTCAAACACAAAAAAAAAACACACAGACGCTCCAAGTAAAGCACATATGATGTGACTGAATAAAAATATAGTTTCACTAGAGGTGACCTGATAAGTTGTCGATGAAGAAGGGGATGCCTTGGGCATCCCCAAGCTTAGATGCTTGAGTCTTCTTGAAATATGCAGGGATGAACCACGGGGGCATCCCCAAGCTTAGACTTTTCACTCTTCTTGATCATATTGTATCATCCTCCTCTCTTGATCCTTGAAAACTTCCTCCACACCAAACTCGAAACAAACTCATTAGAGGGTTAGTGCATAATTAAAAATTCATATATTCAGAGGTGACATAATCATTCTTAACACTTCTGGACATTGCACAAAGCTACTGAAAGTTAATGGAACAAAGAAATCCATCAAACATAGCAAAACAGGCAATGCGAAATAAAAGGCAGAATCTGTCAAAACAGAACAGTCCGTAAAGACGAATTTTTCTGGGGCACTTAACTTGCTCAGATGAAAAAGCTCAAAACTAATGAAATTTGCGTACATATCTGAGCATCACGCACGATTTTTTTGATTCTTCTATAGAGAGACCTACTCAAATTCGTGACAGATAAGAAATCTGTTTCTGCGCAGAAATCCAAATCTAGTATCAACTTTCTATTAGAGACTTTACTTGGCACAACACTGCAATAAAATAAAGATAAGGAGAGGTTGCTACAGTAGTAACAACTTCCAAGACTCAACAAAACAGTAGCAAAATAAAAACATGGGTTATCTCCCAAGAAGTGCTTTCTTTATAGCCATTAAGATGGGCTCAGTAATTTTAATGATGCTCGCGCAAGAAATAAGAGTTGAAGCAAAAGAGAGCATCAAGAACCAAATTAAAAACACATTTAAGACTAACCCACTTCCTATGAAAAGGAATCTTGTAAATAAACAAGTCATGTAAGCATAATGCAACAAGCATAGAAAGGCAACACAAGCGCAACTTAAAGATTCTAACCATAAAGAGGGGAAACTTAATATTATTAAGATGCATATAACCATGTTTCCCTCTCTCATAATAACTTTCAGTAGCATCATGAACAAACTCAACAATATAACTATCACATCAAGCATTCTTATTCACATGCATAGAAGTATCATTACTCTCCACATAAGCATAATCAATTTTATTAGTAATAGTGGGAGTAAAACTATCACAACCATCATTGTAATTATCATAAATTGCAGGCATGGTATAATCATAATAAACTTTATCCTCCATAGTAGGTGGCACCAACATACCACTATCATTATAATCATCATAAATGGGAGGCAAAGTATCATCAAAGAAAATTTTCTCCTCAAAACTAGGGGGACTAAAAATATCATGCTCCTCAAAACCAGTTTCCCCAAGCTTAGAATTTTCCATAGCATTAGCAACAATGGTGTTCAAAGCATTCATACTAATAACATTGCCATTAGCATGCATATAAAGTTCCATAGGATTTTTAATTTTCTATTCAAACACATCATGTCCTAATTCAAGATAAAGTTCATAAAGATCTCTCATTTTTTTGTTGTTTTCCATTAAGCCTAACTAGTGAAAATAAAAACAAGAGACAAAAAGATATAATTGCAGGATCTAAAGGAAATATCTTTGAGCACTCACACACCGGCAACAGTGCTAGGAAATAGCTTAGTAGTCGGAGGATGTGAATACCTTTTACCTTACCTCCCCGGCAACGGCGCCAGAAAATAGCTTGATGTCTACGCACGCTTCTATTCCTGTAGACAGTGTTGGGCCTCCAAGAGCAGAGGTTTGTAGAACAGCAGCAAGTTTCCCTTAAGTGAATCACCCAAGGTTTATCGAACTCATGGAGGTAGAGGTCAGAGATATCCCTCTCAAGCAACCCTGCAATTAAGATACAAGAAGTCTCTTGTGTCCCCAACACACCCAATACACTTGTCAGATGTATAGGTGCACTAGTTCGGCGAAGAGATAGTGAAACACAGGTGGTATAGATGGTGGTAATATTGCAAGAAGTAAAGATGTAGTAAAACAGAAAACAAGCGATGTTTGCAGTATTTGGAAACAAGGCCTAGGAATCATACTTTCACTAGTGGACACTCTCAACATTGATCACATAATAAATAACTTTCCTCACTTGTGCTACATACACTCTCTTGTTGGATAACAAACACCATTCATTGTGTAGGGCTACAAGAGTTCCCTCAAGCCGGAGTTAACAAGCTCCACAACATTCGGAGTTCATATTTAAGTAACCTCTAGAGCATAATAGACCGTTGCAATTTTGACCGAGTACTAACATAGCATACACACTGTCACCTTTAAGCTATGAAAGGGGGAATAGATCAAATCAATACTATCATAGTAATAGTTAACTCCATAATCTACAAGAGATTACAATCATAACCTACACCAAGTACTACATGACAAGGTATTAACTTGTCAATGCCTACAGATTGTAGACTAGGGTTTCGTTGGATGTAGAGGGCAAGTAGATCTCGAAGGTTTTAGCCGAAAAGTACTCGACGAATATGAAACTGGGGTTGTGTTGATAGTAAATTCGATCCTCTCTTTGTCCCTCGACTCCCCCTTATATAGGAGGTGGAGCCGAGGGTTTCGTAATACACAAGTTACAGAGTCCGGGAGGGTTTCCAACTCATCCCGCAAGATTACAAGTATTGCTTCCTAATACAACTCTAGCTTTCCTTAATAATAATTTGGGCTTCCGATTCTTCTTATCCATCGGGTCGTGGGCCTTCAGTAAACCCCGGGTACCATCTTCGGCAGGCCCATTGGGGATGCCTATGTCAGTAGCCCCCGTGATTTTGCTTGAATCGCAGAGTCAGGGAAAATCTCCAACTTTATATTCGTTCAACAGCTCTGAACTTTATCACATATCTTCAAATACGAAATTATATATTGTACAGGGATAATGGTAGTTGGGGCTAGTTCATCTGACGGATCAGGTACTAGTTAACTGCTCTAGTGGCAATCCGCAAAAACATACTTCAAGATCACGTCCCTGGACATGATCTCGGGATACTGGTGTAAACTTCGACAGGTGCCGCTTAAGGTCTTACCATTCTGTCGAGTCCCAGTCATATTTTATCGGGTACCTAACGCGTCCGTTAGGATTTTTCTTCGTATTTGTTGATACGAAAAAAAGTAGCAACCCGACGTCAGAGACGGTGCCACGCCGCTCAGAACGGATCTGGGGTCTTACCTTCGCAAATTTTTGCGGCATTCAGAGATTATTCGCTACTTTGGCGCTCTGAGAATATATTGTCGAGTGCTTTTTCGGCTGTTGGAATAGAACATTTTATTGAGTCAATGTATAACTTATTTTGCCTTCCCGATGGGAGTATATGTAGAGTTATTTGTATAACTCGAAATATGCTCACTTCTTCTTTTTTTCTTCTCTTTTTTTTATAATTTCATCGGGCACGCGAACAGCGTTCCCGATGGGAGTAGCCCCCGAGGCTACAGCAAAGGACTAGTGCTTGGTTGTAGGCTCAACTTTTAATGCCTCATGTCACTAAATTTTCATTCTTTCTCGAACTTGTCATATCTATAGGGTGCGTGACCAGCGCTCCCGATGGGAGTAGCCCCCGAGGCTATGAACAAATGCTTGCACTTGATCATAGGCTCTCGCCATTTCTATTTAGTCATATTATATTTTTTCCTTTTTCCAAAGTAGCCCCCGAGCATTTGGGCAAAAACTTGTATTTGATCAAAGGCTCTCGAAATAATCAACAATCTTCTGTTGTCGCCATTCTTACGAGCCTTCGTAGCCGAGATTTTCTCTTGCCAAGGTGACATCATTGCTGACGATAGCCACGATCACTGTATCGGGAAAACGCGAGAAATTCTCTCCTTCTGTTTCGTGGGTCCAAATTTCTTACCACGTTAACACGTCGTGCAAGTGGGGGACACACGTCCTCCACTTTTCCTGGCGCACGCACCGTAGCGCCCGTTCGTTCCCTCCTTAGTGAATTTACGATTTTACCCCTTGTCCACGTGTCACCATCTATCCCACATTTTCTCCATCCAACGGCACGTCGATTCACCGCACCTCTATTTAAGGTCATCGTCTTCCTCCTTGGACACTTTCGCTCGCGCCGCTCCTCTGCTCTCCTCTGCCAAAATTCTCCCTTGCGCCCCACAGTTCTTGAGCTCAACTACACTTCGCACTTTGCTCTCGCGCCATTGTTGATGCCTCAGCGCAGACTCACCAGGCACAGCACGCCCGAGTCTAAGATGGCTACCGAAGATCTGGGGAACACGGAGTGGGAGAGATCCAAAATCTCCCCTCAAGACATCAACCTGCTGAAGAAACTGGGGATCAGCAAGAAGCAAGACGCGCTTCGCTTCCCCAGCGAAGAAAGCTATCCAACCCCTCCAATGGAGTATCGGGTCAGTTTCGTCGACCACCTCGTCCGTGGTCTTTCTGCCCCCATTCACAATTTCTTACGGGGGTTGCTTTTTATGTACGGACTGCAACTTCACCATCTTACTCCCAACTCCATCCTCCACATCTCAATCTTCATCACGCTTTGCGAAGCTTTGCTTGGAGTCCAGCCTAACTGGGCTCTATGGAAACGCATTTTCTTCTGTCGCCGTAATGGCTCTGCCAATGTTTCCTATAACATTGGCGGCGTTGTTACCTGCGTCCGCCCCGACGTTGAGTATTTTGACGTCAAATTCCCTGACTCAGTACAAGGGTGGCGCAAAAAGTGGTTGTACATTCATGAGGAGAATCATGGCTCTGTTGAAGACAACATCCCTCCTTTTGATGGTACCGAGAAAATCTGTCGCCGTCGTTCCTGGGACGTAGAGGCTACCGACGAAGAAAAAACGGCGACAGAGGCCTTGATGACACGCATCCACCAACTCCAAAATACCCGAGGACAAGAACTGTCGGGTATCCAAATCACGGCGTACTTCCTTAGGATCAGGGTGCAGCCTCTGCAAGCTCGCAAAAATCCCCTTTGGATGTATGCTGGCAATGAAGATGTAGATCGCTTGTCGACAGATTTATCGGTCAAGGACTTAGAGAAACTTGTCCGAAAAATCTCGTCGCTGAACAAGAAAGACACCGTCCCTTCATCTTGTCGTGTGACGCCATACAGCGCCACCAACGCGCTCCCTCAGGTGATATTTTTGTCATATGTTTATTCATGCACTCTTTCTTTTTCTCCTTTGGTACTACCATTTCTTCGACTGCTATTACTGATATAAATCCGTGTCGGTTTTTTCTATGTTGTGCAGAATCATGATACTGCATCACCTCTTCCTCCCCTTCCCGAAGGTGGGGAAGTCGAAGAACGGGCCGTTGTCACCGACGACAACCAAGGTACTTCTCGCCTTGAGAGTGAAGTCGCGGGTTCTCAAAAATCCGCGGCATCCTCTGAAAAAGAGATTGAAACTGAGGCTACCGCATCAACACGCTCTTCTCTCCCAGCTGCTTCCCCGAAGAACAAGCAAAAGAGGGACGAGGTTGTCGATTCCGGCACCTCCAAAGCCGGTGCTGCACGTGCCGGAGAAACTGCACCTGATGTTGGAAAGAAAGCTTTCAATCCTTACGAGGATGCTCTTGTCAGCTCGTAAGTTCTTGCTGCTCTATGTTAATTTCTTCTCAATAATTTTTTCTTTTTTGTTTCTTATCTTGTCTCTATTTGTTGCAGTGGCGACGAGGAGGAAAATGCACCTATTGACGCGACTGCTCGAATGAGCACGTCCCGTACTTTAGTTGTATCCGAAGCTCAACCTGATGGGGATGAAACTTCGCCTCCTCAACAAAACACAGAACATCCGACACCAGTTGTGAGCCCCCGGGCCTCTTCACCAAAGAGAGCTAGGGTAGAACCAGCCAAGGAGCCTATCCTGTTCCCTGGTAGCTCTACGACACCTTCATTGGATGACGTAATTTTTTCACTCTCTTCTCTCTTTTTTTTATGTTCCAAGCCTTTCAGTACTTTCATCTCTCCTTTGTTTCTTGCGAGGTGTTGTCGAATTTTTACTGGCTATATTGACTTCTGTTTTCTTTTGGTCCTCTCTTCAGCCTTTGATGAAGGAATTTATCCGTCTCGGTACCCAATTCGTCAGGTACCGTGACTCTACCAAGAAGCTGGAAGGTACTATTTTTATCCGCCTCTTCTGTTGCATGTACTCCATTATTTTTGTCATGACATTTTATTGTCGTTTATTTTGCCAAAAAATCTTGCGGAGTCAAACAAGCGTGCTGACGCTCTTGCTATTAAGTTAGAGCAAAGCGAAAAGGCTCGCAAGAAAGCTGAAGCAGATGCTGCCGCCATCGAAGATCTTCGAAAAAGACTTCATGACGCAGAAACTTCTCTGAGCGAAAACATAACTCAACAGTCTACTCGCGAAAAAGAAATCCTTACTCGCTTGGAGTCACAGAGTTGACGTTTTGTTAGTAAGTGCTCAGATCCTTGCTGTTTCCTTGTGTCGTCTTTGTTCCCTTGTTTCTTTGACCAACTCTTTTTTACTTTATTCAGGGAGAACAGATCAAGAATATGAGCTGGAAAACCCTGAGGGTGACCAGCTCCTTGACGCGCTTTCTCTTCTTGAGATCCACGGAGATGAGGCCCGCGACGGCCTTGCTGAAGCTAAGATCGGCCTGTCGCGGCTTTTCCCATATTTCTTCAAGAAGAAAGAGGCACCCACGAGTTTTATCGTTCTCGCCAAGTGCTTCAATTCTCAAGAAGACCTTGGACTCCAACTTCGCCAAGAAGGGTTGAAAGTTGGTGTTGAAGGTACAATCGCCTTGGTTGCTGACAGCCAGCAAGAAGTCGACTGGGCAAGAGTTGGCAACACGGAGGAAATGGAAACGAAGAGGTGGCAGTCGCTGATTAAAGCTGCCAAGCCTAACTCGAAGAAGATCCTCGCCTACCTCGGATACAATCCAACTCCTGCTTCCAGTTCATCGAAGCCGGAGGTCAAGTAGACCACCTTGTCTTCTCTTTTAGTTTTAACTCTCTTTTGACATTGTCGCCCTGGTAGTTTTGGCGGCAACTGCTTCAGTAGTTCATTAGGGACTTCTTTTGTAATAGCCATGTACATACTTCGAGAATCAATGGAAATCTATCTTTGCTTGATGATTGATGTCGAAATTTTATTTTTCAGTTGATTTTTGACAACTATACTGCAACTCCTCGTCCTTCCGATGTTTTTCCTACTTCGTCCTGTTTGAAGAAGACACCTATTGATTGCAAACTTTCTGAAGATTCCTCGACTAAAGGTTCGGCACAAGACTTGGAAGAACTTCGCCAACAGCTTCAATCTATCAAGAGACAGTCACTTATGGTAATGGAGCAGTCTCGAAAATCATCCGAGAGGGAAAAAATTGCGCTTCAACAGGCTCAAGATGCTATAGCTGAAAAGGAAACTGCGGTTTCTGAGGATGCTGAAGCTTCTCGACGAGAGAATTTCATGCTTGAGCTAATGCTTGATGCCAGCTTGGATATGACAGGTATGCTTCATTAACTTGGTCATGCTTAATTTTTCTCCTGCTGTCTTCTCTTTCCCTGCTGATTCTTTTGCTAATACAGGTTCTTTTTTGGACACTGCTGCCGAGGATGAACGTGTTGAGGCTCGATCCAATGCGCATCTCAAACTTGCACTGGAGCATGGTTCCAACTTTTGGGGTACACCTGAACGTACCCGCCAGATTGTCAGATTTCAAGATCGCGCGGGTCAGGTCCGCGAATTTCTCGACTTCTATACAAGGACATTGTCCTTAGTTTACCGCACTATGTTCCCACGTAATGAGATGCCAGAAACCCTTCCTGCTTTGATGGATAAATTTCGAGATGCCCCTCGAATCCATGGATTTGTGCGGGCTCAACTATCTGCCGGTGCCAGGTTTGCTATGATGATGATAAAAATCTGCTATCCCAAGTTTGACATGAGTCAAATTGTTACCAAGTGCCTGGCCAAGATGGCGAAAAGGAAAAGGAACGTTGGCAAAATTGATGATATTGTGACCCCTGTAGCAGAAGACATGATGGATGAACTTCTTCGGATGGATGCTGAATTCTTCGTGAAGGGTAGCTATGCGGAACATAGTACTCGTACTGTAAATACTGAACGGATGACCATAAATGATGTACTAGGCAGCAATTGAGAGTTTCTCTTTTAGCTTGCCAAGTTTTTTCAGTAATTGCACCTTGTATGTTGTAAACACAATCTATATTGTAAAGTCAGTGAATATTTTTATTTTTCCTCATCAAGCCCCCGAGCGTTTTGGTGAGAATTTTCTCTATTGTGTATGCGAGGTTAAACCAAGGCAGAAACAATGAACTATATTGATTGTACTATTTTTGCGGGTATTAGCCCCCGGGCTCTTTTTGTCGACCACTATTTTGTATCGTCTTTTTTATTTGGCGAGGTGCTTTGCACCAAGGCGAGATATTTTGTTCGTTGGCGTTGTATATATATATTGTAATTTCTGGGCGCAAGCCCCCGAGCATGTCGAAGGAAAAGATGTATATCTCCACTATCTTTATTATATTGCAGCACCGCGAGTCCGCCTCATTAAAAACCTTTTCCGGACCCACTCGGTGCCCCGAAAAAGGAAAAGAGTGCGTCTGAAAACTCGCGGGCGTTTCAGTACATTGTAGCTTTACAAGGAGGACTATATTTCGACTCTAGGCGTAGAAACGCCTGAGTTGTGCCACGTTCCAAGGATTTGGCTCGACAGCTCCTGCCTTCTTGTCCTTTATCCTGTATGCGCCTCCCTCGATTACTTCTGTGACGATGTAAGGTGCAAGCCACGGCGACTCGAGCTTTTCATGGCTTTTTTGATTGAGCTGCAGAACTAAGTCTCCAACCTAAAAAGACCTTGGTCGCAAACGTCGACTGTGGTAGTTTTTCAAATCTTGCTGGTACTTAGCGACTCGTGATAACACTTCGTCTCGAGCTTCGTCGAGTGCGTCGACATCGTCTTCCAATGCTCTCCTGGAAGCTTCTTCGTTGTATTCCGTGACTCTCGGAGAGTCGTGCTCTATTTCTATCGGTAGTACTGCCTCTGCTCCATGGACCAGAAAAAACGGAGTCTCATGTGTCGCTGTATTTGGTGTTGTTCGGATACTCCATAACACACTCGGCAGCTCCTCTGGCCAAGTATGTCGAGCTTTTTCCAATGGTCCTAACAAGCGCTTCTTGATACCATTGCAGATGATACCGTTGGCTTTCTCGACTTGACCGTTGGTCTGCGGGTGCGCAACTGATGCGAAACTCAATTTGATGCCCACCTCTGCACAGTATGCCTTGAATTCCTTGGATGTGAAATTGCTGCCATTGTCCGTGACGATGCTATGAGGGACTCCAAACCGAAAGACAATGCTTTTCACAAACTTGATTGCCGATGCTCCATCTGGTGAATTTATCGGCTTTGCTTCTATCCACTTGGTGAATTTGTCGACAGCGACGAGCATATACTCGTATCCTCCTGGCGAGGCCTTGTGTAGTTTTCCCACCATATCGAGACCCCATTGAGAAAAGGGCCAAGACAACGGTATTGGCATCAACTCTGCTGCCGGAGAATGAGGCCTTGCGGCAAATCTCTGGCACGCATCGCAAGTTCGCACTATTTCCTTTGCGTCCTCAATTGCTGTCAACCAGTAAAACCCTGCTCTGAAAACCTTGGCCGCGATAGCTCGGCTGCTTGCGTGATGACCGCATACTCCTTCGTGTACTTCCTTTAGAATTACCCTTCCTTCTTCGGGTGTGACGCACCTTTGTAACACACCCGAAATACTTCGTTTGTACAACTCTCCTTTGACCACAGTGAAGGCTTGGGAACGTCTGATAACTCGCCTTGCTTCAACTGGATCGTCGGGTATTGTTTTCCTTAGGATGTATGATATGTACGCCTGCATCCATGGGATTTGTACCATCATTACTAGATCCTGTTCCTCCTCTTCTTCTAGTGCTTCTTGTGTAGCCCCCGAGGGTTTCTCGTCCTTCTCCTTCTTCTTTGATTTCTTCGGCTTTGTAGATCTCTCTGTTATTTCTTCCCAAAACACGCCTGGTGGAATCGCAAGACACTGTGACCCGATGTTTGCAAGAACATCGGCTTCGTCGTTGCTCAGCCTGCTGATGTGATTTACTTCGCATCCATCAAATAGCTTTTCGAGCTCATTATACATCTCCTTGTATGCTATCATACTTTCATTGACTGTGTCACATTGATTCATGACATGTTGAGCCACCAATTGTGAGTCGCCAAAGATTTTCAGTCGGGTTGCTCCACAAGCCTTCGCCATCTTCATCCCGTGTATGAGAGCTTCATATTCTGCCTCATTGTTAGACGCGTTTGGGAACGTCATCTGTAAGACATACTTTAATTTGTCGCCTTCAGGTGATATTAGTATCACGCCTGCTCCAGCTCCCTCCAACCTTTTGGATCCGTCGAAGTTCATAGTCCAGGTTCTCGACAGATCTGGGGGTCCCGTATTTTGTAACTCCATCCACTCTGCGATGAAGTCTGGTAAAATCTGCGACTTGATTGCTTTTCTTTTTTCATACGTGATGTCCCGAGTGGAAAGCTCTATTCCCCAAAGGGAGACACGACCCGTAGCTTCTGAATTGTTTAATATATTTGATAAAGGCGCCTCATTGACCACTATTATCGGATGCGCCGAAAAATAGTGTCGTAATTTTCTTGCTGTTGTAAACACTCCATATGCCAGCTTCTGGTACTGCGGGTACCGCTGTTTTGAAGGCGACAATACTTCACTGATGAAATATACTGGTCTCTGTACTCCATGGAGTTTTCCTTCTTCTTCCCTTTCGACTACGAGGGCTGTGCTGACCACCTGAGGTGTGGCCGCAGTGTAAAGCAGGAGGGGCTCCTTCTCCTTAGGCGCCACCAGGATTGGTGGTGTCGAGATTGTGCGCTTAAGATCCTCGAAAGCTTTGTTCGCCTCGTCGTTCCACTGAAACTTCTCTCCTTGCTTAATCAAAGCGTAAAATGGCAATGCCTTTTCTCCTAGCCTGGCGACGAATCTGCTTAAAGCTGCGACTCACCCCGTTAGTTGTTGTATTTCTTTTAACTTTGTTGGCTTCCTCATCGTTACGATGGCTTGGATTTTCTCTGGATTGGCCTCGATCCCTCTTGCTGATACTAGGAATCCGAGAAGTTCTCCTGCAGAAACGCCGAAGGAGCATTTTGTCGGGTTCAACTTAAGGCAGAACTTGTCAAGGTTGTCGAAAGTTTCTTTCAAATCCTCGATCAGTGTTGTCCCCTTTTTTGAAGTTATGACGACATCGTCAATGTATACTTGTACGTTTTTCCCAATCTGTGTTGCAAGACACTTTTGCATCATCCGCTGATATGTTGCTCCCGCGTTTTTCAGTCCAAAAGGCATTGTTCTATAGCAGAACAAGCCGTAAGGTGTTATGAACGCTGTCTTGGCTTCATCATCTTCTTTTAATCTGATCTGGTTATAACCAGAATATGCGTTCAGGAAGGAAAGACGTTCGCATCCTGTCGTGGAGTCGATGATTTGGTCGATCCTTGGGAGGGGAAAGTGATCCTTTGGACAATGTTTATTGAGGCACGTAAAGTCGACACACATGCGAAGGACTTTCGTGTTTTTCTTCGGCACCATCACTGGGTTAGCTACCCAAGTGGCTTCTGTAGATATCTCTTTAATAAAACCATCTCTAAGTCGATCAATTTCTGACAGCATGGCTTTGCGGTTTGGTTCCGAAAAAACGCCGCAAAGGTTGTTTGATTGGTCTCGCTATTGGATCCAAGTTTAGGTGGTGCTCGGCAAGTTCTCTGGGTACTCCTGGCATGTCAGCTGGACACCATGCGAAGATTTTCCAGTGCTCACGGAGGAACTCGACGAGCGCGCTTTCCTATGCGAGGTCCATGTTTGTTGCAATGGACGTCGTTTTCTTTGGGTCTGTCGGGTGAATCTGCACCTCCTTGGAGTCCTTAGTAGTATTAAAGGTTGGCTCCTTGAGTGGCCTTCCTGAGTCTGGTAACACATCATAGTCAGTTGTGAGCCGTGACGCCATATATTCTGCTTGCATCCCGAAAGTTTCTGACAGTCGATGAAAAGCCTTGTCGCATTTATCAGCTAACGCAAAACTTCCTTTGACTGTGATTGGTCCCTTAGGTCCAGGTAACCTCCATAACAAGTACGTGTAGTGTGGTACCGCCATAAACCTGGCATATGCTGGTCGTCCCAACAAAGCATGATATTGCGACGGGAAATCCACGACTTCGAACTCCAGCCTTTCTATCCTGTAGTTTTCTTGGGTCCCAAACTGAACATCGAGATTGATTCTTCCCAACGGATAACTCGGCTTCTCTGGTGTGATTCCATGGAAACGTGTGTCGGTTGGTTTTAGATTTGCTAGGGATATGTTCATCTTCCTTAGTGTATCCGCGTACATAAGGTTTAAACTGCTGCCTTCATCTATGAAAACTCGAGATACGTCGAATCCTGCAATCACCGCCGGTAAGATAAGTGCTGACTGTCCTGGTCGAGGAACTTGATGCGGATGATCCGCAATTGTGAAGCCAATGTCCTGTCCCGACCAATTTAGGTACTCAATCGTTGGTGGAGGCATCTTCTCTGCCATGAATACTTGCCGCGAGATTACTTTCTGCGCTCTATTAGATGGCCTAGCTTTCTGAATCATCGAGACCGCGCCATTTGAGTTAGGATCAACATATGGAGGTGGGTGTGGTGCTGCCGCTATTCTGAGCTGGTGTCGATTTTCGTCCGTGATCACGGGAGGGGGTGGTAGGTGGATCTCACTCCTGGGCCCCTGGGGGTTTCGAGTTGCTGCTTGAGCATTGGCTAGCCCTGCAACCCGCAACATTGCTTGGAAATTGCGACAATCCTTCTGCAGATGTCCTGACTGCCTCTTCCCATTGTTGTCGAGATAAAAATGCATCTGGCATGGCCCGTTCATCATATCTTCGGGAGTTACGAAAGGTCTCTGAAACCTTGATCCACTATTTTGCCTGTTGTTTCGAGAGTCATCTCTATTGTCGCCTCGCTGTTCGTTACTCCTTTGATATTCATCTCTATTGTTTCCTCCAGTGTTTCCCCGAAAACCAGCCGATATTTGGCCAGGAGCATCGTAGTTCGAGAATTGTTGAGAAAATCGTCTTCTATTTTGAAAATTTCGGCTACGGTCCTCTTCCGGTGACCTATGCCGCTTATTATGAACAACATATTCTCCGTCTGCCCATCTATTTGCGATCTCCATTAATGCTGATACTGTCCTTGGGTTGGTTCTCCCCAAGTCTTCAACAAAATCTCCTCGTCGAATTCCTGCCACGAACGCATCTATTGCTCTCTCGTCAGATATATTCTCTGCCGAGTTTTTGATGATGTTTCACCTCTGGATGTATTTTCTCATTGATTCATCATGCTTTTGTTGACACGATCTCAACTCTTCTAGTGATGCCGGTTTTTTGCAGGTTGATCGAAAGTTTTTGACAAACACATCCTCGAAACTATCCCAGCTGTCGATGGATCCTGGAGGAAGTTTCTTGATCCAAGATCTTGCGGCTCCGCTCAGGTGTATTTGAATACTTTGCATGGCTGTTGCTCTGGTGCCACCTATTAACTTCACCGTCTCCAGGTAATCAACTAACCAATCTTCGGGATCTTGCAAGCCATCGAATTTTTTGAAACTGTCTGGTAACTTGAATCCTGACGGGACTCGAGTTTTTCGGACCCATCGCGTAAAACACGGGAGGCCGCACATATCTTCTTCAGCAAGTTCTGGTGACTGCCGATATTCCCTTCTCTCTTGTCGCGCTCTATCCACCCTGGCTTGAGTCGTTGTATCTCTGACTCCACTTGCTCTCGGTGGATCTTGCACTGTTGCAGTAGGTCGCGGACTATTTTGCCTTGCAGTTCCGTCAGGAGGTGTAGCCGCGAACGCTGCTCCCATGGCTCCACATCCTTCCATGGCCATGTTATACAACGCTTCTCTTGGATCTCCGGGAGGTGGCCTGGACGCGAGGATGAAAGCTTGCGTTGCCATGTACCCAGCTTCCGGTGTTTTAGGGATAATATTTCCCCTCGGGTCTATTGGCATGAAAGACATGTCGAGGTTTTGAATTAAATTCTCCCTCTCTGCTTCGGGTATATTTTGTAGCCGAGATCTTGCTCTCCTTCGAGCTTCTCTGTGACTATCTCCCGAATTTCCTGATTGTCGACTTAGATCTGCTCTTCGCCTGCTTGACGCAGAGGCTGCCTCCTGCCTTCTATTTAATGCAGTTGTCTGTTTTTCTAGCTCTCTACTAACACGAGCGAGTCTATATTGATAAGCTTGCAATTCTTCTGTTGTAGCAGTTGTGGTCATTGGTTCTGTACCATCCATGGCTCTTGCGGCTCTATCCCATGCTTCCTGCGGGAGTTGAACCCTTAGACGTGGTGTAGGCCCGACATATTTAGTGCCTAAACCTCGCCTAAGATCAGCGGGATCAACATATGGGTTTCCCACATTGTCGAAAGCCTCTGACGTCTCCGGCTCTGCTCGGTTTGTTTCTTCGATTGCGTAAATCTGATGATATTTTGAATTTTGATTTTTGTCGGAATTGGTGACACCATCATATAGATTGGTGAAGACCTTTCCAAGAGCAACAGATCTGTCGATGAAGTTGAAGATGTCAATGCTGTCTGAGTCGCTGCTTATATCAGAGTCCGCAGACGACTCGAAGGACATGTCGCTGAAGATCTTGGCGAGCTTTTCGCTTGCCATGGAGTTGATGAGGCGTGGCGACGAAGTCTCCTCCTCGCCTGATGAGAAATCGGAATCGACCGCTGACGGTCCCGACGAAATCGGAACTTCGATACGATACGATCCTTCTTTCTTGACGCAGAATCGGAATTTTCCGACCGTCATCTCCATGGGCTCCTCCAGATACTCATATGCATCCAAACGGGAGGGCGGGTGAGGAATAAAATCGACTAGACCAGTTTCGATCTGTTTACCTCGATCCATCGCATTGCTTGCTACCGATGAAGTCGACGATCTTGAACGTGCCATCGAGATCAGCTCCTTGTCGCCTCTAGATCCCACAGACGGCGCCAATTGACAAGGTATTAACTTGTCAATGCCTACAGATTGTAGACTAGGGTTTCATTGGATGTAGAGGGCAAGTAGATCTCGAAGGTTTCAGCCGAAAAGTACTCGACGAATATGAAACTGTGGTTGTGTTGACAGTAAATTCGATCCTCTCTTTGTCCCTCGACTCCCCCTTATATAGGAGGTGGAGCCGAGGGTTTCGTAATACACAAGTTACAGAGTCCGGGAGGGTTTCCAACTCATCCTGCAAGATTACAAGTATTGCTTCCTAATACAACTCTTGTAGGGATTCGTTGCATAGAAAACAAAAAATTTCCTACCGCGAGAACGCAATCCAAGCCAAGATGCAATCTAGAAGACGGGAGGAACGAGGGGATGATCAAGAATCACCCTTGAAGATTTCCAAAGCCTACAAGAGTAGGCTCTTGTTGCTGCGGTAGACGATCACTTGCCGCTTGCAAAAGCGCGTAGAAGATCTTGATCACGGTGCCACAATCGGGCAGCACCTCCGTACCCACATGTTCGGTGTTGATGAAGATGACGTCCTTCTCCCCGTTCCAGCGGGCAGCGGAAGTAGTAGATCCTCCTCGGAATCCCGGCAGCACGACGGCGTGGTGGCGGTGGTGGTGGAGATCTCCGACAGAGCTTCGCCTAAGCTATGTGGGAGAGAGAGGTAGGAGGGAACCGCTAGGGTTTGGGAGAGGGGGCGCCGGCTAGGGCAGCCTTGAGGGGGTGCGGCCATGGTGGTCTTGGTGTGTCCGGCCAACCCCTCCCCTCCCCTCTTTATATAGGTGGAAGCCCCAAGGATTAGGTCAAAAGTCTCCGAATAAGACCCCAACATAAAACCTTCCATATGACCAAACCTAGGGGGAGTGGGACTCCCCCCTTTCCTTTGGTGGGGTGGCCGGCCACCATGGGGAGGAGTCCACTTGGGACTTCTCCTCCCTTAGGCTGGCCGGCCAAGGTGGGTGGAGTCTCTCTGGGACTCCACCTTCCATGCTTATTTCTTCCGGACTCTTCTAGAACCTTCCAGAGAAAATACCGGATCATTTTCAAACCTAGAAAATGACTTCCTATATATGAATATTATTCTCCGGACCATTCCGGGCCTCCTCGTGATGTCCTGGATCCCATCCGAGACTCCGAACAAAACTTCGAACTCCATTCCATATTTCCATATCTACTTAAACGACATCAAACCTTAAGTGTGTCACCCTACGGTTCGCGAATTATGTAGACATGGTTGAGACTTCTCTCCGACCAATAACCAATAGCGGGATCTGGAGATCCATAATGGCTCCCACATATTCAACGATGACTTAGTGATCGAATGAACCATTCACATACGATACCAATTGATGCGTGCAATTAACACACGTCCGTTGGGAACCCCAAGAGGAAGGTGACAAGGGATTAACTTGTCAATGCCTACGGATTGTAGACTAGGGTTTCGTTGGATGTAGAGGGCAAGTAGATCTCGAAGGTTTCAGCCGAAAAGTACTCGACGATGTAAAAACTAGGGTTTGTGAGACAATAATTCGATGCTTTCTTTGTCCCTCGACTCCCCCTTATATAGGAGGTGGAGCCGAGGGATTCACGATACACAAGTTTACAGAGTCCGGGAGGGTTTCTAACCCATCCCGCAAGATTACAAACATCATCTCCTAAAACAACTCTAGCTTTCCTTAATAACAACTTGGGCTTCCGAATCTTCTTATCCTTCGAGTTGTGGGCCTTCATTAAACCCCGGGTACCACTTTCGGCAGGCCCATTGGGTGTGCCTATGTCAGTAGCCCCCGAGATTTTGCTTGAATCGCAGAGTCATGGAAAATCTCCACTTTTATTTTTATTCGACAACTCCAAATTTTCACACATATATTTGTATACGAATTTCTATATTGTACATGGATAATGGTAGTTGGGGCTAGTTCATCTGACGGATCAGGTACTAGTTAACTGCTCTAGTGGCAATCCGCAAAAACCTACTTCAAGATCACGTCCCTGGACATGATCTCGGGATACTGGTGTAAACTTCGACAGGTGCCGCTTAAGGTCTTACCATTCTGTCGAGTCCCAGTCATATTTATCGGGTACCTAACGCGTCCGTTAGGATTTTTCTTCGTATCTGTTGATACGAAAAAAGTAGCAAACCGACGTCAGAGACGGCGCCACGCCGCACAGAACGGATCTGGGGTCTTACCTTCGCAAATTTTGCGGCATTCAGAGATTTATTCGCAACTTTGGCGCTCTGAGAATATATTGTCGAGTGCTTATTCGGCTGTTGGAATAGCACATTTTATTGAGTCAACGGATGACTTATATTGCTTTCCCGATGGGAGTATATGTAGAGTTACTTTAACTCGAAATATACTCTCTTATTCTTCTATCTTCTCTTTTTTTTTACAATTTCATCGGGCACGCGAACAGCGTTCCCGATGGGAGTAGCCCCCGAGGCTACAGCCAAGAACTTGTGCTTGGGTGTAGGCTCCACATTTTATGCCGCTATATTTTCTTTTTCTCCCGAAACTTTTAAATCTCTCAGGTGCGCGAACAGCGCTCTTGATTGGAGTAGCCCCCGAGGCTATGAGCAAATATTTTATATTTGATCATAGGCTCATATCATTTCTATTTTGTCTTTTTCGAACTTTTCATTTTTTCCAAAGTAGCCCCCGAGCATTTGGGCAAAAACTTGTATTTGGTCAAAGGCTCCCAAAATAATCAATGATCTTTTCCTGTCGAAATTCTCATCAAGCGTCTTTGTCGAAACTTTCTTTTATCAGGGTGACATCATTGCTTACGATAGCCATGATTACTGAATTGGGAACATGCGAGAACCGCTTCTCTCTCTGCCTTGTGGGTCCCATTTTCCTATCCAATTGACACGTCGTGCAAGTGGGGGACACACGTCCTCCGCTTTTTCTGGCACTTATACTGTATCATCTGTCCGTTCACTTCTTAGTAAAAATCCATTTTTACCCCTTGTCCACGTGTTGGCTATCTGCGTCATAATTTTTCCATCCAACGGTTGCCTCGACTCGCCGCACCATTACATAAGGCCATCGTCTTCCTCCTTCAGCACTTTCGCTCGCACCGCATCTCTGCTCCTCCTCCGCAACTCCTCCGTTGCTCCCGTTGCTTCAAGCGCTCAACCACTCTCACATTCGTCGTCTCCAAGTCCGTTGATGCCGCCGCGCATCCGTTTGACTAGGCATAGCACGCCAGAGTCAAAGATGACAGATCTGCGAAGCGCCGAGTGGGAGAGATCCAAGATCTCTGCCCAAGATATCAACATGCTGAAGAAGATGGGCTTCAGCAAGAAGGAGGACTCTCTCCAGTTCCCCAAGGAGGAAAGCTACCCGAAACCTCCAATCGACTACCGGGTTAGTTTCGTTGACCATCTCATCCGAGGACTTTCTCCCCCAATCCACGAATTTCTTCGTGGTCTCCTTTTTGTCTATGGGCTTCAGTTGCATCATCTGATGCCTAATTCCGTTCTCCATATCTCTATTTTTATCACGCTGTGTGAGTGCTTCCTCGGGGTCCAACCCAATTGGGATCTATGGAAGCGCTCTTCTGCATCCGCCGTAATGGCTCTCACAACGTCGCCTACAATATTGGCGGCGTTGTTATCTGTGTTTGTTCTGATGTCGAATATTTCGACGTCAAATTTCCCGACTCCGTCCAAGGTTGGCGGAAGAAGTGGCTGTACATCCACGAAGAGAGCTCCAATCCAGTAGAGGAAAACATCGCCCCTTTTGATGGAGAAGCTAAAATTCTTCGCCGCCGTTCTTGGGATGCTGAAGCTACCGATGCTAAGAAGTTGGCGACAGAAGCGCTGATGACTTGCATCCACGAGCTACAGAACACCCGCGGCAAGGAATTGTCGGGTATTGAGATTACCGCCTATTTCCTTAGGACTAGAGTGCAGCCTCTTCAGGCGCGCAAAAACCCCTTCTGGAAATACGCTGGCGAAAAAGATGTTGACAGGCTCTCGAAAGATCTTCCTTTGAAGGATTTTGAAAAGCTTATCCGCAAAATCTCATCGCTCAACAAGAAGGATTCAATTCCATCTTCTTGCCGTATCGCGCCATATAGTAGCGCCAATCCCCTTCCCGAGGTAATTCTTCTTTTTAATTGCTATACTGCCTCCTCGAGTTTTTATTTTTTGTCGACTACTATCTTATGAATGCCTTTTGTCGACATTCTTTCTTTTTCTCAGGACCATCCTGTCCTTGTTTCCCTTCCTCCTCTTCCTGAATGTGGAGAGGTTGAGGACCGTACCGTTGTCGACGATGACAACCAAAGCACCTCGCGCCCTGCCACTGAAGTCGCGGGTTCTCATAAATCCGCGGCTTCCGCTGAGTCAGAAGCCACTGCCTCGACACACTCTCTTCCTCATGCTTCTCCAAGGATGAAGAGGAAAAGGGATGAAGTCAAAGATTCTGGCACATTGATACGTCTCCGACGTATCGATAATTTCTTATGTTCCATGCCACATTATTGATGTTATCTACATGTTTTATGCACACTTTATGTCATATTCGTGCATTTTCTGGAACTAACCTATTAACAAGATGCCGAAGTGCCAGTTGCTGTTTTCTGCTGTTTTTGGTTTCAGAAATCCTAGTAAGGAAATATTCTCGGAATTGGACGAAATCAAAGCCCAGGGGCCTATTTTCTCACGAAGCTTCTAGAAGTCCGAAGGAGAGACGAAGAGGGGCCACGGAGGGGCCACACCCTAGGGCGGCGCGCCCCCCCCTTGGCCGCGCGGCCCTGTGGTGTGGGGCCCCCGTGCCGCCTCTTGACCTGCCCTTTCGCCTATAAAAAGTCTCCGTGACGAAACCCCCAGTACCGAGAACCACGATACGGAAAACCTTCCAGAGACGCCGCCGCCGCCGATCCCATCTCAGGGGATCCAGGAGATCGCCTCCGGCACCCTGCCGGAGAGGGGAATCATCTCCCGGAGGACTCTACGCTGCCATGGTCGCCTCCGGTGTGATGTGTGAGTAGTCTACCCCTGGACTATGGGTCCATAACAGTAGCTAGATGGTTGTCTTCTCCCCATTGTGCTATCATTGTCGGATCTTGTGAGCTGCCTAACATGATCAAGATCATCTATCTGTAATTCTATATGTTGCGTTTGTTGGGATCCGATGAATAGAGAATACTTGTTATGTTGATTATCAAAGTTATGCTATGTGTTGTTTATGATCTTGCATGCTCTCCGTTACTAGTAGATGCTCTGGCCAAGTAGATGCTTGTAACTCCAAGAGGGAGTATTTATGCTCGATAGTGGGTTCATGCCTGCATTGACACCTGGGACAGTGACAGAAAGTTCTAAGGTTGTGTTGTGCTGTTGCCACTAGGGATAAAACATTAGTGCTATGTTCAAGGATGTAGTCACTAGTTACATTACGCACCATACTTAATGCAATTGTCTGTTGTTTGCAACTTAATACTGGAGGGGGTTCGGATGATAACCTGAAGGTGGGCTTTTTAGGCATAGATGCAGTTGGATGACGGTCTATGTACTTTGTCGTAATGCCCAATTAAATCTCACTATACTCATCATAATATGTATGTGCATGGTCATGCCCTCTTTATTTGTCAATTGCCCAACTGTAATTTGTTCACCCAACATGCTGTTCGTCTTATGGGAGAGACACCTCTAGTGAACTGTGGACCCCGGTCCAATTCTCTTTACTGAAATACAATCTACTGCAGTACTTGTTCTACTGTTTTCTGCAAACAATCATCTTCCACACAATACGGTTAACTCTTTGTTACAGCAAGCCGGTGAGATTGACAACCTCACTGTTTCGTTGGGGCAAAGTACTTTGGTTGTGTTGTGCAGGTTCCACGTTGGCGCCGGAATCCCTGGTGTTGCGCCGCACTACATCCCGCCGCCATCAACCTTCAACGTGCTTCTTGGCTCCTCCTGGTTCGATAAACCTTGGTTTCTTTCTGAGGGAAAACTTGCTGCTGTGCGCATCATACCTTCCTCTTGGGGTTGCCCAACGAACGTGTGAAATACACGCCATCAAGCATAGATTTCGGCGCCGTTGCGGGAGATCAAGACACGCTGCAAGGGGAGTCTCCACTTCTCAATCTCTTTACTTTGTTTTTGTCTTGCTTAGTTTTATTTACTACTTTGTTTGCTGCACTAAATCAAAATACAAAAAAATTAGTTGCTAGTTTTACTTTATTTGCTATCTTGTTTGCTATATCAAAAACACACAAAAAATTAGTTTACTTGCATTTACTTTATCTAGTTTGCTTTATTAACTGTTGCTAAAATGGCCAACGCTGAAAATACTAAGTTGTGTGACTTCACAACCACAAATAATAATGATTTCTTATGCACACCTATTGCTCCACCTGCTACTACAGCAGAATTCTTTGAAATTAAACCTGCTTTACTGAATCTTGTTATGCGAGAGCAATTTTCTGGTGTTAGTTCTGATGATGCTGCTGCCCATCTTAATAATTTTGTTGAATTATGTGAAATGCAAAAATATAAAGATGTAGATGGTGATATTATTAAACTAAAATTGTTCCCTTTCTCATTAAGAGGAAGAGCTAAAGATTGGTTGCTATCTCTGCCTAAGAATAGTATTGATTCATGGACTAAATGCAAAGATGCTTTTATTGGTAGATATTATCCCCCTGCTAAAATTATATCTTTGAGGAGTAGCATAATGAATTTTAAACAATTAGATACTGAACATGTTGCTCAAGCTTGGGAAAGAATGAAATCTCTGGTTAAAAATTGCCCAACCCATGGACTGACTACTTGGATGATCATCCAAACCTTCTATGCAGGACTAAATTTTTCTTCACGGAATTTATTGGATTCAGCTGCTGGAGGTACCTTTATGTCCATCACTCTTGGTGAAGCAACAAAGCTTCTTGATAATATGATGATCAACTACTCTGAATGGCACACGGAAAGGGCTCCACAAGGTAAGAAGGTAAATTCTGTCGAAGAAACCTCTTCCTTGAGTGATAAGATTGATGCTATTATGTCTATGCTTGTGAATGATAGGACTAATATTGATCCTAATAATGTTCCGTTAGCTTCATTGGTTGCACAAGAAGAACATGTTGATGTAAACTTCATTAAAAATAATAATTTCAACTACAATGCTTACGGAACAATTCTAGTAACAACTATAGACCATATCCTTATAATAATGGCAACGGCTATGGTAATTCTTATGGGAATTCTTACAACAATAATAGGAATTCACCCCTGGACTTGAAGCCATGCTTAAAGAATTTATTAGTACACAAACTGCTTTTAACAAATCTGTTGAAGAAAAGCTTGGGAAAATTGATATACTTGCTTCTAAAGTCGATAGTCTTGCTGCTGATGTTGATCTTTTGAAATCAAAAGTTTTGCCTAATGAGAATCATCATAATAAAATTACTACTACAGCAAATGCCATTCAAGTTAGAATTAATGAGAATATAAGATTAATGGCTGAACTGCGTGCTAGGTGGGATAGAGAAGAAAATGAAAAACTAGCTAAAAAGAAGAATATAGCTAAAGTTTGGACTATTACCACCACTAGTAATGCTAATGCTACACATGTTGCTGCACCTCCTACTAATACTAATAAAAGAATTGGTGTTAGCAATGTTTCCCCTTCTAATGCAAAGCGCGAAAAACTGCCCGAAATCGTTAAAATCATTGAAACTGCACTGTGATAAAGCTGCTGAAATTTTTTCCAACATTGGGGATGATGATCCCATTGCTTTAGATTATAATGGTTTGAATTTTGATGATTGCCACATCTCTGAAGTTATAAAGTTCTTGCAAAAACTTGCTAAAAGTCCTAATGCTAGTGCTATAAATTTGGCTTTTACACATCATATTACAAATGCTCTTATAAAAGCTAGAGAAGAGAAACTAGAGCGAAGCCTCTATTCCTAAAAAGTTAGAGGATGGTTGGGAGCCCATCATTAAGATGAATATTAAAGATTTTGATTGTAATGCTTTATGTGATCTTGGTGCAAGTATTTCTGTTATGCCTAAGAAAATTTATAATATGCTTGACTTGCCACCATTGAAAAATTGTTATTTGGATGTTAATCTTGCTGATCATTCTACAAAGAAACCTTTGGGGAAAGTTGATAATGTTCGCATTACCGTTAACAATAACTTTGTTCCCGTTGATTTTGTTGTCTTGGATATTGAATGCAATGCATCTTGTCCCATTATATTGGGAAGACCTTTTCTTCGAATCGTTGGTGCTGTTATTGATATGAAGGAAGGTAATATAAAATATCAATTTCCTCTCAAGAAAGGTATGGAACACTTCCCTAGAAAGAGAATGAAGGTACCTTTTGACTCTATTATGAGAACAAATTATGATGTTGACACTTCGTCTCTTGATAATACTTGATACACACTTTCTGTGCCTAGCTGAAAGGCGTTAAAGAAAAGCGCTTATGGGAGACAACCCATGTTTTTACCTACAGTACTTTGTTTTTATTTTGTGTCTTGGAAGTTGTTTACTACTGTAGCAACCTCTCCTTATCTTAGTTTTGTGTTTTGTTGTGCCAAGTTAAGCCGTTGATAGAAAAGTAAGTACTAGATTTGGATTACTGCACAGTTCCAGATTTCTTTGCTGTCACGAATCTGAGTCCACCTCCCTGTAGGTAGCTCAGAAAATTAAGCCAATTTACGTGCATGATCCTCAGATATGTACGCAACTTTCATTCAATTTGAGCATTTTCATTTGAGCAAGTCTGGTGCCATTTTAAAATTCGTCAATACGAACTGTTCTGTTTTGACAGATTCTGCCTTTTATTTCGCATTGCCTCTTTCGCTATGTTGGATGAATTTCTTTGATCCATTAATGTCCAGTAGCATTATGCAATGTCCAGAAGTGTTAAGAATGATTGTGTCACCTCTGAATATGTCAATTTATATTGTGCACTAACCCTCTAATGAGTTGTTTCGAGTTTGGTGTGGAGGAAGTTTTCAAGGATCAAGAGAGGAGTATGATGCAACATGATCAAGGAGAGTGAAAGCTCTAAGCTTGGGGATGCACCCGGTGGTTCACCCCTGCATATATCAAGAAGACTCAAGCGTCTAAGCTTGGGGATGCCCAAGGCATCCCCTTCTTCATCGACAACATTATCAGGTTCCTCCCCTGAAACTATATTTTTATTCCATCACATCTTATGTGCTTTTGCTTGGAGCGTCGGTTTGTTTTTGTTTTTTGTTTTATTTGAATAAAATGGATCCTAGCATTCACTTTATGGGAGAGAGACACGCTCCGCTGTAGCATATGGACAAGTATGTCCTTGGTTTCTACTCATAGTATTCATGGCGAAGTTTCTCCTTCGTTAAATTGTTATATGGTTGGAATTGGAAAATGATACATGTAGTAATTGCTATAAATGTCTTGGGTAATGTGATACTTGGCAATTGTTGTGCTCATGTTTAAGCTCTTGCATCATATGCTTTGCACCCATTAATGAAGAAATACATAGAGCATGCTAAAATTTGGTTTGCATATTTGGTTTCTCTAAGGTCTAGATAATTTCTAGTATTGAGTTTGAACAACAAGGAAGACGGTGTAGAGTCTTATAATGTTTTCAATATGTCTTTTATGTGAGTTTTGCTGCACCGGTTCATCCTTGTGTTTGTTTCAAATAAGCCTTGCTAGCCTAAACCTTGTATCGAGAGGGAATACTTCTCATGCATCCAAAATACTTGAGCCAACCACTATGCCATTTGTGTCCACCATACCTACCTATACTACATGGTATTTTCCGCCATTCCAAAGTAAATTGCTTGAGTGCTACCTTTAAAATTCCATCATTCACCTTTGCAATATATAGCTCATGGGACAAATAGCTTAAAAACTATTGTGGTATTGAATATGTAATTATGCACTTTATCTCTTATTAAGTTGCTTGTTGTGCGATAACCATGTTCACTGGGGACGCCATCAACTTTTCATTGTTGAATTTCATGTGAGTTGCTATGCATGTCCATCTTGTCTGAAGTAAGAGAGATCTACCACCATATGGTTAAGCATGCATATGTTAGAGAAGAACATTGGGCCGCTAACTAAAGCCATGATCCATGGTGGAAGTTTCAGTTTTGGACAACAATCCTCAAATCTCAAATGAGAAAATTATTAATTGTTGGTATATGCTTATGCATAAAAGAGGAGTCCATTATCTGTTGTCTATGTTGTCCCGGTATGGATGTCTAAGTTGAAGAATAATCAATAGCGAGAAATCCAATGCGAGCTTTCTCCTTAGACCTTTGTACAAAGCGGCATAGAGGTACCCCTTTGTGACACTTGGTAAAAACAATGCATTGTGATGACCCGGTAGTCCAAGCTAATTAGGACAAGGTGCGGGCACTATTAGTACGCTATGCATGAGGCTTGCAACTTATAAGATATAATTTACATGATGCATATGCTTTATTACTACCGTTGACAAAATTGTTTCATGTTTTCAAAATCAAAGCTCTAGCACAAATATAGCAATCGATGCTTTTCCTCTATGGAGGACCATTCTTTTACTTTCAATGTTGAGTCAGTTCACCTATTTCTCTCCACCTCAAGAAGCAAACACTTGTGTGAACTGTGCATTGATTCCTACATACTTGCTTATTGCACTTATTATATTACTCTATGTTGACAATATCCATGAGATATACATGTTACAAGTTGAAAGCAACCGCTGAAACTTAATCTTCTTTTGTGTTGCTTCAATATCTTTACTTTGAATTGTTGCTTTATGAGTTAACTCTTATGCAAGACTTATTGATGCTTGTCTTGAAGTGCTATTCATGAAAAGTCTTTGCTATATGATTCACTTGTTTACTCATGTCATATACATTGTTTTGATCGCTGCATTCACTACATATGCTTTACAAATAGTATGATCAAGATTATGATGGCATGTCACTCCAGAAATTATCTGTGTTATCGTTTTACTCGCTCGGACGAGCAGAACTAAGCTTGGGGATGCTGATACGTCTCCGACGTATCGATAATTTCTTATGTTCCATGCCACATTATTGATGTTATCTACATGTTTTATGCACACTTTATGTCATATTAGTGCATTTTCTGGAACTAACCTATTAACAAGATGCCGAAGTGCCGCTTGTCGTTTTCTGCTGTTTTTGGTTTCAGAAATCCTAGTAAGGAAATATTCTCGAATTGGACGAAATCAAAGCCCGGGGGCCTATTTTCTCACGAAGCTTCCAAGTCCGAAGGAGAGACGAAGAGGGGCCACGGAGGGGCCACACCCTAGGCGGCGCGGCCCCTTGGCCGCGCGGCCCTGTGGTGTGGGGCCCCCGTGCCGCCTCTTGACCTGCCCTTCCGCCTATAAAAAGTCTCCGTGACGAAACCCCCGCAGAGAACCACGATACGGAAAACCTTCCAGAGACGCCGCCGCCGCCGATCCCATCTCGGGGGATCCAGAGATCGCCTCCGGCACCCTGCCGGAGAGGGGAATCATCTCCTGAGGACTCTACGCCGCCATGGTCGCCTCCGGTGTGATGTGTGAGTAGTCTACCCCTGGACTATGGGTCCATAGCAGTAGCTAGATGGTTGTCTTCTCCCCATTGTGCTATCATTGTCGGATCTTGTGAGCTGCCTAACATGATCAAGATCATCTATCTGTAATTCTATATGTTGCGTTTGTTGGGATCCGATGAATAGAGAATACTTGTTATGTTGATTATCAAAGTTATGCTATGTGTTGTTTATGATCTTGCATGCTCTCCGTTACTAGTAGATGCTCTGGCCAAGTAGATGCTTGTAACTCCAAGAGGGAGTACTTATGCTCGATAGTGGGTTCATGCCTGCATTGACACAGGACGGTGACAAAAAGTTCTAAGGTTGTGTTGTGCTGTTCCCACTAGGGATAAAACATTAGTGCTATGTTCAAGGATGTAGTCACTAGTTACATTACGCACCATACTTAATACAATTGTCTGTTGTTTGCAACTTAATACTGG
The DNA here is from genome assembly GCF_019359855.2 of Lolium perenne. Lineage (NCBI taxonomy): Eukaryota > Viridiplantae > Streptophyta > Magnoliopsida > Poales > Poaceae > Lolium > Lolium perenne. Next base: position 191,354,820 of record NC_067248.2, on the reverse strand, counting down.
AGGGGGTTCGGATGATAACCTGAAGGTGGGCTTTTTAGGCATAGATGCAGTTGGATGACGGTCTATGTACTTTGTCGTAATGCCCAATTAAATCTCACTATACTCATCATAATATGTATGTGCATGGTCATGCCCTCTTTATTTGTCAATTGCCCAACTGTAATTTGTTCACCCAACATGCCGTTCGTCTTATGGGAGAGACACCTCTAGTGAACTGTGGACCCCGGTCCAATTCTCTTTTCTTGAAATACAATCTCTTTGCAATACTTGTTCTACTGTTTTCTGCAAACAATCATCTTCCACACAATACGGTTAACTCTTTGTTACAGCAAGCCGGTGAGATTGACAACCTCACTGTTTCGTTGGGGCAAAGTACTTTGGTTGTGTTGTGCAGGTTCCACGTTGGCGCCGGAATCCCTGGTGTTGAGCCGCACTACATCCCGCCGCCATCAACCTTCAACGTGCTTCTTGGCTCCTCCTGGTTCGATAAACCTTGGTTTCTTTCTGAGGGAAAACTTGCTGCTGTGCGCATCATACCTTCCTCTTGGGGTTGCCCAACGAACGTGTGAAATACACGCCATCAAGCATAGATTTCTGGCGCCGTTGCCGGGGAGATCAAGACACGCTGCAAGGGGAGTCTCCACTTCTCAATCTCTTTACTTTGTTTTTGTCTTGCTTAGTTTTATTTACTACTTTGTTTGCTGCACTAAATCAAAATACAAAAAAATTAGTTGCTAGTTTTACTTTATTTGCTATCTTGTTTGCTATATCAAAAACACAAAAAAAATTAGTTTACTTGCATTTACTTTATCTAGTTTGCTTTATTAACTGTTGCTAAAATGGCCAACGCTGAAAATACTAAGTTGTGTGACTTCACAACCACAAATAATAATGATTTCTTATGCACACCTATTGCTCCACCTGCTACTACAGCAGAATTCTTTGAAATTAAACCTGCTTTCTTGAATCTTGTTATGCGAGAGCAATTTTCTGGTGTTAGTTACGATGATGCCGCTGCCCATCTTAATAATTTTGTTGAATTATGTGAAATGCAAAAATATAAAGATGTAGATGGTGATATTATTAAACTAAAATTGTTCCCTTTCTCATTAAGAGGAAGAGCTAAAGATTGGTTGCTATCTCTGCCTAAGAATAGTATTGATTCATGGACTAAATGCAAAGATGCTTTTATTGGTAGATATTATCCCCCTGCTAAAATTATATTTTTGAGGAGTAGCATAATGAATTTTAAACAATTAGATACTGAACATGTTGCTCAAGCTTGGGAAAGAATGAAATCTCTGGTTAAAAATTGCCCAACCCATGGACTGACTACTTGGATGATCATCCAAACCTTCTATGCAGGACTAAATTTTTCTTCACGGAATTTATTGGATTCAGCTGCTGGAGGTACCTTTATGTCCATCACTCTTGGTGAAGCAACAAAGCTTCTTGATAATATGATGATCAACTACTCTGAATGGCACACGGAAAGGGCTCCACAAGGTAAGAAGGTAAATTTTAAGAAACCTCTTCCTTGAGTGATAAGATTGATGCTATTATGTCTATGCTTGTGAATGATAGGACTAATATTGATCCTAATAATGTTCCGTTAGCTTCATTGGTTGCACAAGAAGAACATGTTGATGTAAACTTCATTAAAAATAATAATTTCAACAACAATGCTTACCGGAACAATTCTAGTAACAACTATAGACCATATCCTTATAATAATGGCAACGGCTATGGTAATTCTTATGGGAATTCTTACAACAATAATAGGAATTCACCCCCTGGACTTGAAGCCATGCTTAAAGAATTTATTAGTACACAAACTGCTTTTAACAAATCTGTTGAAGAAAAGCTTGGGAAAATTGATATACTTGCTTCTAAAGTCGATAGTCTTGCTGCTGATGTTGATCTTTTGAAATCAAAAGTTTTGCCTAATGAGAATCATCATAATAAAATTACTACTACAGCAAATGCCATTCAAGTTAGAATTAATGAGAATATAAGATTAATGGCTAAACTGCGTGCTAGGTGGGATAGAGAAGAAAATGAAAAACTAGCTAAAAAGAAGAATATAGCTAAAGTTTGGACTATTACCACCACTAGTAATGCTAATGCTACACATGTTGCTGCACCTCCTACTAATACTAATAAAAGAATTGGTGTTAGCAATGTTTCCCCTTCTAATGCAAAGCGCGAAAAACTGCCTGAAACTGTTAAAACTGCTAAAACTGCCTGTGATAAAGCTGCTGAAATTTTTTCCAACATTGGGGATGATGATCCCATTGCTTTAGATTATAATGGTTTGAATTTTGATGATTGCCACATCTCTGAAGTTATAAAGTTCTTGCAAAAACTTGCTAAAAGTCCTAATGCTAGTGCTATAAATTTGGCTTTTACACATCATATTACAAATGCTCTTATAAAAGCTAGAGAAGAGAAACTAGAGCGCGAAGCCTCTATTCCTAAAAAGTTAGAGGATGGTTGGGAGCCCATCATTAAGATGAAGATTAAAGATTTTGATTGTAATGCTTTATGTGATCTTGGTGCAAGTATTTCTGTTATGCCTAAGAAAATTTATAATATGCTTGACTTGCCACCGCTGAAAAATTGTTATTTGGATGTTAATCTTGCTGATCATTCTACAAAGAAACCTTTGGGGAAAGTTGATAATGTTCGCATTACCGTTAACAATAACTTTGTTCCCGTTGATTTTGTTGTCTTGGATATTGAATGCAATGCATCTTGTCCCATTATATTGGGAAGACCTTTTCTTCGAACTGTTGGTGCTGTTATTGATATGAAGGAAGGTAATATAAAATATCAATTTCCTCTCAAGAAAGGTATGGAACACTTCCCTATAAAGAGAATGAAGGTACCTTTTGACTCTATTATGAGAACAAATTATGATGTTGACACTTCGTCTCTTGATAATACTTGATACACACTTTCTGCGCCTAGCTGAAAGGCGTTAAAGAAAAGCGCTTATGGGAGACAACCCATGTTTTTACCTACAGTACTTTGTTTTTATTTTGTGTCTTGGAAGTTGTTTACTACTGTAGCAACCTCTCCTTATCTTAGTTTTGTGTTTTGTTGTGCCAAGTTAAGCCGTTGATAGAAAAGTAAGTACTAGATTTGGATTACTGCACAGTTCCAGATTTCTTTGCTGTCACGAATCTGAGTCCACCTCCCTGTAGGTAGCTCAGAAAATTAAGCCAATTTACGTGCATGATCCTCAGATATGTACGCAACTTTCATTAAATTTGAGCATTTTCATTTGAGCAAGTCTGGTGCCATTTTAAAATTCGTCAATACGAACTGTTCTGTTTTGACAGATTCTGCCTTTTATTTCGCATTGCCTCTTTCGCTATGTTGGATGAATTTCTTTGATCCATTAATGTCCAGTAGCATTATGCAATGTCCAGAAGTGTTAAGAATGATTGTGTCACCTCTGAATATGTCAATTTATATTGTGCACTAACCCTCTAATGAGTTGTTTCGAGTTTGGTGTGGAGGAAGTTTTCAAGGATCAAGAGAGGAGTATGATGCAACATGATCAAGGAGAGTGAAAGCTCTAAGCTTGGGGATGCACCCGGTGGTTCACCCCTGCATATATCAAGAAGACTCAAGCGTCTAAGCTTGGGGATGCCCAAGGCATCCCCTTCTTCATCGACAACATTATCAGGTTCCTCCCCGGAACATTAATTTTTATTCCATCACATCTTATGTGCTTTTGCTTGGAGCGTCGGTTTGTTTTTGTTTTTTGTTTTATTTGAATAAAATGGATCCTAGCATTCACTTTATGGGAGAGAGACACGCTCCGCTGTAGCATATGGACAAGTATGTCCTTGGTTTCTACTCATAGTATTCATGGCGAAGTTTCTCCTTCGTTAAATTGTTATATGGTTGGAATTGGAAAATGATACATGTAGTAATTGCTATAAATGTCTTGGGTAATGTGATACTTGGCAATTGTTGTGCTCATGTTTAAGCTCTTGCATCATATGCTTTGCACCCATTAATGAAGAAATACATAGAGCATGCTAAAATTTGGTTTGCATATTTGGTTTCTCTAAGGTCTAGATAATTTCTAGTATTGAGTTTGAACAACAAGGAAGACGGTGTAGAGTCTTATAATGTTTTCAATATGTCTTTTATGTGAGTTTTGCTGCACCGGTTCATCCTTGTGTTTGTTTCAAATAAGCCTTGCTAGCCTAAACCTTGTATCGAGAGGGAATACTTCTCATGCATCCAAAATACTTGAGCCAACCACTATGCCATTTGTGTCCACCATACCTACCTATACTACATGGTATTTTCCGCCATTCCAAAGTAAATTGCTTGAGTGCTACCTTTAAAATTCCATCATTCACCTTTGCAATATATAGCTCATGGGACAAATAGCTTAAAAACTATTGTGGTATTGAATATGTAATTATGCACTTTATCTCTTATTAAGTTGCTTGTTGTGCGATAACCATGTTCAACCGGGGACGCCAACAACTTTTCATTGTTGAATTTCATGTGAGTTGCTATGCATGTCCGTCTTGTCTGAAGTAAGAGAGATCTACCACCATATGGTTAAGCATGCATATGTTAGAGAAGAACATTGGGCCGCTAACTAAAGCCATGATCCATGGTGGAAGTTTCAGTTTTGGACAACAATCCTCAAATCTCAAATGAGAAAATTATTAATTGTTGGTATATGCTTATGCATAAAAGAGGAGTCCATTATCTGTTGTCTATGTTGTCCCGGTATGGATGTCTAAGTTGAAGAATAATCAATAGCGAGAAATCCAATGCGAGCTTTCTCCTTAGACCTTTGTACAAAGCGGCATAGAGGTACCCCTTTGTGACACTTGGTAAAAACAATGCATTGTGATGACCCGGTAGTCCAAGCTAATTAGGACAAGGTGCGGGCACTATTAGTACGCTTATGCATGAGGCTTGCAACTTATAAGATATAATTTACATGATGCATATGCTTTATTACTACCGTTGACAAAATTGTTTCATGTTTTCAAAATCAAAGCTCTAGCACAAATATAGCAATCGATGCTTTTCCTCTATGGAGGACCATTCTTTTACTTTCAATGTTGAGTCAGTTCACCTATTTCTCTCCACCTCAAGAAGCAAACACTTGTGTGAACTGTGCATTGATTCCTACATACTTGCTTATTGCACTTATTATATTACTCTATGTTGACAATATCCATGAGATATACATGTTACAAGTTGAAAGCAACCGCTGAAACTTAATCTTCTTTTGTGTTGCTTCAATATCTTTACTTTGAATTGTTGCTTTATGAGTTAACTCTTATGCAAGACTTATTGATGCTTGTCTTGAAGTGCTATTCATGAAAAGTCTTTGCTATATGATTCACTTGTTTACTCATGTCATATACATTGTTTTGATCGCTGCATTCACTACATATGCTTTACAAATAGTATGATCAAGGTTATGATGGCATGTCACTCCGTAAATTATACGTGTTATCGTTTTACCTGCTCGGGACGAGCAGAACTAAGCTTGGGGATGCTGATACGTCTCCGACGTATCGATAATTTCTTATGTTCCATGCCACATTATTGATGTTATCTACATGTTTTATGCACACTTTATGTCATATTCGTGCATTTTCTGGAACTAACCTATTAACAAGATGCCGAAGTGCCGATTGTCAAGTTTTCTGCTGTTTTTGGTTTCAGAAATCCTAGTAAGGAAATATTCTCGGAATTGGACGAAATCAAAGCCCATGGGCCTATTTTCTCACGAAGCTTCCAGAAGTCCGAAGGAGAGACGAAGAGGGGCCACGGAGGGGCCACACCCTAGGGCGGCGCGGCCCCCCCCTTGGCCACGCGGCCCTGTGGTGTGGGGCCCCCGTGCCGCCTCTTGACCTGCCCTTCCGCCTATAAAAAGTCTCCGTGACGAAACCCCGCACCGAGAACCACGATACGGAAAACCTTCCAGACGCCGCCGCCGCCGATCCCATCTCGGGGATCCAGAGAGATCGCCTCCGGCACCCTGCCGGAGAGGGGAATCATCTCCCGGAGGACTCTACGCCGCCATGGTCGCCTCCGGTGTGATGTGTGAGTAGTCTACCCCTGGACTATGGGTCCATAGCAGTAGCTAGATGGTTGTCTTCTCCCCATTGTGCTATCATTGTCGGATCTTGTGAGCTGCCTAACATGATCAAGATCATCTATCTGTAATTCTATATGTTGCGTTTGTTGGGATCCGATGAATAGAGAATACTTGTTATGTTGATTATCAAAGTTATGCTATGTGTTGTTTATGATCTTGCATGCTCTCCGTTACTAGTAGATGCTCTGGCCAAGTAGATGCTTGTAACTCCAAGAGGGAGTACTTATGCTCGATAGTGGGTTCATGCCTGCATTGACACCTGGGACAGTGACAAAAAGTTCTAAGGTTGTGTTGTGCTGTTGCCACTAGGGATAAAACATTAGTGCTATGTTCAAGGATGTAGTCACTAGTTACATTACGCACCATACTTAATGCAATTGTCTGTTGTTTGCAACTTAATACTGGAGGGGGTTCGGATGATAACCTGAAGGTGGGCTTTTTAGGCATAGATGCAGTTGGATGACGGTCTATGTACTTTGTCGTAATGCCCAATTAAATCTCACTATACTCATCATAATATGTATGTGCATGGTCATGCCCTCTTTATTTGTCAATTGCCCAACTGTAATTTGTTCACCCAACATGCTGTTCGTCTTATGGGAGAGACACCTCTAGTGAACTGTGGACCCCGGTCCAATTCTCTTTACTGAAATACAATCTACTGCAATACTTGTTCTACTGTTTTCTGCAAACAATCATCTTCCACACAATACGGTTAACTCTTTGTTACAGCAAGCCGGTGAGATTGACAACCTCTCTGTTTCGTTGGGGCAAAGTACTTTGGTTGTGTTGTGCAGGTTCCACGTTGGCGCCGGAATCCCTGGTGTTGCGCCGCACTACATCCCGCCGCCATCAACCTTCAACGTGCTTCTTGGCTCCTCCTGGTTCGATAAACCTTGGTTTCTTTCTGAGGGAAAACTTGCTGCTGTGCGCATCATACCTTCCTCTTGGGGTTGCCCAATGAACGTGTAAAATACACGCCATCACACATCCAAAGCCGAAGAAGCTGGACCTTCAGATAAGAAGGCAGCTTTCAATCCATATACTGATGCCCTCGTTAGCTCGTAAGTTACTCCTTGCCCTTTACTTTATTTTGCCTTGACGCTTATTGTCTATCTTGCTTCTTACACTATCGCTATTTTATTGTAGTGATGACGAAGAAGAGGAACAACCAATTGACGCGACTACTAAAACGAGTACGTCGCGTACTTTAGTTGTTTCTGAAGCTCATCATGACGGGGATGAAACTTCGCCTCCCCAACAGGACATCGTGCAACCACCGCCAGTTGAGAGCCCCCGGGCCTCTTCTCCCAAGAGAACTAGGGTCGAGTCATCCAGGGAGCCTATCCAATTTCCTGGCAGCTCTTCGACACCTTCATTGGATGATGTAAGTTTCGGACCTTTTCTTACTTCCATCTCCCCTTTGCTTTCTGCTAAACGTTGTCGAGTTTACATTAGCTATATTGACTTCTTTTTCTTCCTTTGTCGTTTCTTCAGCCTCTAATGAAGGAATTTATTCGTCTTGGTACCCAATTTGTCGGGTACCATGACTATTCAAAGAAGTTGGAAGGTATTATCTTTATTTTTCTCTGTTGCGTCTGTATCACTTTTTTGTCATGATATTTGACTGTCATGTATCTTGCCAGGAGATCTTGCGGAGGCCAACAAACATGCTACCGCTCTTGCTGTCAAGTTAGAGCAAAGCGAAAAAGCTCGCGAGAAAGCTGAAAAAGATGCTGCCGCCATTGAAGATCTTCGAAAGAGGCTTCATGACGCGGAAACTTCCTTGAGCGAGAATATATCTCGGCAATCCGCTCGAGAAGCAGAGATCCTCGCTCGCTTCGAATCGCAGAGTCGACGTTTTGTCAGTAAGTGCCTGAATCCTTGTGCATTTCCTCAGGTTACTTCACTTTTTCCTCGCGTTTTTTATTTACAAGCTACTCTTTGCTTATTTTTTAGGGAGAACTCATCAAGAATACGATGTTGAGGGTCCTGAAGGCGACGAGCTTCTTGATGCGCTGACCCTTCTTGAGATTCATGGGGATGAAGCACGCGACGGCATTGAAAACGCTGAGGCAGGTCTGTCAAAGCTTTTCCCATACTTCTTCCCGAAGAAAGAGATCCCCATTACTTTTGTTGATCTCGCCAAAGCCTTCAATGGACCGGAAGATCTTGGATTGAAGCTTCGTCAAGAGGGTCTGAAGATTGGCGTTGAGGGCACCATTGCGCTGATCGCTAATAGTCAGCAAAACGTTGACTGGGCCAAGGTTGGCGACATAGGGGAGATGGAGACGAAGAAATGGCAATCTCTAATTAGAGCTGCCAAACCTCCCGCAAGGCCAATCCGTTCCTTCCTTGGTGTTGAACCAGCACCTGCTCTAAGCACGTCTAAGCCGGAGGTCAAGTAGACCACCCTGTCCTTTCTATTTTTTAGTTTTGTCTTTTGATGCTGTCGCCTCAGTAGTTTTGGCGACAACTACTTCTGTATTCCAGTAGTGACCTTTCTTCTGTAATAGCAATGTACATACTTCGAAGTTTAATGGAAATCTATGTTTGATGGATGATTGATGTCAAAAAATCTTTATTTTCAGTTGATTTTTGACAACTATTCCACAACTCCTCGTCCTTCCGCTGTTTTACCTGCCTCCTCTTACTCGAAGAAAACACCTGTTGCTGTCAAAGTTATTGAGAAGTTGTCAGATAAAGGTTCGACATCAGATATGGAGGAACTTCGTCGAGAGCTCCAGTCCACGAAGAAGCAATCACTTGTACTAATGGAACAATCTCGAAAATCTTCCGAGAGGGAGCAAATTGCACTTCAACAAGCTCAAGATGCCTTGGCTGAAAAGGAAACTGCAGTTGCTGAGGCCGCAACAGCTTCTACTCGAGAAAATTTCATGTTGCAACTGTTGACTGATGCTAGCTTGGATATGGCAGGTGTGCTTCCTGAACTTAGTCGCATTTTTTCCCTTTTTCTTGTCTCCTCTTTTCCTGATGACTTTTTCCAAATAGGTTCTTTTGTGAACGCTGCTACCGAAGATGAGCGTGTTGAAGCTCGATCCAATGTACTTCTCAGACTTGCACAGGAACATGGTTCTAACTTTTGGGGCACGCCTGAACGTACCCGCTAGATCGTCAGATTTCAAGATCGTGCGCTTCAGGTCCGTGACTTTCTCGACTTTTGTACGAGGACTTTGTCTTTAGTTTATGGGACCATGTTTTCGCGTAATAAGATGCCAGAAACCCTTCCTGCTTTGATGGAACAATTTCGGGATGCTCCTCAGATCCATGGCTTTGTGCGAGCCCAATTAGCTGCTGGCGCAAGGTTTGCCATGATCATGATAAAAATCTGCTGCCCAAAATGCCTAGCGAAGATGGCGAAGAGGAAAAGGAACTTCGGCAAGTACGATGACATTGTAACCCCTGTTGCTGAGGATATGATGGATGAACTTCTTCGACTGGATGCCGAGTTCTTCTTGAAGGGTAGCTATGCTGAACATAGCACTCGCGCTGTAAATAATGAGCGATTGACCATAGATAATATTCTGGGCAATAATTGAAGATTTGCTTCCCAAAGATTTGTATCCCATATGCTGTAAACATAAGCTATATTTGTAAAGTTATTGTTTTGTCTTTGCCAAGCCTCCGGGCGTTTTGTTGGCGATGACTTTTATAATGCGAGGTTGTCCCAAGGCAAAATAAATTATTTTGAGTACTATATTTGCAGGCATTAGCCCCGAACTTTTTTTGTCGATCAATTTTTGCACTGCTATTTTTATTTTTGCGAGGTGCTTTTGCGCCAGGGCGAGATATTTTGTGAGTTGTGCTCGTCGATATCACAGATATATATATTGTATCTTCTGGGCCAGTCGAAAAAGATATATGATTCCACTATCTTTATTATATTGTAGCACCGCGAGTCCGCCTCATTAAAAACCTTTCCCGGCCCCACTCGGTGCCCCGAAAAAGGAAAAGAGTGCGTCTGAAAACTCGCTGGCGTTTCAGTACATTGTATTTTTACAAGGAGAGCTATATTTTGATACTAGGCGTAGAAACGCCTTAGCTGCGCTACGTTCCAGGGGTTTTTCTCGGGAACCCCTGTCTTCTTATCCTTGATCATGTATGCTCCTCCTTCGATAACTTCTGTGACGATGTAAGGGCCGAGCCATGGTGACTCGAGTTTTTCCGTACGATCTTGATTTAGTCGCAGGACTAAGTCTCCCACTTGAAAGGACCTTGGTCGCAAACGTCGACTGTGGTAATTTTTGAGGTCTTGCTGATATTTAGTAACCCTTGATAGTACTTCGTCTCGAGCTTCGTCAAGTGCATCGACGTCGTCTTCCAATGCTCTTCCAGAAGTTTCTTCATTGTATTCCGTGACTCTCGGAGAGTCGTGCTCTATTTCTATCGGCAGTACTGCCTCTGCCCCATGGACCAGAAAAAACGGAGTCTCCTGTGTCGCTGTATTTGGCGTTGTTCGGATGCTCCATAACACGCTCGGCAACTCTTCTGGCCAAGTATGTCGAGCTTTTTCCAGTGGCCCTAACAGACGCTTCTTGATGCCATTGCAGATGATACCGTTGGCTTTCTCGACTTGACCATTAGTTTGAGGATGCGCGACTGATGCGAAGTGTAATTTGATACCTACTTCTGCGCAATATGCCTTGAATTCCTTGGATGTGAAGTTACTGCCATTGTCCGTGACGATGCTGTGAGGTACCCCAAACCGAAAAACAATGCTCTTCACGAATTTTATTACTGACGCTGCATCTAGTGAATTTATCGGTTTCGCTTCTATCCACTTGGTGAATTTGTCGACAGCGACGAGCATATACTCGTATCCTCCTGGCGAGGTCTTGTGTAACTTTCCCACCATGTCGAGACCCCATTGGGCAAAGGGCCAAGATAAGGGTATTGGCATTAATTCTGCTGCCGGAGAGTGAGGCTTTGCGGCAAATCTCTGGCACGCATCACAGGTTCGCACTATTTCCTTCGCATCCTCAATTGCCGTTAACCAGTAGAATCCAGCTCGAAAAACTTTGGCCGCAATAGCTCGGCTACTTGCGTGATGACCGCATACTCCTTCGTATACTTCCTTCAGAATTACTCTTCCTTCTTCGGGTGTAACGCACCTCTGTAGCACACCCGAAATACTTCGCTTATACAACTCCCCTTTGACCACAGTAAAAGCTTTTGAACGTCTAATTATCCGCCTTGCTTCAACTGGATCGTCGGGTATTGTTTTCCTTAGGATATATGATATGTATGCTTGCATCCATGGAATTTGCACCATCATGACTAGCTCCTGTTCCTCTTCTTCTTCTTCGTCTAGTGATTCTTTTGCAGCATCCGAAGGTTTTGCATCCTTCTCCTTCTTTTTTGATTTTATCGGCTTGGTGGATCTCTCGCTTATTTCTTCCCAAAACACACCTGGAGGAATCGCCAGACATTGCGACCCGATATTTGCAAGAACATTGGCTTCATCATTGCTCAATCTGCTGATATGATTTACCTCACATCCATCAAACAGCTTTTCTAGCTCATTATACATCTCCTTGTATGCTATCATACTCTCATTGACTGCATCACATTGATTCATGACTTGTTGTGCCACCAATTGTGAGTCGCCAAATATTTTCAGTCGGGTTGCACCGCAAGCTTTCGCCATCTTCATCCCATGTATAAGAGCTTCGTACTCTGCCTCGTTGTTGGACGCGTTTGGGAACGTCATCCGTAAGACGTATTTTAATTTGTCGCCTTCAGGTGATATGAGGATCACGCCTGCTCCAGCTCCCTCTAATCTCTTGGATCCATCGAAGTTCATGGTCCAAGTTCTCGATAAATCCGGAGGCCCTGTGTTTTGCAGCTCCATCCACTCTGCGATGAAATCTGGCAGAATTTGCGACTTGATTGCCTTTCTTTTTTCATACGTGATGTCCCGAGGGGAAAGTTCTATTCCCCAAAGGGAGACACGGCCTGTAGCTTCTGGATTGTTTAGTATATTGGATAGGGGAGCCTCGTTAACCACTATTATCGGATGCACCGAAAAATAGTGCCGCAATTTTCTTGCGGTTGTAAACACTCCGTAGGCGAGCTTCTGGTACTGTGGGTACCGCTGTTTTGAAGGCGATAAAACTTCACTGATGAAGTATACCGGTCTCTGCACTCCGTGGAGTTTTCCTTCTTCTTCTCTTTCGACAACTAGTGCCGTGCTGACCACTTGGGTGTAGCCGTAATGTATAGCAGGAGAGGTTCCTTCTCTTTTGGCGCCACCAAGATTGGTGGTGTCGAGATTGTCCGTTTAAGATCCTCGAAAGCCCTGTCCGCCTCTTCATTCCACTGGAACTTTTCTCCTTGCTTGATTAAGGCGTAGAACGGTAGCGCCTTTTCTCTTAGCCTGGCGATGAATCTGCTTAAAGCTGCGACTCGCCCAGTTAGTTGCTGTATTTCTTTCAACTTTGTTGGCTTCCTCATTGTTACGATAGCCTGGATTTTTTCGGGATTTGCTTCAATCCCTCTTGCTGAGACTAGGAAACCAAGAAGTTCTCCCACAGGAACGCCGAAAGAACATTTCGTCGGATTCAGCTTGAGGCAAAACTTGTCGAGGTTGGCAAAAGTTTCTTTCAAATCCTCGATCAGTGTTTCTCCCTTTTTTGAAGTTATGACGACATCGTCGATGTAGACTTGTACGTTTTTTCCAATCTTTATTGCTAGGCATTTTTGCATCATCCGCTGATATGTTGCTCCCGCGTTTTTCAAACCAAAAGGCATTGTTTTGTAACAAAACACGCCATACGGTGTGATGAATGCTGTCTTGGCTTCGTCGTCTTCCTTTAATCGGATCTGGTTATAACCAGAATATGCATCTGTTATCGCCAGAATTTGACTGCATGGGAGTTGGGCCGTGATGAAGATGGGCTTGGAAGATTTACATCTAAGAGGAGTTTCTGAATCGGCCCTGGGGCTAGAATTTGGGCCAGCGTGCCCGTGTATCTGTAAATAATATTAGATCGTGTCGGTTAGAAGTAAAAGATAGAGTTTGGCTCGTACACGGTCAGGTGTACTTCCGAATTAGAAAGTGTACGGACTATAAATATGTATCTAGGGTTATTGAGAAGAGGAGGACAATCACGTTCACAACAAACATAAACCAGGCGCATCGCCACCCCTTATTTCGAGGGTTTCTTCCGGGTAAGCATCATGCTGCCTAGATCGCATCTTGCGATCTAGGCAGTACACGTTTATTCGATTACCTTGTGTTACTCGTGCTGAAGCATTGTTGATGGCGAGTAGCACTATTTATCGTAGATGTTTTGGGGCTTGCATTGATGCTTTTCTTACACATATTTGCTTAGCAATGCTGTCCTTCGATATCTAGCTGTCCTTGCACCTATCCAGGTGTAAGGGCAGCACCTTGCTTGTTCGTTACTTAGTAGATCCGATCTGTTATAGTTGCTCCTTGTTCTTCAAGGATTAGTTTAATATCTGCATGATTAGGCCTTATGCTGGGGTTGGATGATCCGGTAGTGCGTTAGGTGTTGTTTTACCGTTCCTACAAGGGATGTTCCGGGAATTGACTTAATGTTGGTTTTTAGGCCTCTTTTAGGAGTAGTTTCCATCATCTTTCGTATCTGTTAGGCCCAGCTACGCGTAGGATGTTCCGGTTATGCGGTGAAAACCCTAAACTATCGTAGATTGGTTTAGCTTTGTTTTGATCAAGCAGGATCCCCATGTCATCGTATATCCAACGTGAACCATGGGGCGATTGGCTCTTTGAGCCGATCCACAGGGCAACCTGAGAGCCGATCGGGCTCGTATTTAATGTTTACGTGTCTACCATGCAGGAGACTAGTGGAAGCAATCCAACACCTTCCTGACCAGGTCTAGGTCAGGTGGCACGCCCTTGTAGCCGCCTGGACATGTGCTAGGACTTTGCGGGACGACGCGAGGCGCCAGGGCCCACTAAGCGCCCACTAAGCGGTCGTGGGAGCCTCCCGGCTCTTCGTGTTGCTTAACCACTGCTCGCCGATGAGTTTTGGCAGGCAACACATTCTAGCACGCCCGGTGGGACACTTTCTACAACAACCACGTCAACATCGGCAGCCAAGATGTCGGACGAACCGATCAAGTACGAGGATCTACCTGCAGAACATAAGAAGAAATACGATGAGCTGAAGGCCATCTTCGAAGCCGATCTCATCGGATATTTTGAGAAGACCCGCTCGCACGGCATCAGGTTCAAAGGATTCACACCAGAAGGCGCGTTTGAGGGATTAGATCTGTCTCTCCCTTTGGAGGAACGTGCCAGAGCCCTGCGCCAGGAAATCAACTATGTTGTGGCTCATTCTCTACATCGGCATTCTGAGAGCCTGGTGAATGCGCTTGAGCGAGTTGCGCTTCAGGTGGTGCAAGAAATCATGAAGCATCAGTATTCTCCGTCAGGACCTGCTTTAGGGACTTACCAGGGAGAGATACCATTCCACACCAGGCCACCACTACCATTCGCAATGGTAGCTCCACAGCAACAAGGTTCACCGGCATACGTTGTCTACAAGGTTGGAGGTGACCCTGGCGACTACCAGTTCTTGTATGAGCCGCCCAAGGAGATCCCACATGGATACGTGTGCACATATGTGCCGGACTGCAACAACTGGACGCGCGCGATCCAAACTTCGGCAGGAGGAATTGCCGGAGCAGGAGCGATGGTTACGGCAGGAGGGAGTTCTGGAGCAGATGCTGAGAAACAAGCGTGGCTAACTAAATATGCCACTACAACGAGTCCGGACAGCTCAACCTCTACAGCTCCTACTGTGGATCAGATCAGCGCAATCCTGAGAGATCAGTTCGGTATCCTGCCGAAGAAGAAAACAATCGGCTATTCCAAGCCGTACCCCAATGAGTATGACCTAATCCCGCTGCCACCTAAGTATCGGCTCCCTAACTTCACAAAATTCAGTGGATCAGAAGGATCTAGCTCCATCGAGCACGTGAGCCAATACTTGGCACAGTTGGGCATGGTTTCAGCATCAGAACCGCTACGTGTGAGGTTCTTTGCCCAATCTCTCACGGGTCCAGCCTTTGGGTGGTACACCTCGCTACCCCCAAATTCAGTTCGGACATGGAAGCAACTAGAGGAGCAGTTTCACATACAATATCATTCAGAAGCTACCGAAGCGGGCATTGCCGATCTGACGCAGGTTCGGCAAAGGCGAGGAGAGACGGTGTCTGAATACATTCAACGTTTCAGAACTGTCAAGAACCGATGTTATTCGGTTCATTTATCTGAGAAAGAAGCAGTCGAACTGGCCGTGGCAGGCCTCGCAGCGCCACTCAAGGATCTGACGTTCCAAGTGGAGTACAATTCGTTAGCGCACATGGTCCAGAGACTAACTTCGTATGAACAGCGCCACCCGGAATTATACCAAGACAAGTTCAAGCGCGCGATAGGCCTGGTCGACGCTGAGGAGGATGAAGACCCTGTGGAAGATCAGGAAGTCGCTGTGGCTGAATGGACTCGGACGGCAATTCCCGTGTCCTGCAAATGGGTGAAACAACCAGGGCCTCCAAAAGGGTTTGACTTCGATTTAAGCAAAACTGAGCAAATTTTTGATTTGCTGCTGAAGGAGAAACAGCTGAAGTTACCCGAAGGCCACAAGATTCCTACGTCACAAGAGATGAACGGTAGGCCATACTGCAAATGGCATCACACGTTCACCCACGCCACCAACGATTGCAAAGTGTTGCGCGCACAGATTCAAATGGCGATAGAGTCAGGCCGATTAATCTTCGGACAATTTGCCATGAAAGTAGACACACATCCGTTTCCTGGCGTCAACATGGTGGATCTCAGTCACTCCCTAAGACGCGAGCCAGGTTTCTCTTTTGGTGTCAACATGGCAGGGCTTGGGACCCGCCATGGCAAAGATAAAGCAGAAAGCAGTCACTCCCGTGGCAAGAAGAAAGAGGAGGCCGATCCACGCGACCGGCCCCAACATGATAACATACGGTACCTGACAGAAGAAGAAGTGAGAAGCGTGCGGTATCAACGACCACTCTCCGCGCATCTCCTTAACAAATATGAGCAGCAGTATGACCGACGTCGGCGCTACGACGTGGATGACGAAAGATATCGTCGGTCTGCTGCAGATGACAGGAGGTATCGTCGATATGATAAAGACGATGAAGGGTACGAGCGTCACGCTAGAGGAAACTCAAGAGAGCAAGAAGACATAGATAGGCATTGGAACTGTCCTTTCTTTAAACACTGCTGGGACTCAGGAATGAGCTGATTGCCTACCATCGAGAACTGCCCAGAATGTAGACCGCAAAGGAAGGGAACAAAGGAAGTTTCAGTGTTCAAACGTCTAGGGCCTCTCCCACCTCAGAACAAACGAGCTGAGTCGTCTCAAGATGAAGACTTCGAGGAGTCAGATGAAGAAGAAGATAGGTACCACCGGCCAAGGTGGTGCCCTGATGGACTCAGCCATTCTCAGAAGCGTAGGGTGCAGCGGCTACGAAACCTGGAGGAAGCCGAAGCACAGTACCTGTACACGTTGAGGAAGGCACGGCCCGATCTGGCCGTGAAAATTCAGCAAACGTTGGAGTCAGAGATGCGCCCGCTAAAGAAAGTGTGGCGCCCTAAACAGAGAAAAGCCGATGCAGAGGCATCGGCTGATACAAACATGGTGTTTATACTCCCGTCAGAGTTTTGTGCTCCAAAAGACGAGGAAGTATCGGTGGCTCAATTCGACTGCGGTCCACGGCCAGTGATCTTTGAGAAGCCACGAGAGAGGAGCTACAGGCACTTGAAAGCTCTATACCTAAAAGGTTATATCGATGGGCAGCCTATCAGCAAGATGTTGGTTGACACGGGAGCGGCAGTCAACATAATGCCGTATTTCATGCTACGACGTTTGGGACACTCCAATGATGATCTGATCAAGACCAACGTCACGTTAAGCGATTTCAACGGCCAAGCATCAGAAGCAAAAGGTGTTCTGAATGTAGATCTGACCGTAGGCCGAAAAACCATACCCACCTCGTTCTTCATCGTCGACAGCAAGAGCAATTACGCTGTCCTGCTTGGAAGGGATTGGATTCACGCTAACTGTTGCATTCCATCAACAATGCACCAATGCATCATACAGTGGGATGGAGATGACGTGGAGGTGGTTCAGGCAGATGACTCAATCGAGATCTCACTAGCTGCCATGAATATTTGGGATGCAAACGACCAAGAGCCGCTCTCTGGAATCAGTTTGGACGGCTGTGAGCGTATCGAAGCTTCAAAAAACGGGGTGAGGCTGGTCTTATCCACCGGCCTGACAAAGTAACAAGATCTAAATCAGTAGGTGTACGTGGCAAGGCCGATCCCTGCGATCGGCCCCAAAAAATAAAAAGCCAGAATCTCCTCTCGAGCATGTCACGTAGCCATAGTGAAGCGCCAAGAAGTTGTAAACCCTCATCAAGCATAGCAATGAAAAAGGAGGCCGATTCTAGCAATCGGCCAAAATTATCCTCAAACATGCATTTTGCCTGTGTTCAGCATTGATCTAAGAAAGGATGCCTGAAGAGCCGATATCTTCAATTCCTTTGAAAAAATCGGCTCGGGGGGCACTTAAACGGATAAGACACGAGGTTACGAAGTATGAAGTGGTTGTCAATGGCCAGCAACTCAAGATATATTCCTCGAAGATGATGGACATTGGAATACTGGGGGCCGATGCATAAGTAGATCGGCCGGAAAAAATATAATTTTTTTATTTTAAGCACAGCCGATGTACAGCCATCGACTCTAGAATAAAAAGCCGATGCACAGCCATCGACTCTAGAATTATACGCACAAACTGCCACATGCGCAGGCCCTACTGAAGGAAAATTTCTAAGGCGCGGAGTGCACCAGCACGGACGTGATCCACCTCTGCGATTTCGGCCTTGTCGTCATCATCCTTGCCTGTCACCAGTTGCTTGTTCAAGGCACGTATCTCTGCCAAGTCGGTTTTCAGTTCAGCCTTGAGGCCTTCTGCTTCCCGTTGGGAGCGAGCAATGGAAGCTTCCTTGTCACAAATGAGCTCTTTGGTGACCCGCACCTTTTCTTCGAGATCCTCTAGCTCCTTTCGCAAGATCTCAAGCTCAGCAGTGCTGAGAGAGGTGTCAGTCTTAGCATCCAAAGCTGCCTTTTTCTCGTTAAGCCGTTGACATTTGTCTGCAATATCGGCTTTCAGCGGGAGTTGGGTGTGGCGTAAGTCAATTCTCTGACGAGCCAACTGCACCCTTGATCTGAAAGCAGACAATGTCACGACTGGCCAGAGCTTCAACTGCAGCGTTACTGGGACGTGAGGCTGGATTCCTTCAAAAATGTTCTTCACCTCCTCAGAATTTTCGACTAATGTCTCAATGGGTGAAGAAAGCAGAGCTTTGAGGCGTTGGAGTTGGTCAGCGATGACGCTGGGGCTCGGTGCATCACATGCTGTGGAGTGGGCCGGCTCGATAGATTCAGGATCGAACGACAACAAGCCTGAGAGATCACAGCCCTGACAAACAACAAAAGCAGTATAAGTCTGCAGATCAGGGTAAAGGCAAGCCCAACAAAGGGAGCGTACCTCTCCTATGACCATGGGAACAGCCGATGATGAAGCAATCGGCTGTGGCGTCTCTGCCTGGGGTTTGGCCAAGGTGGAAACTTGGTCGATGTCACCTTTAGAGGTTGTTACCTCCAGAGTTGTGGAGGGCATCAGAACTTCCTCGACATCCCCACTGGAAGTTTCATCAGTCTGCCAAAAGATGGTGAGCCGATCTGAGCAGCAAAGCATAAGAACTAAGCTAGGAGGAGTTGGAGAGCCGTTACATTTGAAACTTCTTGGTTCGAGGAAGGGGTTTGCTGACCCTTCCGAGCCCTCTTGGTGCATTGACTCTTGGTGCGTAAGCTTCCTTGCCCTGTTTTGATAGGAGCTTGAAGGGCAGCAGGTTCAGGGGCTGACCTTTTCTTGGAAGCCGATGGTGGCACATCTGGCTGTTTTTGCGTGGTGGTGTCCTCAGAGGTGCCCGAGCTTGAGCCTCGTCGGCTGGACTGCGTCTCCTCGCTGGTATTGTCTTCAGTGGAGGTCTGCAGGAGCAGGATTAATGGACACTGACATGCTATAAAAGCCTAGAAGGATGAATGGAACAAGATGGGGTATATGACAACTTACGTTTAAGCTTTCTGGAGCTGGCGCAGGGTTTTTACCCTTCAAAGTTTTCCTGGCAGCTACTTTTCTCACTGTCGTTCTCGCCCTGACTGAGGCTCGGGGGGCAGCTGGCCCTGAAGAATCTTTACTCTTGGGAGCCGATTTTATTGGAATCGGCTGGCTCTGCATCACAACCTTTTTAAAAGATGGTGAGTTCTTGCAAAAGAGGACCACTGGAGCTGGTGGGAGGAATTTGAAGGGGGATCCATCATCATTGACAGGCTCTGGGCCATCTTGTTGCTGCAAAGAAACAGAGCAGGGTTATAAAGCATCACTGGAAACTATCGCAAGGATTTGCAAGCAAGTGGTACCTGTTCTGCAGAAGTATCAGCTTCAGCGTCAAGTTGTTTCAGCAACGGTCCTAGGGCTCTCCTGAAGGCATGGGTTTTCCACATTGTCCACCAGATCTCAAAGTCATCAGTCGAAGAGATGAAGGATAGATTGTGAGGGATTGGGATGACTAGAGCATCAAAAAAGGAGTAACATCTTTGACCGGTGATAACATCAGGCAAGTCAGCCCTGCTCTCAGTTAGATGGTGGAGAAAGAGGTGAGGAGACACTTGCCCAAGACCGAATTGCCGGCCTACTACGACCGGCTGGTAAGATTCATAACCAGGTTTTATGATCCTGTTTGAGGTGCTCATGCCAACTGGGAGGAAGCAGGGGCGGATCATGATGGAATATAACTGCCAAGTGCTATCGTCATCGGCAAAGCTGTCTAACCTGAAGGAGACTGGGTTTTCAAAATTTTCAGACTCCTGATAGGGAAAGAAGAGAGGGTCATCCAGGCCCTGGTAAAAAGTTCTGAACCATCCTGATGCTTCCTTGGGGTTCAGTTTGCTGCCTGGAAGACTGTACAAGGCTTGGCCGTAGTGTAGGATAACGTTGCATAGAAAACAAAAAATTTCCTACCACGAACACGCAATCCAAGCCAAGATGCAATCTAGAAGACGGTAGCAACGAGGGGGTATAGAGTCTCACCCTTGAAGAGATTCCAAAGCCTACAAGATGAGGCTCTTGTTGCTGCGGTAGACGATCACTTGCCGCTTGCAAAAGCGCGTAGAAGATCTTGATCACGATCGGTTCCGGCGCCACGAACGGGCAGCACCTCCGTACTCGGTCACACGTTCGGTTGTTGATGAAGACGACGTCCACCTCCCCGTTCCAGCGGGCAGCGGAAGTAGTAGCTCCTCTTGAATCCGACAGCACGACGGCGTGGTGTCGGTGGCGGTGTAGAAGTCCGGCGGAGCTTCGCTAAGCTACGCGGGAAATATGAAGTGGAGGAGCAAAGCTAGGGTTTGGGAGGGGGTGGCCGGCCACTCAAGGGGGGCGGCCAAGCTATGGTCTTGGGGTGGCCGGCCCCCTCCCTTGGCCCCTCATTATATAGGTGGATCCCAAGTGTTGGTGTCCAAGTCTTCGAATAAGACCCGAAACCAAAACCTTCCATAGGAGGGGGCAAACCTAGCCCAACTAGGACTCCCACCCAAAGGTGGGATTCCCACCTCCCATGTGGGGGGTGGCCGGCCCCCTATGGTGGAGTCCACTTGGGACTCCACCCCCACTAGGGCTGGCCGGCCATGGAGGTGGAGTCCCTTGTGGACTCCACCTTCCTTGGTGGTTTCTTCCGGACTTTTCTAGAACCTTCTAGAACCTTCCATAGAACCTTCCGCGACATTTTATTCACATAAAATGACATCCTATATATGAATCTTATTCTCCGGACCATTCCGAACTCCTCGTGATGTCCGGATCTCATCCGGACTACGAACAAATATTCCAACTCCATTCCATATTCAAGAACTACCATTTCAACATCCAACTTTAAGTGTGTCACCCTACGGTTCGAGAACTATGTGGACATGGTTGAGTACTTACTCCGACCAATAACCAATAGCGGGATCTGGAGATCCATAATGGCTCCCACATATTCAACGATGACTTTAGTGATCGAATGAACCATTCACATAAATTACCAATTCCCTTTGTCTCACGATATTTTACTTGTCCGAGGTTTGATCTTCGGTATCACTCTATACCTTGTTCAACCTCGTCTCCTGACAAGTACTCTTTACTCGTACCGTGGTATGTGGTCTCTTATGAACTCTTTCATATGCTTGCAAGACATTAGACGACATTCCACCGAGAGGGCCCGAGTATATCTATCCGTCATCGGGATGGACAAATCCCACCGTTGATCCATATGCCTCAACTCATACTTTCCTGATACTTAATCCCACCTTTATAGCCACCCATTTACGCAAAGTGGTGTTTGGTGTAATCAAAGTACCTTTCCGGTATAAGTGATTTACATGATCTCATGGTCATAAGGACTAGGTAACTATGTATCGAAAGCTTATAGCAAATAACTTAATGACGAGATCTTATGCTACGCTTAATTGGGTGTGTCCATTATATCATTCACACAATGACATAACCTTGTTATTAATAACATCCAATGTTCATGATTATGAAACCAATCATCTATTAATCAACAAGCTAGTTTAAGAGGCATACTAGGGACTTCTTGTTTGTCTACATACCACACATGTACTAATGTTTCGGTTAATACAATTCTAGCATGATATATAAACATTTATCATAAACATAAAGATATAAATAATAACCACTTTATTATTGCCTCTAGGGCATATCTCCTTCAGTCTCCCACTTGCACTAGAGTCAATAATCTAGATTACATTGTAATATACCTAACACCCATGGCATTCTGGTGTTGGTCATGCTTTGCCCTAGGGAGAGCTTTAGTCAACGGATCTGCTACATTCAGATCAGTGTGTACTTTGCAAATCTTTACTTCTCCATCTTCGATGTACTCGCGAATCGAGTGATAACGCAGCTTGATATGCTTCAGCCTCTTGTGTGACCTTGGCTCTTGTGCATTGGCGATGGCACCCATGTTATCACAGTAAATGATTAATGGGTCCAATGCACTAGGAACCACACCGAGCTCTACAATGAACCTCTTCATCCATACCGCTTCTGATGAAGCCTCTGAAGCCGCTATGTACTCCGATTCTGTTGAAGACTTCGCCACCGTGCAATCGCTTCAAGCTTGCCCAGCTCATCGCAGCACCATTCAATATAAACACGTACCCAGATTGTGACTTAGAGTCATCAGGATCAGTGTTCCAACTTGCATCGGTGTAACCGTTTACAACGAGCTCTTGGTCACCTCCATAACAAAGAAACATATCCTTAGTTCTTTTCAAGTACTTCAGATATTCTTGACCGCTGTCCAGTTGTTCCATTCCTGGATCACTTTGATATCTGCTAGTCAAACTAACGGCATGTGCTATATCTGGTCTAGTACATAGCATGGCATACATGATAGATCCTATCGCCGAGGCATAGGGATGTTACTCATCCTTTCTCTTTCTTCTGCCGTAGCCGGTCCTTGAGTTTTACTCAATACCTTGCCTGGTAACATAGGTAAGAACCCTTTCTTACTTTCGTCCATTCTAAACTTCTTTTAGAATCTTGTCCAGATATGTACTCTGTGATAGCCCTATTAGGCGTCTTGATCTATCTCTATAAATCTTGATGCCTAATATATATGATGCTTCACCAAGGTCTTTCATTGAAAAACTATTATTCAAATAACCTTTAACACTGCTTAATAGTTCTATATCATTCCCAATCAATAATATGTCATCTACATATAATATCGTGAATGCTACTGAGCTCCCACTCACTTTCTTGTAAATACAGGCCTCTCCATGACACTGTATAAACCCGAAGTCTTTGATCACCTTATCAAAGCGTCGGTTCCAACTTCTTGATGCTTGCTTCAGTCCATAGATTGAACGCTGAAGTTTGCATACTTTGTCAGCATTTTTAGGATCGACAAAACCTTTGGGTTGTACCATATACAACTCTTCCTCAATGTCTCCATTAAGGAACGCCGTTTTGACATCCATCTGCCAAATCTCATAATCGAAAAATGCAGCTATTGCTAACAAAATCCTCACAGATTTTAGCTTCGCTACAGGTGAGAAAGTCTCATCGTAGTCAACTCCTTGAATTTGTCGGAAACCCTTTGCGACAAGTCGAGCTTTATAGACAGTAATATTACCATCAGCATCTGTTTTTCTCTTGAAGATCCATTTATTCTCGAGAGCCTTTCGGCTATCAGGTAAATCTATTAAAGTCCATACTTTGTTATCATACATGGATCCCATTTCGGATTTCATGGCTTCTTGCCATTTGTTGGAATCTGGGCTCATCATCGCTTCTTCATACGTCGCAGGGTCCTCATCATTGTTATCTACAATCATGACATTTAGACAAGGATCATACCAATCAGAGTGGCACGTTCCCTTGTCGATCTGCGAGGTTCAGTAGTTTCCTCGTTCAAGTTTCATGATCATTATCATTAGCTTCCTCT
This sequence comes from Lolium perenne, assembly GCF_019359855.2. NCBI lineage: Eukaryota > Viridiplantae > Streptophyta > Magnoliopsida > Poales > Poaceae > Lolium > Lolium perenne. Next base: position 191,331,038 of record NC_067248.2, on the reverse strand, counting down.
GTTGCCGGTGTAGGCGGTACAGTACAACTTCCGATCAAGCGCTACTCTGATCAACGAGTATAGATTCATCAATCTCATCGAGTTCTACTTTTCTTCCAGTCACTTCTTTAGTGAGAAATTCTTTCTCAAGAAAGGTTCCGTTCTTAGCAACAAAGATTTTGCCTTCGGATCTGTGATAGAAAGTGTACCCTATAGTTTCCTTAGGATATCCTATGAAGACGCATTTCTCCGCTTTGGGTTCTAGCTTGTCCGGTTGTAACTTCTTTACATAGGCTTCGCAACCCCAAACTTTCAGGAACGACAACTTAGGTTTCTTATTAAACCATAATTCATACGGTGTCGTTTCTACGGATTTTGATGGTGCTCTATTTAAAGTGAATGCGGCTGTCTCTAATGCATAACTCCAAAATGATAACGGCAAATCAGTAAGAGACATCATACTACGAACCATATCTAAGAGAGTTCGATTACGACGTTCGGACACACCGTTTCGTTGAGGTGTTCCCGGCGGTGTCAATTGTGAAAGTATTCCACATTTCTTTAAATGCATGCCAAACTCATAACTCAGATATTCACCTCCACGATCAGATCATAGAAATTTGATCTTCTTGTTACGTTGATTTTCTACTTCACTTTGAAATTCCTTAAACTTCTCGAAAGTTTCGGATTTATGTTTCATGAAATAGATATACCCATATCTACTCAGATCATCTGTGAAGGTTAGAACATAACGATAACCACCGCGCGATGCTACGCTCATTGGTCCACATACATCGGTATGTATGATTTCTAATAAGTCAGTAGCTCGCTCCATCATACCAGAAAATGGAGTCTTTGTCATTTTTCCCATTAGACATGCTTCGCATCTATCAAGTGACTCAAAGTCAAGTGATTCAAGTAATCCATCAGTATGGAGTTTCTTCATGCGTTTCACTCCAATATGACCAAGACGACAGTGCCACATATAAGTAGAATTATCATTAAGTTTAATTCGCTTAGCATCAATGTTATGTATGTGCGTATCACTACTATCGAGATCTAACAGAAATAAGCCATTCTTTTGTGGTGCTCGACCATAAAAGATATTATTCATAAAAATAGAACAACCATTATTCTCAGACTTGAATGAATAACCGTCTTGCATTAAACAAGATCCAGATATAATGTTCATGCTCAACGCAGTACATAATAGCAATTATTTAGGCTTAAAACTAATCCCGAAGGTAGATGTAGAGGAAGTGTGCAGCTGCGATCACATTGACCTTGGATCCGTTTCCAACGCGCATCGTCACTTCATCTTTCAGCTTGTCGTTTATTATTTAGTTCCTGTTTCGAGTTACAAATATGAGCAACCGAACCAGTATCAAATACCCAGGTACTAGAACGAGAACTAGTGAGATAAACATCTATAACATGTATATCAGATATACCTTCTTTTTTCTTCTTGACAAGGCCGCTCTTCAGATCTGCCAAATACTTGGAGCAATTACGCTTCCAGTGTCCCTTCTCCTTGCGATAATAGCACTCGGCATCGGGCTTAGGGCCGTTCTTAGGTTTCATAGGAGGCGTGGCAGCTTTCTTGCCACCCTTCTTGAATTTTCCCTTAGACTTGCCTGTTTCTTGAAATCGGTGGTCTTGTTGACCATCAACACTTGGTGCTCTTTCTTGATCTCAATCTCAGCAGCTTTTAGCATGCCAAAGAGTTCAGTAACTCCTTGTTCATGTTCTGCATATTGTAGTTCATCACAAAGTTCTTGTAACTTGGTGGCGGTGATTGAAGGACACGATTAATCCCCATCTGTTAGGAATCACTATTCCCAAGTCATCGAGTTTCTTCGCATGCCCGGTCATGGCGAGCATGTGCTCACTAACGGAGCTGCCTTCTTCCATCATACACCAAGAAATGTTTCGATGCTTCATAGCATTCCATCGCCGCATGAGTCTCGAATATAGCTTTCAGCTCATTCATCAACTCATGAGGATCATGGTGCTCAAAACGTTTTTGAAGATCGGATTCCGCATCGCACAGATGGCACATCGAACTTGAGAGTACCGAGTTTTCCGAGTCGCGTAAACAGCTTTTACTTCATCGGATTCATCTTCTGCAGGAGGGTCACCTAGCGGTGCATCAAGCACAAATTGCAGATTTCCGCCAGAGAGGAAGATCCTCACATGACGGAACCAGTCGGTGAAGTTGCTACCGTTGCTCTTAAGTTTTTCTTTCTCTAGGAACTGATTAAAATTGATTGGGGACGCCATCTCTACAACATATATTTGCAATAGTTTAGACTAAGTTTATGACATATTGAGTTCAAATTTTAATTCAACATAATTAAAAACCTAAGTGAACTCCCACTCAAAACAATATCCCTCGCATTGTCTTAGTGATCACACGAACCAAATCCACCGCACCTAAACCCGATCATCACGAGAAAAGGTGTGATTTCAATGGCGAACACTCAAAGTGTTCATCATATCAACCATATGATTCATGCTCTACCTTTCGGTATCACGTGTTCCGAGACCATGTCTCGTACATGCTAGGCTCGTCAAGGCCACCTTAGTATCCGCATGTGCAAAACTGTCTTGCACCCGTTGTATGTACTTATCGAATCTATCACATCCGATCATCACGAGATGCTTCAAACGATAAGACTTGATAACGGTGCTACTAAGGATGAACACTTTATTATCTTGAGATTTTAGTGAGGGATCATCTTATAATGCTACCGTCGCGATCTAAGCAAAATAAGATGCATAAAAGGATTAACATCACATGCAGTTCATATGTGATATGATATGGCCCTTTTGTCTTTGCGCCTTTGATCTTCATCTCCAAAGCACGGACATGATCTCCATCATCTTCGGGCATGATCTCCATCATCGTCGGCGAAGCACCAAGGTCAATGGCACCGTCTTCATGATTGTCCTCCATGTAGCAACTATTACAACTACTTTGAAATACTACTCAACATGAAATTTAAAGACAACCATAAGGCTCCTGCCGGTTGCCACAATACAATAATGATCATCTCATACATATTCATCATCACATTATGGCCATATCACATCACCAAACCCTGCAAAAACAAGTTAGACGCTCTCTAATTTGGTTTGCATATTTTACGTGGTTTAGGGTTTTCGATATAGATCTAATCTACCTACGAACATGAACCACAACGTTGATACTAATGTTGTCAATAGAAGAGTAAATTGAATCTTTACTATAGTAGGAGAGACAGACACCCGCAAAGCCTCTTATGCAATACAAGTTGCATGTCGAACGAGGAACAAGTCTCATGAACGCGGTCATGTAAAGTTAGTCCGAGCCGCTTCATCCCACTATGCCATAAAGATGCAAAGTACTCAAACTAAAGATAACAAGAGCATCAACGCCCACAAACCATTGTGTTCTACTCGTGCAACCATCTATGCATAGACACGGCTCGATACCATTGTAGGATAACGTTGCATAGAAAACAAAAATTTTCCTACCGCGAACACGCAATCCAAGCCAAGATGCAATCTAGAAGACGGTAGCAACGAGGGGGTATCGAGTCTCACCCTTGAAGAGATTCCAAAGCCTACAAGATGAGGCTCTTGTTGCTGCGGTAGACGATCACTTGCCGCTTGCAAAAGCGCGTAGAAGATCTTGATCACGATCGGTTCCGGCGCCACGAACGGGCAGCACCTCCGTACTCGGTCACACGTTCGGTTGTTGATGAAGACGACGTCCACCTCCCCGTTCCAGCGGGCAGCGGAAGTAGTAGCTCCTCTTGAATCCGACAGCACGACGGCGTGGTGTCGGTGGCGGTGTAGAAGTCCGGCGGAGCTTCGCTAAGCTACGCGGGAAATATGAAGTGGAGGAGCAAAGCTAGGGTTTGGGAGGGGGTGGCCGGCCACTCAAGGGGGGCGGCCAAGCTATGGTCTTGGGGTGGCCGGCCCCCTCCCTTGGCCCCTCATTATATAGGTGGATCCCAAGTGTTGGTGTCCAAGTCTTCGAATAAGATCCGAAACCAAAACCTTCCATAGGAGGGGGCAAACCTAGCCCAACTAGGACTCCCACCCAAAGGTGGGATTCCCACCTCCCATGTGGGGGGTGGCCGGCCCCCTATGGTGGAGTCCACTTGGGACTCCACCCCCACTAGGGCTGGCCGGCCATGGAGGTGGAGTCCCTTGTGGACTCCACCTTCCTTGGTGGTTTCTTCCGGACTTTTCTAGAACCTTCTAGAACCTTCCATAGAACCTTCCGCGACATTTTATTCACATAAAATGACATCCTATATATGAATCTTATTCTCCGGACCATTCCGGAACTCCTCGTGATGTCCGGGATCTCATCCGGGACTCTGAACAAATATTCCAACTCCATTCCATATTCAAGAACTACCATTTCAACATCCAACTTTAAGTGTGTCACCCTACGGTTCGAGAACTATGTGGACATGGTTGAGTACTTACTCCGACCAATAACCAATAGCGGGATCTGGAGATCCATAATGGCTCCCACATATTCAACGATGACTTTAGTGATCGAATGAACCATTCACATAAATTACCAATTCCCTTTGTCTCACGATATTTTACTTGTCCGAGGTTTGATCTTCGGTATCACTCTATACCTTGTTCAACCTCGTCTCCTGACAAGTACTCTTTACTCGTACCGTGGTATGTGGTCTCTTATGAACTCTTTCATATGCTTGCAAGACATTAGACGACATTCCACCGAGAGGGCCCAGAGTATATCTATCCGTCATCGGGATGGACAAATCCCACTGTTGATCCATATGCCTCAACTCATACTTTCCGGATACTTAATCCCACCTTTATAGCCACCCATTTACGCAGTGGTGTTTGGTGTAATCAAAGTACCTTTCCTGTATAAGTGATTTACATGATCTCATGGTCATAAGGACTAGGTAACTATGTATCGAAAGCTTATAGCAAATAACTTAATGACGAGATCTTATGCTACGCTTAATTGGGTGTGTCCATTATATCATTCACACAATGACATAACCTTGTTATTAATAACATCCAATGTTCATGATTATGAAACCAATCATCTATTAATCAACAAGCTAGTTTAAGAGGCATACTAGGGACTTCTTGTTTGTCTACATACCACACATGTACTAATGTTTCGGTTAATACAATTCTAGCATGATATATAAAAATTTATCATAAACATAAAGATATAAATAATAACCACTTTATTATTGCCTCTAGGGCATATCTCCTTCACGTAGCTGGTACAGCGGATTGGCTTCCCGTTGGTGTTTGGAAAGGTGCAGGTAGCCAAAAGTGGGAAGCTATGGATATGGTTCTAGAAGTACAGTTGAGCCCATAACTGAATAAACCACCAGGGGCCTCCCGTTTTAACTGTCTTTTGGGAGAATAGTTTGACGGACATCAGTTGGAGGTATCGATAGACTTCTCCCAGAAACAGCTTGCCAATGCCAAGTTCGGTGCCTTTGGCAAGTTCATATGCCAAAGAGAGATAGTTCTTGGTGGGAGCGAGGGAAGGGCCACAGAATATGAAATGCTCCAACCAGAAGTTCAAGAAGGCCGTGTGTTCTTTCTCGGTTACAGGGCCCTTGTTTTTCATGTGGCGTCTAAGATAGGCACCCCAGTTAGTGCACTCTTCCTTAGAGGAGAGTTTGAATGGCACCTTTGGCAGCATGAAAGCAGAGGGGCTGGGAGATGAAATGTCTAGGCCAGTGATCATGGCCACGTCCAGCAAGGTCAGCGTCATGGGGCCATGGCCAAACATGAAGCAGTTTAGCGCGTCAGACCAAAAGTAGCCGATGGTTTTCAGGAGATTTTCATGTTTCTCAAGGGGAGACAATGACAAAGACAGAGCATCGGCTATTCCTATGGTTTCCCATTTGGCTTGGTGAGTTTTGGCTACTCTATTGTACCAAGAAACCCAGTCCTCAGGAGGGTTAGGTCAGGCTCGTAAGCAGTCGGCCCAGGAGGTTAGATCCAGGGTTTGGTTCACGAAGGGAATCCTATTGGCCTCGGAGGAAATCAAATTGGATGGATTTTCGGTGGAACGGGGACCAAGGCAGAGGGAATTTGGAAGAGAAGGATGCGGCAGAAGAATGTCTGAAACCTAAAATTAATGATGAAACCGGGCATTAATTCAGGAGTTTTGCCGTTAAATCTAACATTACGCTCAGGTGACTTGGAGCGGTTAAGGATTACCTTCAGGCCAGAGACCGTGGCGTTGGCGCTGGATGATTCCGCCATTGGGTTCGCTGCGGAGTTTGGATTTGCGTGTCCAAGATCTAGGGTTCGCGCGACTGCGGTCTGGACCTGTCCGATTGGAAATTTGGGGATCTGAATTTGAGCAAGGTTTGTGTTGGGGGGATAACCCCCGGTATGCCAAAGGCATGCCAAACCGGATGGTTTGAGCCATCGAGATACCGGTTTAATGTTCTTGCCGGAAGCCTAGAAGGAATCCGGGAGAGCAAGGCTAAGCCGGTATCCCCAAAGGGGTATGCCGGGACCCGGTATAAAAGATACCGGAAAGGAGAGCCTGTCGGCAGGACTGGTCAAAGATTCTCTTCAGAGCAAGAAGACAAGGATGAGCTACGCCAAGTAACTTTATTCAGAGCCCTGGCGCCAAAGAGAGAGGTGACGGAGAAAGAAGCCGGGGGACGTCAGCTTCTATGATAAAAGAAGGCCCCGGTGTCATCTATGATTAAAGTAGCTTTGTACAGTAGCCAGTTAAAGTAGCTTTGTACAGTAACTCTGTAAAGTAGTTTGTCCAGTCAAAGATGCCATTAGGGTTTCTTGCAGTGTAAGCCACCCTCTCCCCTATATAAGGAGAGGGGGCAGCCCATCTTCACGGGCAAGTATGTACGCGTGTATGTAGGAAGGCAGAGCCTGTAACTTGTGTGAATCTATGAACATGGTGATCTAGAGGGAGTTCTTCCTTGTGTCTTTCTTCTTCAACTTCTGGCCTTGGCCAAGTTCTTGAGGAAACCATCCGGAATCTCTTCCCACCTGATCGCAAACCCTCCCCCGAATCCTCTTGCGTCCATTCGGCCCCAATCTAAGCCATCCTATGGCATCTGCTCGTTCACCACGACGACAGTTGGCGCCCACCGTGGGGCCTGAAGTGGCGCTTGATGGAGTTCACATTCGGGCGGGCGTTCTCGAGATCTCCGGCGAACGTACGGTGTCCGCGTTGGTGCAGAGCATCTACGCCATGGACTTCATCAACGACAACGCGGGCTGCTTCGCCAACGGCGCGTCTTCCCAAGAACGGCCGCATCATCGAGTTCGGCAGCCATCGCGTCTACTTCGGCACCGTCCCCGTGCGCCAGCGCCTCTCGCCGGTGCTGGTGGCACCGGACCCGCCAAGATGGCTCTGTGCTGGCCGCGCCGCCGGCAGCGTCGAGGTAATGATGACCGGTGTGGCTGGTGCAGGAAAGGAGGTTGCGGCTGAAGGTGCCGGTCGCGCGGTTTCGACCCGTGCGGCTAAGCCACCGCTGGAGCGCGGCGCAGGCGCAGCGGGAGCATCATCCGCGCCACCGGAGACACCGCTCCAGGCGGCGATGAACGTCCTCGCCACCCCCGTCGCGCAGAACATCGATCCGGCAGCGGCTCAGGCGGAGCTGGAGGCGCAGCGCCAGAAGATGCTAGAGAGCGGCAAGGACATCGTCAGGGCGCAGCGCGAGCTGAACCTAACCGTACGTGAGTATAACGCTGCCCATGGCTTTGCTTCTGTTAGCGCGCATGCTGCTAGGATGCCGGAAAACCGGCTAAAAGCTCGCAACCTAGATCAAGATTTGCGCAAAGAGATTCTTACCGGCAAGAGCGCCTCTGCATCTGTTAGCATCGTGGAAAAGCCTAAGTATAGCAGCCCGGATAAAACTATAAAAGCTGCTAAGGCCGCTGTAGAGCTGTGCGAGTCGCTTTCCGGAGAGGCTTTGGTAAAGCAGCAAGAGCGTGTTAGAGAGCTGCTGGAAACCATTGAGCAGCAAAATGCTGAGCAGCTGGCTAAGCTGAACAAGGCAGCGGCCTCAAAATCCGCGCGTTCAACAAAGAATGCCGGTAGCAAATCCCATGGGCAGGCTTCGTCCCCCCATCCGGATAGAAGGAGAGAAAAGGAAGTGAATGCGCAGCAGATGACTGTGTACGATCCGGTTCTTGCCGGAAAGCAACAAGCCGGGCAACACGATGCCGGTAGAAAAAGCCAAGGGGCAGAGCGAGGCTATGCCAGAGGCTATGCCGGAAACAATCATGCCGGTAGATATGAGACCGGGCAAAACTATCGAGCTGCAAGGGCAGCGTACGAGGAGGAGGAAATAGATCCCCCAAGGTATCGGCAGGCAAGGGCCGCGGTACCGGAATGTCACGATGAAGCCGATTCCACGAAACCGGCAGCATACCGGAACCCATTGGGAGAACGCCTGGGAGAGAGATACTTACCGGAACGGGATGCGAGGCACCGTCTGGATAGAGTATACTTGTCGGAAATGATCGAGGAGGAAGGTCCTCCAGGTCCAAAGTGTTTTGGCCCAAGGATCATGAAAGAAAAACCACCAGTTCGCAACTTTATGTTGCCCCGTGACACAAAGACGTATGACGGCACCACGAAGCCGGAAGATTGGCTCGCGGATTACGTGACCGCGGTATACGTTGCCGGCGGTGGAGGAACCGTAGCAGGAGGAAACCGGCGTTGGGCCGTGAGGATAATACCATCTTTTATGGTTGGACATGCAAGAATCTGGCTAAACAACTTGCCGGAACGAAGAATAAATGTCTGGCTGGATTTTGAGGAGGCCTTTGTGAGCAATTTCAGCGGCACCTATCGAGAGGCCAAACAGGCCGCAGCAACTTGCTCTGTGCGTGCAGCGCCCGAACGAAACAGACCGGGATTATCTAGCCCGGTGGAACACCACAAGGAACTCCTGTGAGGGGGTGATCGAGGCACAAGCCATTGCTTGGTTTAGCAGTGGATGCAGAAGAGGTTCACCGTTGTGGCAAAAGTTGCAGCGCAACATGCCGACAACGTTGGCAGAGATGATACGTGTGGCGGATAGCTATGCGTTGGGAGACCCAACGCAACCGGCAGCAACCGGAGCCGGAACAGCCGCGCCACGAACAACACCGGGACAACCGGAATAACAAAAGAAGGGAAGATTTTCCGGATCGAAGGTACGGTCCGCAGCAAGTTGCTGCTGTGCAGGAAAACTTTGAGGCCAGCGACAGCCAGAGGCAAAAAACCGGATCGCAGCCATGGGCGGGTCCTAAGAAACAATGGGTGGAAAAGAAACCCTGGGTCCAGAAGAAGAACTGGCAAGAACCCGCGAAATACACCATGGAAGCTGCCATGGATCAACCTTGCCGGTGGCACACGCCGAATCCGGCACATCCGTCAAACCATCTGACGAAGGATTGTACCTGGACCAAGTACTTGATGCAAAAAGGAACAAGAAAGATGCGCGGCCACCGCAAGACATGCCGCGGCAGCAACAACAGCTACCGCCACCGCCACCACTTACCGGGCAACGCCTTACCGGTGCAGCCAAACCGGCAGCAGTACCATCAAGAAAACAGAGTGTACCAAAAAGATAGCCAGCCACCTCCACATCCACCTTTAGGCCGGTATGTATACGAAGAACCGCAACTGTTCTGTGTTGTCTTTGTCTCTGTGCCAACAGACCGGCAAAGTGTACACCGGCGCTCCATGGAGGTCAATCTTTGTGATGCCGGCAGTTCCCAAGTACATGATGTGGTCCAATCAGGAAATTACCTGGTCATCCAAGGATCACCCAAAGATCATGCCGAATCCGGTTGGATATGCTCTTGTTGTGGACCCGATCATGAAAGGGCCGCAAACTCGAGTGAAGTTCAGCAAGGTGCTGATAGACAATGGCAGTAGCATCAACATCATGTACAAGCACACCATGCAAACGCTGGGCATAACAGAAAACATGCTTCAGCCAACGCGCACAACGTTCCATGGGATCGTCCCTGGCTTGTCCTCGTGCCCCGATAGGAAAAGTTCGGGTGGACGTGGCATTTGGAGGACGTGACAATTGCCGGGTGGAAAATCTGGAGTTTGAGGTGGTGGATCTGGACAGTCCCTACCATGCATTGCTGGGGAGACCGGCGTTGGCTGCTTTCATGGCCACCACTCATACGGCTTACCTCAAGATGAAGATGCCGGCACCTCGTGGGCCATTGACTGTGGTGGGAAACTATAAGATCTCACTGGAAACTGCATCTGCCGGATCAAACCTAGCAGAATCGCTGGTGATCGCGGAGGAAAAGAAAAGAATGCAGACAGCTGTTGCGCTGGCTCAATCCTCACAAATGAGTTTGGCGGCAATGAGTGAAAACATGGGCACACCGGCATTCAAGCCAACCAATGAAACAAAGAACATTGTGCTGGATCCGGCTTACCCAGAGCGCACCGTTCGTATCGGCGCCGGCCTTGATCAAGCATAGGAAAGCGCGCTCGTCAGCTTCCTCCGTGAGAATCGGAATATCTTTGCCTGGTCAACTGATGATTTGGTAGGTGTTCCGAGGGAGCTGGCTGAGCACTCTCTAAACGTCCGGAAAGATGCCAAGCCGGTGCGGCAACCACTGCGTCGGTTCGCTGAAGACAGAAGAAAGATCATAGGAGAAGAAGTAACCAAGCTGCTTGTTGCCGGATTCATTGTGGAGGTCACGCACACAGAGTGGCTGGCCAATCCGGTAATGGTTGAAAAGAAGAAAGATGAGAACCTGGAGGCAAAAGCTCCGAAGGTGTGGCGCATGTGCATCGACTACACCAACCTGAACAAGGCTTGCCCAAGAGATCCTTTTCCTTTGCCACGAATCGATCAAGTGATTGATTCAACTGCTCGGTGGGAGTTGGTGTCCGTCCTGGATGCCTATTCCGGTTTCCACCAAATTCCCTTAAAAAGGAAGATCAAATAAAAACTGCGTTCATTACCCCGCACGGGGCTTATTGCTATGTCACTATGCCTTTTGGGTTGCGTAACGCTGGTGCAACGTACCAGCGCTGTATGCAAAAATGCTTGGTTGATCAAATTGGAAAAAATGTGCACGTCTATGTGGATGACATGGTGAGAAAAACTAAGGTAAAAACACCTTAATCGATGACATCCGGCAAACATTCGATAACCTAAGGCGGTTCCGGATGAAACTCAATCCGGCAAAATGTACCTTTGGTGTCCCCGCCGGCAAGCTGCTCGGTTTCCTGGTTTCAAGCCGGGGCATAGAGGTTAATCCGGTAAAGATCCGGGCGATAGAAAGAATGGCTATCCCTCGAGAGTTAAAAGATGTGCAAAAGTTTACCGGAAGCTTGGCATCGCTGAGCCGGTTTGTAAGCAGGTTGGGAGAAAAAGCTCTGCCACTCTATGCTCTCATGAAGAAATCTGACACGTTCGTCTGGACCCCTCAGGCAGACGCAGCGTTTAAGGAGCTAAAAACGATGCTAGCCACAGCACCCGTACTGGCTTCACCTCTAGAAAGGGAGCCTATGCTGTTATACATAGCAGCAACAAACCGGGTTGTAAGTGTAGTGGTTGTGGTTGAAAGAGAAGAGGAAGAAAACCGTCCGTAGGCCGGTATACTACTTGAGCGAGGTGCTCTCCCTCTCAAAACAAAACTACCCTCACTTCCAGAAAATGACTTATGGCGTGTACATGGCCGCCACAAAACTCAAGCACTACTTTGAGGAACACCCCATGAAGGTGGTGAGTGAAGCACCAATTTCCGACATCATGTGCAACAAAGATGCCAGCGGCCGGATTGCAAAATGGGCGATCCAGATATCACCGTACGTGCTGTATATGAAAGAAGAGATGCCATAAAATCACAGGCTTTGGCTGATTTCCTTGTTGATTGGGCGGAGATGCAATACAAACCGCCAGATCGTAGGATAGAATCTTTGGAAGATGCACTTTGATGGATCTAAGCTCAAGAAAGGTCTAGGTGCCGGTGTGGTGCTTACTTCACCAAAAGGAGACCACCTCCGGTATGTTTTGCAAGTACATTTCAGGGCATCGAACAATGTCGCTGAATATGAAGCTTTGATCCATGGGCTTAAGGTCGCAAAAGAAATCGGTGCACACCGGATCATTTGCTATGGCGATTCAGACCTTGTGGTACAGCAGTGCTCAGGAGATTGGGATGCACAAGACGCCAACATGGCCTCGTACCGGTTTCACGTGCAAAAGATTGCCGGATTCTTCGAAGGATGTGAGTTTCACCATGTGCCGCGAGCAGAAAATGAAGCCGCGGATGCTTTGTCCAAGTTGGGCTCATCTAGGCAAGAAATTCCTCCCGGAATAGCTTTGGCTCACCTAAGAGTGCCATCGATCAAGCCGAGCCCGGAATCAGAATCAATTTTTGTACCAGAGTCACACGTAGTACCCATGGATATCGATGAAGGGAACCCGGGGACTGCTCCGGCAAGCTCGGGGACTGCTCCGGTAGGCTAGGTGACTGCTTTAGCCATACCGGAAGAAACGATGCTGGTAGATAGCATGGAGATTGATGCACCGGTGTTTTTGGTTCGAGAAATACCATCATGGGTTAACCCTATTATGGAATTGCTGATCAGCGGCACCTTGCCGGGTGTCGAAAATGAATCAAGGAGGATACAAAGAAGGTCCAAAGCTTACACATTCATCAATGGTGAGGTGTACAAGAGAAGCGTTACCGGTGTCCTTCAAAGATGTGTGGAACCGGAGGAAGGAAAAGAAATGCTTGAGGAAATTCACCAAGGAGAATGTGGGCATCATGCTTCATCAAGGGCTTTGGTAGCAAAAGTATTCCGGCATGGGTTCTATTGGCCCACCGCTTTGGAGGACGCCGAGGATTTGGTAAGAAAATGCAACGGCTGCCAGTAGGTACGCCAAGCAAAACCATACCCCAGCATCCGGTTTAAAGACAATACCGCTAACATGGCCATTCGCTTTTTGGTTCCTTGACATGGTTGGACCATTCAAATATGCAATAAGCAAAAAGATGACTCACATCTTGGTCATGGTGGATAAGTTCACCAAGTGGCTGGAAGTAAAACCTATCGCAAAGTGTGATGGGCATACAGCTGTGAAATTCTTGAAAGATGTCATTTTGCGGTATGGATACCCGCACAGCATCATCACTGATAACGGAACCAACTTTGCTCAAGGTGAGTTCAAAAGGTTCTGTGAAGAAAAGAACATCCGGTTGGATTTGTGCTCGATGGCACATCCACGGGGCAATGGCCAAGTAGAAAGAATGAATGCCTTGGTGCTTTCCGGTATCAAGCCTAGACTCATTGATGCGGTGGAAAAGTCACCGGGATGTTGGCTCGATGAGCTACCATCGCATCTTGTGGAGTATAAGAACAACTCCAAACCGATCTACCGGATACACTCCCTTCTTCATGGTTTATGGAGCATAAGCGGTGATACCAACCGATATCATCCATGATTCACCAAGGGTACAGCTCTATACTGAGCAAGAGGTCAAAGAGGCCAGAGAAAACGATGTGGACTTACTAGAAGAAGCAAGAGAGCTGGCTTTGGCAAGAACAGCCATTTACCAAAGAAACCTAAGACGCTATCATAACCGGAAGGTTAACCCAAGAGTTTTCCGGGAAGGAGATCTTGTACTTCGCCTGGTGCAGCGCACTGAAGGCCGGCATAAGCTTTTGCCACCGTGGGAAGGTCCCTTCATTGTAAGCAAGGTGCTTCACAATGATGCATACTACTTGATAGATGCAGGAATGGAAGAAAGGAAAGGCGGACAGTCCGGCGAGGAGTGCAAGCGTCCAGGGCACGTAGATCTGTTGCGTCCTTTCTACTCTTGAAGTGGTGGTGTAAGAAGTTCCTTTTTGTACCTTATATGCTATGAATAAAAGATGCCGGAACCTTGAGTGAATCTCGGGGACTACCCCAACTTAAGTTGCATGTAACTTGTCTATTTTTTTCAGTTTACCGGTTGCTTATTGAATGTTTTTTCTTTCCGGTTTAGTAGTGTGCTAAATCCTACCGGAGTCTTCGACTCGCTGTTGTCCGCAAACCGGCTTCATGGCAAGCAAGATAAACCGGTAGGGGATAAGCACATGAACTGCGAAAAGGGAGAGCAGGAAAGAACAATCTGAAAAATTTAATTAACCCCGGTTAAACCGGTTTTTTGCAAAATTTCAAAGTTATTTCTAAGTTCAAGAAGATGCTTGTTTGGTGAAAGAACCTTGTGCTCATACGCCAAAGAACGCCCAGAGAAGGCAGGCAGAGCCAAGGCAAAAGAACCAAGTATGCATCAAATTGGATGCGGAAGCAATTGAGAAATCTTTGCAGTGCAAGGTGATAAAAGCGGAACCAAAAGCAAAATATGCTAAGGCAAACTCATAAGTACTTAGCTACCGGTATAACTTACCGGCAGGAAATGTTGTAGCACAACCACAGGCAAACTTAAGTTTTACATCATAAGCCCCGGCATTCCGGGGCAGAATTTAACAGATATTGTCTTAAAGCAACAGGACCAACAGATATAATGAGCAAACACTTCAAAGGAAATCATCATGCAGCAGGGGCTTCCGGAGGAGCATCGCCGGCACCAGCATCGCCCAGGACCTCTTCTTCGGCTTCACCCTCCTCCTCGTCGAGATAATCCGTGACGCCAGGAGGGGGAGGGATGAAGGTGCGCATGTCGGCATACTCCGCGATGCGGTACGCGCGATCCTGCCGCTTGGCGGAGAGGATCGGGTCCAGATCCGTTTCTGCGCCTTCGCGCACGCCGGTAAGGGCGTCCAGATTGAGCTCCGGGTACCGGGAGCAGGCGACGCGAGGGCGGAGTCCGCTCCAGCGCGGGCAGCAGAGCACTGCCACTCGCGGATCCTCCTGCCGGCACCTTTCAGGCGGTCGTTGATGAGGGAGAAGGTGTCCGGCACCTCCTCGCCAGGCCATAAAGTCCTGTATAGCTGGGTAGCTACATCAGGGATGTCCGAAAGATTGCGGTCTATGCAGCGCATATGGGACACCCGCGCGTTAAGCGCGACCAGATGGTCCTTGGGCGTCCATGGCACGGTAAGATCCGCTTGGCCTTTGTCCTTGCGCTGCGCGTCGACCTTCTTGACGGCATACCTCTGCGAGTCCGGAAAGAGGCCTGTGCAAAGAAAGAAAAAGCTTAAGGAAAAGAGTCCGGAAGAAAAAGAGACCGGAAGAAAAAGAGACCGGAAGAAAAAGAGACCGGAAGAAAAAGAGACCGGAAGAAAAAGAGACCGGAGAGAAAAGAATCCGGAAGAAGAGAGACCGGACGGAAAGATAGCGGAAACAAAAATGGGGTCGAAGGAAAAAAGGCTCGTATGCAGTAGTCAAAGTGTAAAAGAAAACAACTTACGGAGGGCAAGTGTGTCGGTCTGCAGGATCAGCTGATCGCACTCCTTGTGCCCCTCCTCCAGCCGCGCGGCCTTCTCCTCGGCACCCTTCCGGGCCTTGGTCATCTCCTCCAGCTCTGCCCGCAACACCACAGTGGCATTGCAGGCATTCTCCAGAGCCTCGTCCAACTTGGCCGCTGCAGTCACTTCAGCGGCCTTGAGGGCCTTGGCGTGGTCAAGCCCCAGCTGAATCAACTGAGACTTGAGCTCCTGGTAGCTGGTCTTGAGGGCGTTTAGCTCCTCCTGGTGCTGCCGGCTGAGCTCATCCTTCTCCCCTGTAACCGGAAAAATGAGTGTTAGCAAGGCTACACTAGTAAAACTGAAAAGAAACCAAGTTCAAAGGAGAAGGGAAAAATAGTACGTTGGGCCGTGGCGAGCTGCTCCTTGAGAGCATCGATGGAAGCTTCCGGGATCACTGTTGAACAGAAATTGTAAATATCACAAGGAAAAGAGGTTTCCGGTAGCAAAGATGCCGGTGAAACGAAAAACTTACCTTGGCACTTGTCATGTGCCTCAGCGAGCTCCCGGTGCTCCCATAAAAGCTCCTCGAAGAGGGCCTTCCGAGTGTCAGCGGTGACCTGTTCAAGAAAAAGAAGAAATAAGGTAAAATTTTGTGCTAAGAACCAAGTTCTTAACCCGAAACTCGGGATCGGCGGTGCCGGTTTTGCGCATTTCTAAGGTAAATTATGTGTTAAGAAGAAGATGTTTAACCCGAAACTCGGGGACTGGCAGTGCCGGTTTTGCGCTAAAAACTTAAGTTAAGTTTTGCGCTAAGAGCTGCGCTCTCACCACAAAACTCGGGGACTGGGAAGATAGACAAGAGAGAAACCGGCATGAAACTAAGGAAAAGATAAAGCAGAACCGGAAACGAAGAAACCGGCAAAGGTTGAAAGTTAATAGAACATACCGTCAGATTGTTCGTGGAATCGTACCACGCGCTGTCAAGCTCTTTTACGGCAGCCCGGAGCCGCATGAAGTGCTCCTCGTAACACCGATCCCCGACAGATCAGTGCCGGCAGCCGATCCTTGCCCATGCCGCGGGTCGCCGGAGTGATGTCCGCGGCGTTCCATTTTTGGGCATACGGCGGGGAGGTGCCCCGTGTCCCGGCCTTGGCGGCTGGAACTCCGTAATGCGGCCGAGGAGGCCGGTGGCCTTCATGCTGGCGCTTTTGGCAGCCTTGGAGACGTGCAGCACCAAGGGCTGCTGGCCGCCCGAAGGGGCGCTGGAGGCCGTCGCCTTCCCCTTGATGAGCTTGGAGGGCTTGGGCGGCGGCGCGGTAGAAGAGGCCCCGGAAGTCTTAGCCGGCGGCGCGCCAGGAGCGGCCTTGGAGGGCTGGGCGCGAGGAGCCTCGGGCGGAGGCATGAGGATGGTGCGTGGAGAAGGGGGAGCGCTAGGAGCGTCACCCGTCTTGGAGCCTTCCGGCGCGGAAGATTCCGGCGCGGAGGTTGTCTTTTCGAGGACGGGAGGAGCAAAAGGCTCCGCCCGCCCGGCAGCTTCTTCTTCTCCGGCGCCGGTGTTGCTGGCGCCGGTGTCTTGGTGTTCCGGGAGGAAGGAAAGATCCTCCTCCGTGCGGTGATCCGACAGGTGAAGGGGCCGCACGCCCCGACTTGTTGTGCCCCCGAAAGGGAGGCAGAGGTGTTGCCGGCACCGGATGGTGCCGGGCTTGAACGAGGAGGAGGGGTTGAGGTCCTTGCGGATCCCTCGAGCCCGATGGCCTTGGGCCAAGCTTGAGAGCGGGGCTGAGAAAAAGAAAAAGACAAGTGGTTGAGAAGAAGCAACCGGAAAAAGAACTTAGCAAAAAGGAGGCAAGCCGGAAAATGAAATTACCCGGAAGCGGTTGGCATCGCTTTGCGCCCGTAGCGGCGCACGCCCACTTCTTTCTCCCCCACGGGCTCCGTCCGGAAGCGCTTGGAGGGAGGAGGAGCATGGCTGGAGCCGGCGGTAGATGCCGGCTGCTTGTTCTTCTGGCCCCTGGGCCATGAGTTTGTCCACAAACTCAGTGCCGGCCTCGGCGCGCAGGGGCGGCACGCGCTCGTGGATCTGTGAGTTGGATATGGCTAAGAAGCAATTCGCAAGAAAGCGATAATGGCAAAATATAAGAAGCCGGAAAAGAAAATACCTCGAGCACAACCAGCTCCTCCGGATTTCCGGTGGGCTCGGCGGGTCCCGGCCAAGGCGCGCAGCCGGAGTCTTCCCCATCTTCAGATCCTTCCAAAAGATGTAGGGATCCGGGTCAAAGGAGTCAAAGGCACGCTTCCGGAGAGGTCCTCGCGGCTCTGCCTCGGATAGAGGGGAAGCGGTCCCCGGCCCGAAACAAGGTAAAAAGATGGTTAGCAAAAGCAGAAACTTACCGGCAAAGACAACCCCAAATTGCGCAATCTCTTACTTCTTGGGTCGGACGGTTAGAGAAACCGAGGGGAAGGAGGCCCCATTCCCACGCAAAAGGCATAGCAGTTTGACAAATCTGCTTGGCCTTGAGAACAACGTCTTTCTTGCCGAGAGCGCGGCCCGTGATCTTGGTAGGATCGCACAGGCCATACATCTCGCTCATCCTATGTGCGCGGCGCTTCAGAGGAAGCACCCGGCGCGATATGAAAGTCCGGATGATATCGTCGTAACAGATGTTGGTCTCCTTCTTCGTAGAGGCCAAGAAACGCACTACCCGGTTGGTTTCGGCGTGTTCCGTCCTTGGGTTGTAGCTCCAGTTGGTTCTACTGGGGGCCCCGCTTGATATGGAGGAAGATTGATGCGATCAGCGCGGCCGGTGTTCTTCACGTAAAAGAAAGTTCCTTGCCAGGTGCGGCAAGACTCGAGGCCGGAAAGCTTAAGAAAAGTGCTCCCTTGGCGGGAGCCGACGATGCAGAGCCGCACCGCACGGGCGGCTTGGGCTTGGGGATCTCCTTGCCCTGGACGGAGTTGATCCGCAGGTTGAAGAAACGGGCAAACGTCTCACGAGTGGGACGAATGCCGATGTAAGCCTCCATGAAGGTGGCATAACAAGAAAGATAGAAAAGGGCGTTGCCGTGAAGGTGGTGAGGTTGGAGATCGTAGAAATCCAGGAAATCCCGGAAAAAGTAGAGGCAGGAAGGCCGGGCCGCGCTCAAAGTGAGCGAGAAAAACAACATGCTCGTCGTCTTCCGGATCCGGTTCGATCTCGTTATCCGGAATCCGGCAGGCAACTCCTTCCGAATCCTCCGAGACCGGTACAGCCAATCGATCTCAAACTCGTGAACGTAGGAGCCCATCCAGGCTCCGCGGGTGGTTGGGGAAGGCTCTCGCCGGAAGATTGGCCGGAGCTGCTAGAGGCTTGACCAGAGCCACTGCCTCTTGGCTACCGGAAGCTTGGCTAAAGCTACCGGATTCTAGGTGGCCGCCGGACTCTTGGGGTCACCGGATTCCTGCTGGTTGCCGGAATCGGTTTCCATTGGATCCGAGGCCGTAGATTCACCGGGAGAAGGTCTACGGCGCTTGAGAGAAAGAGAAGAAGAGGATGCGAGAGGAAGATCCCTCGTCGGACATCGCAAGGATGGGCGGAGAAACAGAATCCCAAACTTCAACCCCGTGTGAAGATCTACGAGTAAGAAGAAAACCAAAGAAAAGGAGCAAATAAGAACACCAAAGGCTCAAGATCTGGAAAGCAAGCGAACGGCGAGTAAAGCAAAATTGATACCAACCTTGAGCGGCGCGGACGCGGAGGGGAGTGTTTGCTGGCGGTGGAGCGGCTCTGCGGTCGCCGGCGAGCTCCGTCGATGGCGAAGCGGAAAAGCTCGCGAAGAAGCACAAATGCGGCGGACGCGAGGAAGGTGCTGCCAAAGAACTCCGCACGGCGAAGTTCGGCGGAGGGGCGGCGTAAGTTCGCCGGGCGCCGGAGCTTGAACGGGCGACGGCGGACGGAGAGCGGCGGAGGCGCAGAGGCGTGGAGCTCGTGCGCGAAGGAGGAGAATGCGAAGAAGATGAAGGGGAACGGGCAGTTGTGCTTATATAAGAGAGAGAAAGTGGGCAGCGAACCGCCGGGCCGCGGCGGTTCGCCTCGCGGCCCGCGACGGTTCGCACCTTGGGCCGCCACGTGGCGAACGGATACACGCGCGAAAACGGAGGCCACACGGAGGCGCACGCGGGATCCCGAAGAGGTAGTGGGATCCGCTGCGGTGCATTAAATGCGTGCGCGGGAGTCGAAACGATGTGACAGCGGGCACTGGCGCGTCAGTTACAGTGCGCATGTCACTGACAGGCGCGGGGCCCGATATATTCTCGACTTCGCCGAGGAAGGAGCAGAGACACGTGGTGCCGGAAAAAAGAGATGCCGGAACGAGCCTTGCAAAGAGAAGAAAAGGAACAAGGGTAAAGGTGCCGGAACTAAGCTCAAGAGATGAGTGACTAAACCGGTATCTTAGAAAGATGAAAACCTGGCATGGTCTGTAGGATAAAATCCTCCAGGCTATACCAGCTTCGGGGACTAATGTTGGGGGGATAACCCCCGGTATGCCAAAGGCATGCCAAACCGGATGGTTTGAGCCATCGAGATACCGGTTTAATGTTCTTGCCGGAAGCCTAGAAGGAATCCGGGAGAGCAAGGCTAAGCCGGTATCCCCAAAGGGGTATGCCGGGACCCGGTATAAAAGATACCGGAAAGGAGAGCCTGTCGGCAGGACTGGTCAAAGATTCTCTTCAGAGCAAGAAGACAAGGATGAGCTACGCCAAGTAACTTTATTCAGAGCCCTGGCGCCAAAGAGAGAGGTGACGGAGAAAGAAGCCGGGGGACGTCAGCTTCTATGATAAAAGAAGGCCCCGGTGTCATCTATGATTAAAGTAGCTTTGTACAAAGAGCGATTAAAGTAGCTTTGTACAAGAACTCAGAAAGTAGTTTGTCCAGTCAAAGATGCCATTAGGGTTTCTTGCAGTAAGCCACCCTCTCCCCTATATAAGGAGAGGGGGCAGCCCATCTTCACGGGCAAGTATGTACGCGTGTATGTAGGAAGGCAGAGCACAGAACTTGTGTGAATCTATGAACATGGTGATCTAGAGGGAGTTCTTCCTTGTGTCTTTCTTCTTCAACTTCTGGCCTTGGCCAAGTTCTTGAGGAAACCATCCGGAATCTCTTCCCACCTGATCGCAAACCCTCCCCCGAATCCTCTTGCGTCCATTCGGCCCCAATCTAAGCCATCCTATGGCATCTGCTCGTTCACCACGACGACAGTTTGCAGGTTACCGTTTGAGGGGGTGACTAAATTGACCTATCTCGTAAGTTATCGTGAGGGACCGATGCGTTGCCATCGGCTCATTGAGCATTGACCAAGTTGAGAATCGGCAAAGTCAGTGTGAGGGGAAATCGGCTAAACTCGCATAAAGGAAATCGGCAAAATCAAATTAAAGGAAATTCTTCATTGATAATGGGGTTTCTTACATAAAGAGCTGATTGCTCTCAAAAGGAAGTACCAGGGGATACATTGCCCCATCTACTACTACTGGTCCTATGCTAAGGATCCTATCTACGGGTCGTCGCTGCCCTCGTCGTCGCCGTCGTCACCGCTGTCGGCGCTACTCCCGGCTGGCTCGTCGTCGCTGCTGCTGCGGCCGCCGGCGGGGCCCTCATTGTCCTCGTCCTCCTCGTCAGCATCGTCGTCGCTGTCGAAGTCGCTGAGGTTCCCCGGCCAGGGGCAGAAGTGCTTGGCCGGCGGCTCATCGGAGGAGGTGTCGTCCTCTTCCTCCTCCTCCTCCTTCTCCTCCTCGGAGGAGGTGAAGTCGTCCCAGGAGAAGCGATCGTCATCGCTCTCCTCCTCCGATTCCCCGTCGGCGAGGAAGCGGAGGTCACTCTCCCCGTCGGTCGAGGACTTGTCGTCCTCAGACCAGACGGAGAAGTCGTGGCTGGACTCGTCCCCGTCTTCTATGGCGCGACGAATGTGGGCCTCGTGGGCCTCCTCCGGGTCCCACTCCGGCGTCGGCTCGCGGGAGGGGGAGGACTGGAGGGAAAGACCCGACGAGGCAGAGGAGGAAGAAGACATGGTGGCAGAGGAGGGCTTTTGGAGTGCTAATGCGAAGGGGATGAAGAAGTGAACTGCAAGATGCGGTTAAAATAGAGGCGATATGGTGGAGATGATTCAATGCTGCAGCGGTTCCCGAGGATGTGGTGCCGAAACCGTCAAATCGTGCGGAGAAGTTGAGAAGGCAAGGCATCATGATGAAGGGATACCGTGGCAGTTCTGTTCTGCCCCGATTTGACATGACGAAGAAAAGGAAAAACAGAGTGGTTTTGGAATTACTATTGCCAAAACCAGGGGGCATGTGTTATCGCCAGAATTTGACTGCATGGGAGTTGGGCCGTGATGAAGATGGGCTTGGAAGATTTACATCTAAGAGGAGTTTCTGAATCGGCCCTGGGGCTAGAATTTGGGCCAGCGTGCCGTGTATCTGTAAATAATATTAGATCGTGTCGGTTAGAAGTAAAAGATAGAGTTTGGCTCGTACACGGTCAGGTGTACTTCCGAATTAGAAAGTGTACGGACTATAAATATGTATCTAGGGTTATTGAGAAGAGGAGGACAATCACGTTCACAACAAACACAAACCAGGCGCATCGCCACCCCTTATTTCGAGGGTTTCTTCCGGGTAAGCATCATGCTGCCTAGATCGCATCTTGCGATCTAGGCAGTACACGTTTATTCGATTACCTTGTGTTACTCGTGCTGAAGCATTGTTGATGGCGAGTAGCACTATTTATCGTAGATGTTTTGGGGCTTGCATTGATGCTTTTCTTACACATATTTGCTTAGCAATGCTGTCCTTCGATATCTAGCTGTCCTTGCACCTATCCAGGTGTAAGGGTAGCACCTTGCTTGTTCGTTACTTAGTAGATCCGATCTGTTATAGTTGCTCCTTGTTCTTCAAGGATTAGTTTAATATCTGCATGATTAGGCCTTATGCTGGGGTTGGATGATCCGGTAGTGCGTTAGGTGTTGTTTTACCGTTCCTACAAGGGATGTTCCGGGAATTGACTTAATGTTGGTTTTTAGGCCTCTTTTAGGAGTAGTTTCCATCATCTTTCGTATCTGTTAGGCCCAGCTACGCGTAGGATGTTCCGGTTATGCGGTGAAAACCCTAAACTATCGTAGATTGGTTTAGCTTTGTTTTGATCAAGCAGGATCCCCATGTCATCGTATATCCAACGTGAACCATGGGGCGATCGGCTCTTTGAGCCGATCCACAGGGCAACCTGAGAGCCGATCGGGCTCGTATTTAATGTTTACGTGTCTACCATGCAGGAGACTAGTCGAAGCAATCCAACACCTTCCTGACCAGGTCTAGGTCAGGTGGCACGCCCTTGCAGCCGCCTGGACGTGTGCTAGGACTTTGCGGGACGACGCGAGGCGCCAGGGCCCGCTAAGCGGTCGTGGGAGCCTTCCGGCTCTTCGTGTTGCTTAACCACTGCTCGCCGGTGAGTTTTGGCAGGCAACAGCGTCCAAGAAGGAAAGACGTTCGCATCCTGCCGTGGAGTCGATAATTTGATCGATCCTTGGGAGGGGAAAGTGATCCTTTAGACAATGTTTACTGAGGCACGTAAAGTTGACACACATGCGAAGGACTTTCGTGTTTTTCTTCGGCACCATCACTGGGTTAGCTACCCACGTGGCTTCTGTAGATATCTCTTTAATAAAACCAGCATCTTTGAGTCGATCAATTTCTGACAGCATAGCTTTGCGGTTTGGTTCCGAAAAACGCCGCAAAGGTTGTTTGATTAGTCTCGCAATAGGATCCAAGTTTAGGTGGTGCTCGGCAAGTTCCCTGGGTACTCCTGGCATGTCAGCTGGACACCATGCGAAGATTTTCCAGTGCTCACGGAGCAACTCGACGAGCGCGCTTTCCTATGCGAGGTCCATATTTGTTGCGATGGACGTCGTTTTCTTCGGGTCCGTCGGGTGGATCTGCACCTCTTTTGAATCCTTTGTCATGTTGAAGGTTGGTTCTCTGAGTGGCCTCCCTGTGTCTGGCAACACATCATAATCAGTGAGCCTTGGCGCCATATATTCTGCTTGCATCCCGAATGTTTCCGACAGTTGATGAAAATCTCTGTCGCACTTATCAGCTAACGCAAAGCTTCCCTTGACTGTGATTGGTCCTTTGGGTCCAGGCAACCTCCACAATAAGTACGTGTAGTGAGGTACCGCCATAAATCTGGCATATGCTGGTCGTCCCAACAAAGTGTGATATTGCGACGGGAAATCCACGACTTCAAACTCCAATTTCTCTATCCTGTAGTTTTCTCGGGTCCCAAACTGAACGTCGAGATTGATCTTGCCCAGCGGATAACTTGGTTTCTCTGGCGTGATCCCGTGAAAACGTGTGTCAGTTGGTGCTAGATTTGCCAAGGATATGTTCATCTTTCTTAATGTATCTGCGTACATAAGGTTTAAGCTGCTGCCGCCATCTATAAAGACTCTCGACACATCAAAACCGGCAATTATTGCGGGTAAGATAAGTGCGGATTGCCCTGGTCGAGGAACCTGCTGCGGGTGATCCGCAATTGTGAAGCCAATGTCCTGTCCCGACCAATTTAGGTACTCGACTGTTGGTGGAGGCATCTTTTCTGCCATGAATACTTGCTGTGAAATTACTTTCTGCGCCCTGTTAGATGGCCTGGCTTTCTGAATCATCAATACTGCACCATTAGAATTAGGGTCAACATATGGAGGTGGTTGTGGTGCTGCCGCTATCCTGAGCTGGTGTCGATTTTCGTCCGTAATTGCGGGAGGGGGTGGGAGATGTATCTCGCTCCTTGGCCCCTGGGGGTTTCTATTCATCGCTTGAGCGTTGGCCATTCCTGCGGCTCGCAACATTGCTTGAAAATTTCAACAATCCTTCTGCAGATGTCCTGACTGCCTCTTCCCATCATTATCAAGGTAAAAATGCATCTGACATGGTCCGTTCATCATTTCCTCGGGAGACACATATGGTCTCTGAAACCTTGGTCCACTATTTTGCCTATTACCACGGTAGTCACTTCTGTTGTCGCCTTGTTGCTCGTTACCTCTTTGGTAATTACCTTGATTGCTTCCTCCAGGGTTTCCTCGGAACCCAGCCGATATGTGGCCAGGAGCATCATTGTTGTAAAACTGGCGAGAAAATCGCCTTCTATTTTGAAAATTTCGACTGCGGTCCTCCTCTGGCGACCTGTGTCGCTTGTTATGTATAGCATCTTCTCCATCTGCCCACTTATTTGCTATTTCCATCAATGCTGATATTGTTTTTGGGTTAGTTCTTCCTAGGTCCTCGACAAAATCTCCTCGTCGAATTCCTGCCACGAACGCATCTATTGCCCTCTCGTCAGATATATCTTCTGCCGAGTTTTTGATGATGTTCCACCTCTGTATATATTTTCTCATAGATTCGTCGTGTTTCTGTCTACACGGCCTCAACTCTTCCAATGATGCTGGTTTCTTGCAGGTGGACCAGAAATTTTTCACGAAGATGTCTTCGAAACTATCCCAGTTGTCGATAGAACCTGGGGGAAGTTTCTTTATCCAAGATCGTGCGGCTCCACTCAGATGTACCTGGATGCTTTGCATAGCTGTTGCCCTGGTTCCTCCTATCAAATTCACCATCTCGAGGTAGTCAACGAGCCAATCTTCAGGATCCTGTAATCTGTCGAATTTCTTGAAGTTTTCGGGTAACTTGAACCCTGACGGGACTCGAGTTTTTTGGATTCGTCTCGTAAAGCACGGGAGCCCGCACAGATCTTCATCTGCAACTTCTGGTGAATGCCGATGTTCTCTTCTTTCTTGTCGCGCTCTGTCTACCCTTGCTTGAGCTGTTGTATCTCTTGCTCCACTTGTTCTCGGTGGATCTTGCATTGCTGCAGTGGGTCGTGGACTATTTTGCCTTGCGGTTCCTTCGGGAGGTGTAGCTGTGAATGCTGTTCCCATGACTCCAACTCCTGCCATTGCCATGTTGAATAACGCTTCTCTCGGATCCCTAGGGGGTGGTCTGGACGCGAGGATATAAGCTTGCGTTGCCATGTACTCAGCTTCTGGTGTTTTAGGGATGATATTTCCCCTGGTGTCGATCGTCATGAAAGACATGTCGAGGTTTTGAACCAGATGATTCCTCTCTGCTTCGGGTATATTTTGCAGTCGAGATCTTGCTCTCCTTCGAGCCTCTCTGTGACTATCTCCCGAAGTTCCTGATTGTCGGCTTAGTTCTGCTCTTCGCCTACTTGACGCGGAAGCTGCTTCCTTTCTCCTGTTCAAGGAAGCTGTTTGTTTTTCCAGTTCCCTACTCACACGAGCAAGTCTATATTGATAGGCATGTAACTCTTCAACAGTAGCGGTTGTAGTCATTGGTTCTGTACCGTCCATGGCTCTTGCGGCTCTATCCCACGCTGCTTGTGGGAGTTGGACTCTTTCGCGAGGCGAAGACCCGACATATTTAGTGCCTAGGCCTCTTCTAAGATCAGCGGGATCGACGTATGGGTTTCCCAAATCGTCGAAAGCCTCTGACGTTTCTGGTGTTGCTCGGCTTGCCTCCTCGATTGCATAGACTTGATGATATTTTGGGTGTTGATTTTTGTCAGGATTGGTGACACCATCATAGAGATTGGTGAAGACCTTTCCGATGGCAGCAGATTTGTCGATGAAGTTGAGGCTGTCGACGCTGTCGGAGTCGCTGCTTATAAAGGAGTCCGCAGACGACCCAAAGGATGTGTCGCTGAAGATCTTGGCGAGCTTTCCGCCTGCCTTGGTGTTGATGAAGCGTGGCGACGAAAGTTCTTCATCACTCGATGAAAAGTCAGAATCGATCGCTGAAAATTCCGGCGCGATCGGAACTTCGAGACGATAAGATCCTTCCTTGTTGACGCTAAATCGGAATTCTCCGAACGTCATGACGATGGGCTCCTCCAGATACGCACATGCATCCAAACGGGAGGGCGGGTGAGGAATAAAATCGACTAGATCAGTTTTTTCCCGTTTACCTCGATCCATCGCATTGCTTGATACCGACGAAGTCGACGATTCTGGACGTGCCATCGAGATCAGCTCCTTGTAACCTCTAGATCCCACAGACGGCGCCAATTGACAAGGGATTAACTTGTCAATGCCTACGGATTGTAGACTAGGGTTTCGTTGGATGTAGAGGGCAAGTAGATCTCGAAGGTTTCAGCCGAAAAGTACTCGACGATGTAAAAACTAGGGTTTGTGAGACAATAATTCGATGCTTTCTTTGTCCCTCGACTCCCCCTTATATAGGAGGTGGAGCCGAGGGATTCACGATACACAAGTTACAGAGTCCGGGAGGGTTTCTAACCCATCCCGCAAGATTACAAACATCATCTCCTAAAACAACTCTAGCTTTCCTTAATAACAACTTGGGCTTCCGAATCTTCTTATCCTTCGAGTTATGGGCCTTCATTAAACCCCGGGTACCACTTTCGGCAGGCCCATTGGGTGTGCCTATGTCAGAAGGTGTGATGCAGATAGTAGCAAGTTTTCCCTCAGAAAGAAACCAAGGTTTATCGAACCAGGAGGAGCCAAGAAGCACGTTGAAGGTTGATGGCGGCGAAATGTAATGCGGCGCAACACCAGGGATTCCGGCGCCAACGTGGAACCTGCACAACACAACCAAAGTACTTTGCCCCAACGTAACAGTGAGGTTGTCAATCTCACCGGCTTGCTGTGAACAAAGGATTAACCGTATTGTGTGGAAGATGATTGTTTGCAAAGAACAGTAAAGAACAAGTATTGCAGTAGATTGTATTTCAGATGTAAAGAATAGACCGGGGTCCACAGTTCACTAGCGGTGTCTCTCCCATAAGATAAATAGCATGTTGGGTGAACGAATTACAGTTGGGCAATTGACAAATAAAGAAGGCATAACAATGCACATACAAATATCATGATGAGTACTATGAGATTTAATCAGGGCATTACGACAAAGTACATAGACCGCCATCCAGCATGCATCTATGCCTAAAAAGTCCACTTTCAGGTTATCATCCGAACCCCTTCCGGTATTAAGTTGCAAGCAACAGACAATTGCATTAAGTATGGTGCGTAATGTAATCAATAACTACATCCTCGGACATAGCATCAATGTTTTATCCCTAGTGGCAACAGCACATCCACAACCTTAGAACTTTCTGTCACTGTCCCAGATTTAATGGAGGCATGAAGCCACTATCGAGCATAAATACTCCCTCTTGGAGTTACAAGTATCAACTTGGCCAGAGCCTCTACTAGCAACGGAGAGCATGCAAGAACATAAACAACATATATGATAGATTGATAATCAACTTGACATAGTATTCAATATTCATCGGATCCCAACAAACACAACATGTAGGATTACAAATAAACGATCTTGATCATGATAGGCAGCTCACAAGATCGAACATGATAGCACAATTAGGAGAAGACGACCATCTAGCTACTGCTATGGACCTATGGTCCAGGGGTGAACTACTCACACATCAATCCGGAGGCGATCATGGCGATGAAGAGTCCTCCGGGAGATGATTCCCCTCTCCGGCAGGGTGCCGGAGGCGATCTCCTGAATCCCCCGAGATGGGATTGGCGGCGGCTGCATCTCTGGAAGGTTTTCCGTATCGTGGCTCTCGGTACTGGGGGTTTCGCGGCGGAGGCTTTAAGTAGGCGGAAGGGTAGGTCAAGAGGCGTCACGGGGGCCCCACACAACAGGGCCGCGCGGGCCCCTTGCTGGCCGCGCCACCCTATTGTGGCGGCGCCTCGTGGCCCCACTTCGTCTCCTCTTCGGACTTCTGGAAGCTTCGTGGAAAAATAGGCCCCTGGGCGTTGATTTCGTCCAATTCCGAGAATATTTCCTTACTAGGATTTCTGAAACCAAAAACAGCACAAAACAGCAACTGGCTCTTCGGCATCTCGTCAATAGGTTAGTGCCGGAAAATGCATAATAACAACATATAATGTGTATAAAACATGTGAGTATCATCATAAAAGTAGCATGGAACATAAGAAATTATAGATACGTTTGGGACGTATCAAGCATCCCCAAGCTTAGTTCCTACTCGCCCTCGAGTAGGTAAACGATAACAAAGATAATTTCTGAAGTGACATGCTATCATAATCGTGATCATACTATTGTAAAGCACATGAGATGAATGCAGCGATTCGAAGCAATGATGAAGATAATGAGTAAACAAATGAATCATATAGCAAAGACTTTTCATGAATAGTACTTTCAAGACAAGCATCAATAAGTCTTGCATAAGAGTTAACTCATAAGCAATAGATTCTTAGTAGAAAGCTTTGAAACAACACAAAGGAAGATATAAGTTTCAGCAGTTGCTTTCAACTTTAACATGTATATCTCATGGATAATTGTCAACACAAAGTAATATAACAAGTGCAATAGGTAAACATGTAAGAATAAATGCACACAGTTTACACAAGTGTTTGCTTCTTAGATAGAAAGAATAGGTAGACTGACTCAACAATAAAGTAAAAGATAGGCCCTTCGCAGAGGGAAGCATTGATTACTATTTTTGTGCTAGAGCTTTTCATTTTGAAAACAAGAAACAATTTTGTCAACGGTAGTAATAAAGCATATGAGTTATGTATAAGATATCTTATAAGTTGCAAGCCTCATGCATAGTATACTAATAGTGCTCGCACCTTGTCCTAATTAGCTTGGGTTAACACTGATTATCATTGCATAACATATGTTTCAACCAAGTATCACAAAGGGGTACCTCTATGCCGCCTGTACAAGGGTCTAAGGAGAAAGTTCGCATTGGATTTCTCGCTTTTGATCATTCTTCGACTTAGACACCCATACCGGGACAACATAGACAACAGATAATGGACTCCTCTTTTAATGCTTAAGCATTCAACAACAGTTAATATTCTCATAAGAGATTGAGGTTTTATGTCCAAACTGAAACTTCCACCATGATTCATGGCTTTAGTTAGCGGCCCAATGTTCTTCTCTAACAGTATGCATACTCAAACCATTTGATTGTGAAAACCGCCCTTACTTCAGACAAGACGAACATGCATAGCAACTCACATGATATTCAACAAAGGTAAAAAGTTGATGGCGTCCCCAGAAACATGGTTACCGCACAACAAGCAACTTATTAAGAGATAAGACACATAAGTACATATTCTTCACCACAATAGTTTTTAAGGCTATTTTGTCCCATGAGCTATATATTGTAAAGGTAAAGAATGGAAGTTTTAAAGGTAGCACTCAAGTAATGTACTTTGGAATGGCGGAGAAATACCATGTGGTAGGTAGGTATGGTGGACGCAAATGACATGGTTATTGGCTCAAGGATTTGGATGCACGAGAAGAATTCCTCTCAATACAAGGCTAGGCTAGCAAGGTTGTTTGAAGCAAACTCAAGTATGAAATGGTGCAGCAAGACTCACATATAAACATATTGTAAGCATTATAAGACTTTACATCGTCTCCTTGTTGTTCAAACACCTCAACCAGAAAATATCTAGACTTAGAGAGAACAATCATGCAAACCAAATTTTAACATGCTCTATGTAGTTATTCATTAATGGGTACAAGGTACATGATGCAAGAGCTTAAACAAGATCTATATGAGCACAACAATTGCCAAGTATCACATTATTCAAGACATTATACCATTTACCACATGCGGCATTTTCCGTTTCCAACCATATATCAATGAATGAGGTAGTTCAACTTTCGCAATGAACATTAAAGATAAAGCTAAGAACACATGTGTTCATACGAAACAGCGGAGCGTAATATCTCCAATATAAAGAATGCTAGGATCCGACTTTATTCAAACAAAACAAAAACTAAAGCAAACAGATGCTCCAAACAAAGCACATAAGATGTGATTGAATAAAAATATAGTTTCATTAGAGGAACCTGATAATGTTGTCGATGAAGAAGGGGATGCCTTGGGCATCCCCAAGCTTAGACGCTTGAGTCTTCTTGAAATATGCAGGGATGAACCACATGGGCATCCCCAAGCTTTGACTTTTCACTCTTCTTGATCATAGTATATCATCCTCCTCTCTTGACCCTTGAAAACTTCCTCCACACCAAACTCGAAACAACTCATTAGAGGGTTAGTGCACAATAAAAATTTACATGTTCAGAGGTGACATAATCATTCTTAACACTTCTGGACATTGCACAAAGCTACTGAACATTAATGCAACAAAGAAATTCATCCAACATAGCAAAAGAGGCAATGCGAAATAAAAGGCAGAATCTGTCAAAACAGAACAGTTCGTAAAGACGAATTTTAAAGTGGCACCAGACTTGCTCAGATGAAAATGCCCAAATTAAACGAAAGTTGCGTACATATCTGTGGATCACGCACGTAAATTGGCATAATTTTCTGAGTTACCTACAGAGAATTAGGCCCAGATTCGTGACAGCAAGAAATCTGTTTCTGCGCAGTAATCCAAATCTAGTATTGACTTTGCTATCAAAGACTTTACTTGGCACAACAATGCAATAAAATAAAGATAAGGAGAGGTTGCTACAGTAGTAAACAACTTCCAAGACTCAAATATAAAACAAAAGTGCTGTAGTAAAAACATGGGTTGTCTCCCACAAGCGCTTTTCTTTAACTCCTTTCAGCTAGGCGCAGAAAGTGTGTATCAAGTGTTATCAAGAGATGAAGCATCAACATTACCTTGGGTGTTGGGAGTTTCCTCAACAATGCATGTTATCTTATCTATGTAAGTTTCAGAGGCTCCCTTTTCATTACTCTTAGGCTTACTATTCTCATCAAACAAATTTTCAGGAACAATCCAATCATAATTCTTTTCTAGTGCCTCGAACATTCCTGCGATCTTGCAAGGTATTGATGTCTTAATATCCCCTACATTATTAACATTATTAGTGTACTTTATTCTATCAATGTCCATCTTTTCAAGGGTACTAGCAAAGTTGGTGTAAGAACCAAGCATCTTATATTTAATAATGACTTTTCTAGCCTCTCTTGCTACACCACCAAATTCTTTAAGAAGGGTTTCTAAGACAAAATCTTTCTTTTCTCCTTCCTCCATATCGGAGAGTGTAAGAAACATATGCTGAATTATAGGATTGAGATTAACAAATTTAGTTTCCAACATGTGTACTAAAGAAGCAGCAGCAATTTCATAAGTAGGAGCAAGTTCTACCAAGTGTCTATCTTCAAAATTTTCAGCGGTACTAACATGAGTGAAAAAATCTTCTATATTATCTCTTCCAATTATAGACCCTCGGCCTACCGGTATGTCTTTTAGAGTGTACTTAGGAGGAAACATGATGAAATAAACAAAAGGTAAATAAAGTAAATGCAAGTAACTATTTTTTTTGTGTGTTTTTGATATAGAGAGCAAGACAGTAAATAAAGTAAAGCTAGCAACTAATTTTTTTGTGTTTTGTTTTAATGCAGCAAACAAAGTAATAAATAAAGTAAAGCAAGACAAAAACAAAGTAAAGAGATTGGAAGTGCAGACTCCCCTTGCAGCGTGTCTTGATCTCCCCGGCAACGGCGCCAGAAAAAGTAGCTTGATGCGTGCAATTAACACACGTCCGTTGGGAACCCCAAGAGGAAGGTGTGATGCAGACAGTAGCAAGTTTTCCCTCAGAAAGAAACCAAGGTTTATCGAACCAGGAGGAGCCAAGAAGCACGTTGAAGGTTGATGGCGGCGAAATGTAATCCGGCGCAACACCAGGGATTCCGGCGCCAACGTGGAACCTGCACAACACAACCAAAGTACTTTGCCCCAACGTAACAGTGAGGTTGTCAATCTCACCAGCTTGCTGTGAACAAAGGATTAACCGTATTGTGTGGAAGATGATTGTTTGCAAAGAACAGTAAAGAACAAGTATTGCAGTAGATTGTATTTCAGATGTAAAGAATAGACCGGGGTCCACAGTTCACTAGCGGTGTCTCTCCCATAAGATAAATAGCATGTTGGGTGAACGAATTACAGTTGGGCAATTGACAAATAAAGAAGGCATAACAATGCACATACAAATATCATGATGAGTACTATGAGATTTAATCAGGGCATTACGACAAAGTACATAGACCGCCATCCAGCATGCATCTATGCCTAAAAAGTCCACTTTCAGGTTATCATCCGAACCCCTTTCGGTATTAAGTTGCAAGCAACAGACAATTGCATTAAGTATGGTGCGTAATGTAATCAATAACTACATCCTCGGACATAGCATCAATGTTTTATCCCTAGTGGCAACAGCACATCCACAACCTTAGAACTTTCTGTCACTGTCCCAGATTTAATGGAGGCATGAAGCCACTATCGAGCATAAATACTCCCTCTTGGAGTTACAAGTATCAACTTGGCCAGAGCCTCTACTAGCAACGGAGAGCATGCAAGAACATAAACAACATATATGATAGATTGATAATCAACTTGACATAGTATTCAATATTCATCGGATCCCAACAAACACAACATGTAGGATTACAAATAAACGATCTTGATCATGATAGGCATCTCACAAGATCGAACATGATAGCACAATTAGGAGAAGACGACCATCTAGCTACTGCTATGGACCCATGGTCCAGGGGTGAACTACTCACACATCAATCCGGAGGTGATCATGGCGATGAAGAGTCCTCCGGGAGATGATTCCCCTCTCCGGCAGGGTGCCGGAGGCGATCTCCTGAATCCCCCGAGATGGGATTGGCGGCGGCTGCGTCTCTGGAAGGTTTTCCGTATCGTGGCTCTCGGTACTGGGGGTTTCGCGACGGAGGCTTTAAGTAGGCGGAAGGGTAGGTCAAGAGGCGTCACGGGGGCCCCACACAACAGGGCCGCGCGGGCCCTTTGCTGGCCGCGCCGCCCTATTGTGGCGGCGCCTCGTGGCCCCACTTCGTCTCCTCTTCGGACTTCTGGAAGCTTCGTGGAAAAATAGGCCCCTGGGCGTTGATTTCGTCCAATTCCGAGAATATTTCCTTACTAGGATTTCTGAAACCAAAAACAGCAGAAAACAGCAACTGGCTCTTCGGCATCTCGTCAATAGGTTAGTGCCGGAAAATGCATAATAACGACATATAATGTGTATAAAACATGTGAGTATCATCATAAAAGTAGCATGGAACATAAGAAATTATAGATACGTTTGGGACGTATCACCAATTCCCTTTGTCACGCGATATTTTACTTATCTGAGGTTTGATCATTGGTATCTCTATACCTTGTTCAACCTCGTTTCTTGACAAGTACTCTTTACTCGTACCGTGGTATGTGGTCTCTTATGAACCATTCATATGCTTGCAAGCTATTTAGACGACATTCCACCGAGAGGGCCCAGAGTATATCTATCCGTCATCGGGATGGACAAATCCCACTGTTGATCAATATGCCTCAACTCATACTTTTCGGACACTTAATCCCACCTTTATAACCACCCATTTACGCAGTGGCGTTTGATGTAATCAAAGTACCTTTCCGGTATAAGTGATTTACATGATCTCATGGTCGAAAGGACTAGGTAACTATGTATCGAAAGCTTATAGCAAATAACTTAATGACGTGATCTTATGCTACGCTTAATTGGGTGTGTCCATTACATCATTCATATAATGACATAATCTTGTTATTAATAACATCCAATGTTCATGATCACGAAACCATGATCATCTATTAATCAACAAGCTAGTTATAAAGAGGCTTACTAGGGACTCTTTGTTGTTTACATAACACACATGTATCAATGTTTCAGTTAATACAATTATAGCATGGTATGTAAACATTATCATAAACACAAAGATATATTATAATAACCATTTTATTATTGCCTCTTGGGCATATCTCCAACAGTCTCCCACTTGCACTAGAGTCAATAATCTAGTTTACATTTGTAAAGATATAACACCTTGGCCTTCCGGTGCTTTATCATGTTTCACGGGAGAGGTTTTAGTCAACGTATCTGACATGCTCAGAAACGTATGTATTTTGCAATTCATTTGCGTCTTCACGCATCAATCATTTTCCAAATGAGTTGGCATTTATTGTATATGTTCGGTCTTCTGGTGGAACCTTAATTTCGCGGTCTGAAATATGTCACTAATATTGTCATACACAATATAGCTTCAAAGTTCTGACACTATCGGAACTACACCAAGTTCTCAAAGAACTTCTTGACTTAACATCCTCAATCATTGTCAAAACAATGACATACTCTGCCTTCTTTTGTAGAATCCGTCACAATATTTAGAACTCTTCTAAATCTAGCATTGTGCTACCTTTTAAACAACACTTAGCCTAATTTGAGATTGAAAATTTATTTTTATATGTGACAAAACCAATATCGGCGCAACACCTTACAGCGATTTGTTTGTCATTTCTCCATACAAAACTATTTATATATCCTTGGTTCTTCTAAAGTACATAGGGATATTCTTACTGTTTGTCCAATGATCATCACATGAATCATTCTGGTATATGCTCCTAACATTTTAGAGCACAGGACATCTGATTGTGTACACATTAATTGTGATCTAAATCACTCATGTGTTTTTACTCATTGAGTGTCAGATACACTCAAGTCTTGTTAAAACTTCACATGACAAGAACATTTTCTTAATATTTCTATATTGAACTACTTCAATATCCTTTCTATGTACTTTGACTTAAACTTATTATGTGTTTCAATCTATGTTCATAGATCTTGACACTAAATATGTTTCAGTCCATATTCTTTCATTGAAGTTAATTCTCAATGAAACCTTTTATAATCAAGTATATAATTACATCATTTATAACCAACTATATGTCATCTACATAAAGTATTATAAATATGTCTCAGCGCTCCCACTTAATTTCTTGCAAATGCAAGCATCTTCATCGTTTCTGGTGAAATCCAAAACTGTTTGACTATTTCATCCGGTGAAGATTCCAACTCCGCGATACTCACTTCATCCAATTGAAGTTCGTATACCTATCTAGTATTCCACGGACTAGCAAAATAATTGGTTGTATCTTGTATACACCTTTAATACACACTTCTGTTAAGTAATGTATTTTGCCATCCTACTATCATATCTCATGAAAGAAATATGTAGCGATTACTAGAATAATCCACATAGACTATAAGCATTGCTACGGAAGATCTAATCTTATCGTAGTCAACTCTTTGAACTTTGTCGTAAACAACTTTTCGACAAGTCGAGCTTATTCAAGGATATTCCATCCAAGTCCACCAATTTTATAGATCCATTTACTTTCAAAAAGTATTCATCTATCTTGGATTTCATGGCGTATAGCCATTTTAACGGAGTCAGGGCCCATCATAACTTCTTTGGTTTATCATTGTTCAAAAACAATCCTTTGTTCACAAATCATTTATTTGATCACAAAGTAAACCATACCTACAAGGTTCAATAAGTACTTCGATCTCCATGACTATAACATTTTGTAGACATGGGAGCCATGATCGTCGTGGCCGCTTCCGGAACCAATTCCGATGCTGCGCTACTCTGATCATTATGCTCAGGTTCATAAACCTGATCAAGTTCTATTGTCCTCCCACTCAAATACTTCGCTAAAAACAATTTCTTGGAAATAAGTAAGAAACATTGACAAACACTTTTGTCTTTGTCTCCATAGTGGAAAGAATTCCCAATCAATTCTGTGGGATAACCAACAAAGACATTCATCCGATTTTGGTTGTAAACTTATTTACTTTATGCGATGCATTCCAAAATTTAAGAAAGGACTATTAGGGTTCATACCCATGCCATAACTCGTATGGTGTCATTTCAACGGATCATGATGATGCTCTATTCAGTGTAAAAGCGGTAGTCTCTAAAGCATAATCCACAAAAATATAATGGCATCAATATTTTATCTCATCATTGATCCAACAAGGTTTGGATACATCTCTCGGATACTCCATCATCATTATGATACTCCAAGAAGCGTGAGTTGTAGAACAATTTCATAACTCTCTTAGATGTTCGCTAAAACTCGTAATTCAAATATTTCCGCCATGATCCAATCATAGATATTTGACTTTCCTATTACGATGATTTCCACTTCATGCTGAAATTTATTTGAATCTACTCAAATGTTTCAAACTTCTTCCTTATCGAATATATCCACATATATACTCAATTCATTATTGGAAGTTTTCATGAAGTAGAAGAATCTCCCGCACACAACTATGCCCAGTGAACCTCATACATCATCATGTATGTTTCGACTAAGTTAGTTGTCCGTTCAACTCTTGGCCTATGAACGGTATTTTAGTCAT
This sequence comes from Lolium perenne, assembly GCF_019359855.2. Lineage (NCBI taxonomy): Eukaryota > Viridiplantae > Streptophyta > Magnoliopsida > Poales > Poaceae > Lolium > Lolium perenne. Next base: position 191,294,403 of record NC_067248.2, on the reverse strand, counting down.
TCTCTTTAGAAAAGATTTGCAAGCGCCAAATGATTCAAAAATCAAATGACTCCAAAAATCCATTTGCATGGAGTTCCTTCATGCGTTCCTCTCTAACATGACCTAAATGGCGGTTCCACAAACAAGTGGAATTCAAATCATTTGCCTTATGGCATTTTAGCGTCAGTGTTTATGTATGTGTGTTTCACCATTAAGATTTATAATAACTTATCCATCGTACATGGAGTAATGTCATAATTTGAACAACTCATTGTTTTCATTTGACCAGAGCAAAATAACAATTATTAAGTTCTTTATTATAAAATCTAAGGGCTAGATAGAATGCCAACGACGAACATAATAACACTTTATTTTTTGTTCCAGAAGTGCATTCCTATCATATTCCTTGTTAGTCACTTAGGTCATTGTATTCTTGTATTGCGTTGTTTTGTATGACACTTCATACCAACCAATATGGTACTTATACCCAAGAATTTCATTGTGTGATCAAACTAGGAATATAACCATAACATGTATATCATTTATATACACCTGAGCTAGACTTTCTAGTCTTTTCTTTTCTTTTTGCCAAAATATCTTTTGTAGTTTCTCTTTTAGCTTTCCTCATTATTCAGAAAAACATTTCAACATCAATAACTTCTAGGTTTGTTGGTCAAATACCAATAACCTCGAGGTTCTAAAGTTGATCATCATATGACAAGTGTTGCAGATTTTACTATTAGTAACTTTGTAATATGATGAACAATTTCACTCATAATTTTATCCATCAATTCATGACGACTTTCCGAGACCATGTCTGTACATGCTAGGCTCGTAAAGTTTAACCTTAGTATTCGCATGTGCAAATCTGGCTTGCACCCGTTGTATGCACACGTAGAATCTATAACACCCGATCATCACGAGATGCTTCGAAACGACGAGTCTTAGCAACGGTGCATACTAAGGATGATTTCTTCATGGATATGCGAATATCGTTAGTGCCCCAATAGTTGGAGGATTGGGACGCCTTGCGTCTTCAACCTTCCTACATTCCCATAAAACTTATGAGTTTATGTAGTCTCACCAAATTATATTCTATCATCTTGCAATAAGGTCTTAGATATCACATATATCTCATACCTTGATTATTTCTGAAAACAATATTTCCAGCTCCTTACTTTTCAAACAGATTTGAACTTTAAGTTTTACGGAGACAAGATAACTTTAGGTACTAATTGAAACCATAGCTCTTTGAATCAACAATGTGAGGTTTACTAAAAGTTTGCAATAGGACATAATTATTTCTTGATTCTTTAAGAATATGGTACCAGTCCGTAAAGTTTCTTGTCAGCTTTTAACAGTATTTCTATCTCAATTACAAGACTAGCGCTTGGTAGAAAACGGATGCCAATACTACAAATTAATTCAAAATACTACTCAGACTATGTTCATGATTTAATCTAATTACTAATGAACTCCCACTTAATACAACATCCCTCATAGTTGTTAAGTGGTACACGATCCACATTCACTATACCAAAACCGATCATCACGTGAGATGATGTAGCTTCAATGGTGAACATCAACATGTTGATCATATCATCCATATGACTCGTGTTCAACCTTTCGGTTTCCGTTGTCCCGAGGCCATGTCTGTACATGCTAGGCTCGTCAAGCAAACCCAAGTATTCCGCGTGTACAACATGGCTTACACCCGTTGTATGTGAACGTTGAGTCTATCACATCCGATCATCACGAGATGCTTCAAAACGACGAACTATATCAACGGTGCATACGAGGGGAGAACACTTTATTATCTTGATATTAATGTGAGGGATCATCTTATAATGCTACCGTCGCGTTCTAAGCAAAATAAGATGCATAAAGGATTAACATCACATGCAATTCATATGTGATATGATATGGCCCTTTAGTCTTTGCGCCTTCGATCTTCATCTCCAAAGCACGGACATGATCTCCATCATCAACGAGCATGATCTCCATCATCGTCGGCGTAGCGTCAAGGTCCATGGCGCCGTCTTCATGGTTGTTCACCTCATGTAGCAACTATTACAACTACTTTGAAATACTACTCAACATGAAATTTAAAGATAACCATAAGGCTCCTGCCGGTTGCCACAATACAATAATGATCATCTCATACATATTCATCATCACATCATGGCCATATCACATCACCAAACCCTGCAAAAACAAGTTAGACGTCTCTAATTTGGTTTGCATATTTTATGTGGTTTAGGGTTTTCGAGTAAGATCTAATCTACCTACGAACATGAACCACAACGGTGATACTAGTGTTGTCAATAGAAAGAGTAAATTGAATCTTCACTATGGTGGGAGAGACAGACACCCGCAAAGCCACTTATGCAATACAAGTTGCATGTCGAACGTGGAGCAAGTCTCATGAACGCGGTCATGTAAAGTTAGCCCAAGTCGCTTCATCCCACCATGCCACAAAGATGCAAAGTACTCGAACTAAAGACAACATAAGCATCAACTCCCACAAAACAATTGTGTTCTACTCGTGCAACCATCTATGCATAGACACTGCTCTGATACCACTATAGGGATTCGTTGCATAGAAAACAAAAAAATTCCTACCGCGAGAACGCAATCCAAGCCAAGATGCAATCTAGAAGACGGGAGCAACGAGGGGATGATCAAGACTCACCCTTGAAGATTTCCAAAGCCTACAAGAGTAGGCTCTTGTTGCTGCGGTAGACGATCACTTGCCGCTTGCAAAAGCGCATAGAAGATCTTGATCACGGTGCCACAATCGGGCAGCACCTCCGTACTCGATCACACGTTCGGTGTTGATGAAGATGACGTCCTTCTCCCCGTTCCAGCGGGCAGCGGAAGTAGTAGATCCTCCTCGGAATCCCGGCAGCACGACGGCGTGGTGGCGGTGGTGGTGGAGATCTGACAGAGCTTCGCCCAAGCTATGTGGGAGAGAGAGGTAGGAGGGAACCGCTAGGGTTTAGGAGAGGGGGCGCCGGCTAGGGCAGCCTTGAGGGGGTGCGGCCATGGTGGTCTTGGTGTGTCCGGCCAGCCCCTCCCCTCCCCTCTTTATATAGGTGGAAGCCCCAAGGATTAGGTCAAAAGTCTCCGAATAAGACCCCAACATAAAACCTTCCATATGACCAAACCTAGGGGGAGTGGGTGACAAGGTACCAACTTGTCAATGCCTATGGATTGTAGGCTAGGGTTTAGTTGGAAGTAGAGGGTAAGTAGATCTCGAAGGTTTCAGCCGAAAAGTACTCGACGATTGTGAAAACTAGGGTTTGTAGATAATGATTCGATTATCTCTTCGTCCCTCGACTCCCCCTTTATATAGGAGGTGGAGCCGAGGGATTCGTGCTATACAAGTTACAGAGTCCGGGACGGTTTCTAACTCATCCCGCCAGATTACAAATAACGCTTCTTATTACAACTCTTAACTTTCCTTAATATATCTTGGGCTCCCGAATCTTCTTATTCTTCGGGTAGTGGGCCTTCAGTAAACCTCGGGTACTATCTTCGGCAGGCCCATTTGGGATGCCTATGTCAGTAGCCCCCGAGATTTTGCTTGAATCGTAGAGTCAGGGAAAATCTCCACTGTTTATTTTTATTTCGAAAGCTTTAACCTTTTTATACTTCTTCACATAAAATTCTATATTGTACAGGGATAATGGTAGTTGGGGCTAGTTCATCTGACGGATCAGGTACTAGTTAACTGCTCTAGTGGCAATCCGCAAAAACCTACTTCAAGATCACGTCCCTGGACATGATCTCGGGATACTGGTGTAAACTTCGACAGGTGCCGCTTAAGGTCTTACCATTCTGTCGAGTCCCAGTCAAATTTATCGGGTACCTAACGCGTCCGTTAGGATTTTTCTTCGTATCTGTTGATACGGATAAAAGTAGCAGAGCGCAGTCTTTGGCGATGCCACGCCCAGCAGAACGGATCTGGGGTCTTACCTTCGCAAATTTGCGGCATTCAGAAATTGATCGCAACTTTGGCGTTCTGAGAATATATTATCGAGTGCTTTTCCGGCTGCTGGAATGGCACATTTTATCGAGTCAAATATGACTTATATTGCTCTCCCGATGGGAGTATATGTAGAGTTAATTATAACTCGAAATATACTCTCTTGCTTTTCTATCTTTTATTTTTGAACTTCATCGGGTACGCGAACAGCGTTCCCGATGGGAGTAGCCCCCGAGGCTACAGCCAAGAACTTGTGCTTGGTTGTAGGCTCAACATTTTAGTCCACCTTGTCACTATATTGTCATTATGTTCCAATATGATCTTCTTTTTATCTCTCGGGTGCGCGAACAGCGCTCCCGATGGGAGTAGCCCCCGAGGCTACAGCCAAGGACTTGTGCTTGGTTGTAGGCTCCCGCAATTTCTATACTGCCATACTCGAAATTTTACTTTTTGTCGAAGTAGCCCCCGAGCATTTGGGCAAAAACTTGTATTTGATCAAAGGCTCCCGAAGTATTCAAATAACTCCTCCTGTCGCCAATCTTCTTTTATTTTCTTGTCGGCATGCTTCCCTTAATCAAATTTACTTCATCTCTATTTAATAGTCGTGATTTTTCTGCCCTGTGGGTCCATTGCTTCTACCACGTTGACACGTCGTGCAAGTGGGGGACACACGTCCTCCGCTTTTCCTGGCGCACGTACGGTAACGCTTATCTCAGTAAAAATACCTTTTTACCCTTTTATTTAGAAGATTTGTTGTCACCACACGATTTCTTCATCCAACGGTGCATTGCTTCACCCGATTCTTATATAAACCTTTCTTCAACCTCCGTTCACTCCCTCGCTTGCGCCGCACATCTGTTCCTCTTCGCAAAAGCTTCCCCTGCGCCCAACTCTCTCTGATCTTCCGCACTCACGAACATTGCTTTGCCCATTGCCGTTGATGCCACCGCGTACGCGACTCACTCGCCACAGCACTCCAGAATCCAAGATGGGCGCCGAAGATCTTGAGTGGGAGAGATCTAAAATCTCCAACCAGGACGTCAACACTCTGAAGAGGCTTGGCCTTATGAAGAAGGAAGACGCCATCCGCTTTCCCAGCGAAGAAAGCTACCCCAACCCTCCAATGGAGTACCGGGTTAGTTTCGTTGATCACCTCATCCGCGGCCTTTCGACCCCAATTCATGATTTCCTCCGCGGCCTTCTTTTTGTTTACGGGATTCAACTGCACCAGTTGACCCCCAATTCCATCCTTCACATTTCCATTTTTATCACACTTTGCGAATGCTTCCTCGGAATCCCTCCTAATTGGGCTCTGTGGAAACGCATTTTCTGCCTCCGCCGCAATGGCTCCCACAACGCCACTTATAATATAGGCGGCGTTGTTATCTGTGTCCGAACTGACGTTGATTATTTCGACGTCAAGTTTCCTGATTCTGTGCAAGGATGGCGCAAAAGATGGCTCTACATTCACGAAGAAAGTGCCAACTCTGTGGAACACAACATAATCCCTTTCGACGGAAGTGCCAAAATTCAACGCCGCCGTTCCTGGGACGCTGAAGCTTCCGAAGAAGAGAAAAAGACAACAGAAGCACTTATGTCTCGTATTCATCAGCTTCAAAATACTCGAGGCAAAGAACTATCTGGTGTTCAAATCACTGCCTACTTCCTTAGGATTAGAGTGCAGCCTCTTCAGGCTCGCAAAAATCCCCTTTGGACGTATTCCGGAGAAAACGATGCCAATAGAATCTCCAGTGATCTTTCTGCAAAGGATTTGGAGAAGTTGATTCGAAGAGTTTCCCGCTTGGCGAAGAAGGATCCTATTCCCTCCTCTTGTCGCGTGGAACCATACAGCGCCGCCAATCCTCTCCCCGAGGTATTTTGTCTTCTCGAGTTTCTGTCTTGTTCCGAACTTTCCTTGCGTCTTATTGTATTGAAATCTCACTAATTTTTTCTTTTATCGCTATTTTCTTGCAGAACCATCCTACTATGGCTTCCCTTCCTCCTCTTCCTGAGGATGGAGAAGTCGAAGAACAGGCTATCGTTGCCGAAGACACCCAAGGTTCTTCTATTCCTGAAAGTGAAGTCGCGGGTTCTCACAAATCTGCGGCTTCCCATGAAAAAGAAATTGAATCTGAAGCGCCGAGTCGACGCAATCCCTTCCTCCTGCTGTTTCCCCAAGGAACAAAAGGAAAAGGAATGATGTCGAGGATTCTGGCACTTCTAAGGCTGAAAAAGTTGTTCCTTCTCATCCGAAGGCAGCTTATGATCCTTATATTGAATCCCTCGTCAGCTCGTAAGTCACCTTTATTTCTCCCTTTTTCTGTACTTGATGTGTTTATCTTGTCTTACTTTTTATCTTTGCCGATTTTTGATCGACAGTGATGACGAGGAAGAAGTACCAACTGTTGACGTGGCTCCTCGGACAAGCACGTCACATACTGTACTTGCCTCAGACACGCTAGTTGAAGGAGAAGAATCCTCGCCTCCTCAACAAAACGTCGTCACCACAACTCCGCCGTCAAGCCTCCTTGCTCCTTCACCAAAAAGGGCAAGGATTGAAACGTTTGTTGAACCTGCCCCTCAATTGGGCAGCTCGTCGACTCTGCTCTTAGATGATGTAAGTTTGTCGATATCTATATTTCCCCTATTTTGCTTTTTCATGCCTTCACTCTCTTTTTCATGCCGATGTGTCTCTTGCTGTGTTCTTCTTTAACAGCCCATGATCAAAGAGCTTCTCCGCATCGGATCCCAATTTATTGGGTATCGTGAATATGCTAGCAGAGCCGAAGGTAACAATTTTTATGCTTGCCGTTTTTCCTTGACTTTTTGCACCTGTTGCTTGTCGTGATTTTTGATCTTTCTTCTCTCTTTTTTTTTATCTCGACAGAGAAACTTGCAGAGGCCAACGAACGTGCCGACGCACTTGCTCAGAAACTTGAGCAAAGTGAAGCGGCTCGCAAGAAAGCCGAACTTGTTGCTAGCGAAGCCAAAGCCGAGGCTGATGAAGCCAAAACAAAAGCTGCTAGTGTCGAGGAACCTGCGAGAAAAAACTTGAGGATGCCGCATTCACCTTAAACGAGCACAAAGCTGCACAAGCTTCTCGTGAACAGGGGATCCTCAAGCGCCTGAAATCACAAAGTCGACGCACTTACAGTAATATTATTGATCCCTTCTATTTTTGTGAGAGTCGCTATTTCTTGTTGTTTGACCAACGTTTTATTTTCTTGGCAGATCAAACAAACCAAGATTTTGATCTGGAGAATCCTGTCAATGACCCTCTCCTTGACGCACTTTCCTATCTGGAGCTGCATGGGTCCGAAATTCGTGAAGGCGTGGCAAATGCTAATGCAGGATTGTCGGCGTTGTTCCCCTACTTCTTCCCGAAGAAAGAGGAGCCCTCGACTTTCCTTAACCTTGCCAAGATGTTCAATTCACCAGAAGACCTTGGACTGAAGATGCGCCAAGAAAATATGAAAATTGCCGTCGAAAGCACTGTTGCTTTGGTTGCTGACAGTCAACAGGCTGTTGATTGGACGAAAGTTGGCGACACCGAGCAGATAGAGCAATCAAAATGGAGGTCGCTGATTAAGGCAGCCAAGCCCAACACGAAGAAGATCTTGGCCTATCTCGGGATCAAACCAGCGTCGACTCCTAGCTCATCAAGGCCGGAGGTCTAGTTGCATGCCTCTTTATTTTTCTTTCTATGTTTCTTTTGCTCTTGTCGCCAAAGTAGTCATTTGGCGACACGTACTTCCTTAGCTCCACTGTAATGCTTTTGTAATTATTCCGAGAGATTAATGAAAACTCTATCTTTGCTTGTTGTTTGATGTTGTCTTGTCTAAATTTCAGTTGATATTTGATAACTATACTCCGTCTTCCGCTCCTTCCAATATTTCGCCTTCTTCTTCTCGCTCGAAGAGAGCTTTTGCTGATACTGCACCTGTCAAAGATACCTTGTCGCAAGAACTGGATGAACTTCGACAACAACTTCAGTATGCGAAGAAGCAAACACTTGTGATGATGGAGAAGTCTCATAAGTCATCTGAAGCCGAAAAATTGCACTTCGACAAGCTCGCGAGGCCGTGGCTGCTAAGGAAATTGCTGCTTCCGAGGCTGAAAAGGCGACTACTCGAGAAAATTTCATGCTCGAGTTAATGAATGAAGCCAGTGCGAGATATGTCGGGTATGCTTGTTTCATCCTCCGATATCTTTCAACTTCATGCTAAGTCTCTTAAAGGTTTCTACTTCGTTGTTTTGATAGGTTCCTTTATTGATTCTTCTGCCGAGGAAGAGAGGGTAAATACTAGGACGAACCTCCTTGTTAACCTTTCCCTTGACCATGGTTCTCTGTTTTGGGCTACTCCGGAGAGGACCCGCCAAATCGTCAGGTTTCAGGATCGCACCTCTCAAACTCGCGACTTCCTTGACTTCTGTACCAAGACCTTGTCTATGGTTTATAACTCCATGTTTCCTCGGAACATTCAACCAAAAACTCTTCCTGAGTTAATGGAGAAATTCAAAGAAGCTCACAGGATCCATGACTTCGTCAAAGCTCAATTGGTAGCTGGCGCCAGATTTGCTCTTATCATGCTTCAGATCTGCCACTCAAATCATGACCTTACCCAAGTTGTTGCGAAAGTTCATCAGAAAGTAAAGCGCCGAAGAGTTGGTGTCGACCGAATTAACACGAAGGTTTCGCCTGTAGCCGAAGAAATGATTGAAGATCTTCTTCGGATGGATGCCGACTTTTTTGCCGATGGTCATTATGCTGATTTTCTTGGCGCTGCTCCTGAAGAAAACAGAATTACCCTTGATGACATACTGAATCAAGACTAATTATCTTCCTTTGTAGATAATTCTTCTTTGTAACCCATGATTGTGATTATATTGTGAAGCAATCATTATATTTCTATATTTGTCTAGCTCCCGAGTGTTTCGGTGGCTATTTACTGTATTTATATATTGTGAGGTTTTGAACCAAGGCATTTATTTAATATGTATTGATGGCGAATATCAGCCCCCGAGCTTCTTTATTGAGTACTATTTTGTATTTTCGTTGACTCACGAGGTACTTTAGTACCAAGGCAAGGCTTTTCTTTGTCGATGAACTATATTGAAATTTGTCGGGTCAGAGACTTTGAGCATGTCGATAAAGAAAAGTTATATTGACACTATCTTTATTATATTGCAGCACCGCGAGCCCGCCTCATTAAAAACCTTTCTCGGTCCCACTCGGTGCCCCAAGAAAGGAAAAGAGTGCGTCTGAAAACTCGCGGGCGTTTCAGTACATTGAAGTTTTACAAGGACTATATTTCGACTCTAGGCGTAGAACCGCCTGAGTTGCGCCACGTTCCAGGGGTTTTGCTCCTCCACCCCTGTCTTCTTGTCCTTTATCCTGTATGCTCCTCCTCCGATTACTTCCGTGACAATGTAAGGTCCAAGCCATGGTGACTCGAGTTTTTCATGACTTTTTTGCGTGAGCCGAAGAACTAGGTCTCCCACCTGAAAAGATCTTGGCCGCAAACGTCGACTGTGGTAATTCTTCAAGTCCTGTTGGTATTTAGTTACCCTTGATAGTACCTCGTCTCGAGCTTCGTCGAGTGCGTCGACGTCGTCTTCCAATGCTATCTTGGAAGTTTCTTCATTATACTTTGTGACTCTGGGGGAGTCGTGCTCTATTTCTATTGGTAGTACCTCTCTGCTCCATGGACCGGGAAAAACGGTGTCTCTGTGTCGCTGTATTTGGTGTTGTTCGGATGCTCCACAACACACTTGGTAGTTCTTCTGGCCAGGTATGTCGAGCTTTTTCCAGTGGTCCTAACAGGCGTTTCTTGATGCCATTGCAGATGATGCCGTTGGCTTTCTCGACTTGCCCATTGGTTTGAGGATGTGCAACTGACGCGAAGTGCAACTTGATACCCACTTCTTTGCAATAATCTTTGAATTCGTGGGATGTGAAGTTACTACCATTGTACGTGACGATCTTTGTGGGGCACTCCAAATCTGAAGACGAGTCCTTTTATGAATTTTATCGCGGATGCTCCATCTGGTGAATTTATCGGCTTCGCTTCTATCCACTTTGTAAATTTGTCGACAGCTACTAGCATGTACTCCTTTCCTCCTGGCCAGGATTTGTGTAACTTGCCCACCATATCAAGTCCCCATTGGGCAAAGGGCCATGACAATGGTATTGGTGTTAGTTCTGCTGCTGGAGAGTGGGGTTTTGCGGCAAACCTTTGACACGCGTCGCAAGTTCTTACTATTTCCTTGGCGTCCTCGATTGCTGTCAACCAGTAGAATCCTGCCCGAAAAACCTTGGCTGCGATAGCTCGACTACTTGCGTGGTGGCCACATATTCCTTCGTGTACATCTTTCAAAATTATCCTTCCTTCTTCGGGTGTGACACATCTCTGCAGGACGCCTGAAATACTTCGCTTGTACAATTCTCCTTTGACCACCGTGAAAGCTTTGGAGCGTCGAATTACTCGTCTTGCCTCAACTGGATCATCGGGTATTTCTTTCCTGAGGATGTACGATATGTACGTCTGCATCCATGGTATCTGTATCACCATGACCAGGTCCTGATCTTCTTCTTCTTCTTCCTCTTGCTTTTCCTTGGTAGCCCCCGAGGGTTTCTTCTCCTTCTTTTTTGATTTTATCGATTTTGTAGATCTCTCTGTTATCTCTTCCCAAAATACACCTGGCGGAACTGCAAGGCATTGCGACCCGATGTTTGCAAGGACGTCGGCTTCGTCGTTGCTCAATCTACTAATATGATTTACTTCGCATCCATCGAACAACTTCTCGAGCTCGTTGTACACCTCCTTGTATGCCATCATGCTATCATTGACTGCGTCACATTGGTTCATAACTTGCTGAGCCACCAATTGTGAGTCGCCAAAGATTTTTAGTCGAGTTGCCCGCAGGCTTTCGCCATCCTCATTCCGTGTATGAGAGCCTCATATTCTGCTTCATTGTTAGATGCGTTAGGGAACGTCATCCGAAGGATGTACTTCAACTTGTCGTCTTCAGGTGATATGAGTACTACTCCTGCGCCAGCCCCTTCTAGTCTTTTGGACCCATCAAAGTTCATGGTCCAGGTTCTCGACAAGTCTGGAGGTCCTGTGTTTTGCAACTCCATCCACTCTGCGATGAAGTCTGGCAAAACTTGCGACTTGATTGCTTTTCTTTTTTCATACGTGATGTCCCGAGGGGAAAGTTCTATTCCCCAAAGGGAGACACGACCCGTAGCTTCTGGATTGTTTAGTATATTTGACAAGGGAGCTTCATTGACCACTATGATCGGGTGTGCCGAAAAATAGTGGCGCAATTTTCGTGCTGTTGTGAACACTCCATATGCTAGCTTTTGGTACTGAGGGTACCTTTGTTTTGAGGGCGACAAAACTTCGCTCACGAAGTATACTGGCCTCTGCACTCCATGGATTTTCCCTTCTTCTTCTCTTTCAACAACTAACACCGTGCTAACCACTTGGGGTGTGGCTGCAATATACAGCAGGAGAGGTTCCTTTTCCTTTGGCGCTACCAAAATTGGTGGTGTCGAAATTGTGCGCTTCAAATCCTCGAAAGCTCTGTCGGCCTCTTCGTTCCATTGGAATTTATCTCCTTGCTTTATCAGAGCGTAAAATGGTAACGCTTTTTCTCCCGATGCGACGAATCTGCTCAAAGCTGCGACTCGCCCGATTAGGCTCTTGTATCTCTTTCAACTTTGTTGGCTTCCTCATTGTTACTATAGCTTGTATTTTGTCGGGATTTGCTTCAATCCCTCTTGCTGAAACTAGGAACCCCAGAAGTTCTCCTGCTGGGACGCTAAAAGAACACTTCGTCGGGTTCAACTTCAGGCAGAATTTGTCGAGGTTGTCAAAAGTTTCTTTGAGGTCCTCGATCAGCGTTGCCCCCTTTTTTGACGTTATGACGACATCATCGATGTATACTTGCATGTTTTTCCCGATCTGTGTCGCTAAACACTTCTGCATCATCCTCTGATATGTTGCTCCCGCATTTTTTAGACCAAAGGGCATTGTCTTGTAGCAGAACACGCCGTAAGGTGTAATAAACGCTGTTTTGGCTTCATCATCTTCTTTTAATCTGATCTGGTTATAACCAGAGTATGCATCCAAAAAGGAAAGACGTTCACACTGCCGTGGAGTCGATGATTTGATCGATCCTTGGGAGGGGAAAGTGATCCTTAGGACAATGTTTATTGAGACACGTAAAGTCGACGCACATGCGAAGGACTGTTGTGTGTTTCTTCGGCACCATCACCGGGTTAGCTACCCATGTGGCTTCGTAGATATCTCTTTGATAAACCGGCCTCCTCAAGTCGATTTATTTCTCGATAGCATGGCTTTGCGGTTTGGTTCCGAAAAACGCCGCAAAGGTTGTTTGATTGGTCTCATCTTTGGATCCAAGTTTAGGTGGTGCTCGGCAAGTTCCCTGGTACTCCTGGCATGTCACCGGACACCATGCGAAGATTTTCCGGTTCTCACGGAGGAACTTGACGAGCGCTTTCCTATGCGATATCCATGTCGTTTGCGATAGATGTCGTCTTTTTGGGTCTGTCGGGTGAATCTGCACCTCTTTTGAATTTTTCTCGGTATTGAAAGTTGATTCTTTGTTTGGCCTTCCAACGTCCGCAAGACGTCGTAATCAGTCATGCTTTTTGACGCCAAGTACTCAGCTTGCATCCCGAAAGTTTCGACAGCCGGTGAAAGTCCTTATCGCACTTATCGGCTAAGGCAAAGCTTCCTTTGATCGTGATTGGTCCCTTTGGTCCAGGCAACCTCCACAAGCAGGTATGTATAGTGTGGTACCGCCATAAACCTAGCATATGTTGAGTCGTCCCAACAGAGCGTGGTATTGCGACGGAAAATCCACGACTTCAAATTCCAGTCTCTCGATTACGTAATTTTCTCGGGTCCCAAAGCGAACGTCGAGATTGATCTTCCCCAATGGATAACTTGGTTTCTCCGGTGTGATGCCGTGGAACCTTGTGTCTGTTGGTTTCAAGTTTGCTAAGGATATGTTCATCTTCCTCAATGTATCTGCATACATAAGGTTTAGGCTGCCGCCGTCTATAAACACTCGGGAGACATCAAATCCTGCGATAACCGCCGGCGAGAATAAGTCTTGGCCCCTGGTCGAGGGACTTGCCGCGGGTGATCTGCTATTGTGAAGCCAATATCTTGTCCCGACCAATTAAGGTACTCAACTGTTGGTGGAGGCATTTTTTACTGCCATAAACACTGTCGTGAGATTACTTTCGAGCTCTATTGGACGGCCTTCCCTTCGAATCATTGACACCGCTCCGTTGGAGTTAGGGTCAACATAAGGTGGTGGTGGAGGTGCTGCCGCTATTACGAGCCGATGCCGATTGTCGTCCGTAATCGCGGGAGGAGGCGGCAAGTGAATCTCGCTTCTAGGTTCCCGAAGATTTCTCTCGTGTTGCTCGCGCGTTAGCGTTTACGCATACCGCAACATTGCTGAAAATTTCGACAGCCTTTCGCAGTGCCCTGACTGTCTTTTACCGTTGCTATCGAGGAAAAAGTGCATCTGACACGGTCCATTCATCATCTCTTCAGGGGACACAAAAGGCCTTGGGAATCTAGGCCCGCTATTTTGCCTGTTGCGTGAATCATCCCTGTTATCACCTCGCTGCTCATTGCTTCTCTGATAATCATCTCTGTTGCTTCCTCCTGTGTTTGCCCGAAAGCCTGCCGAAATTTGCCCTGGAGCGTCACAGTTCGGATACTGCCGAGGAAATCGTCGCCTTGGTTGATAGTTTCGACCGCGGTCCTCCTCTGGTGACCTGTGCCGTTTGTTGTGGACAGCATCTTCTCCATCTGCCCATCTGTTTGCTATCTCCATTAACGCGGATACTGTCTTTGGATTGGTCCTTCCCAAGTCCTCGACAAAATCTCCACGCCTAATTCCTGCGACAAACGCATCTATTGCTCTCTCGTCAGATATATTTTCTGCCGAGTTTTTGATGATATTCCACCTTTGGATATACTTTCTCATTGGCTCGTCTGGCTTTTGTCGACATGCTCTCAACTCCTCTAACGACGCAGGTTTTTGCACGTGGATCTGAAGTTCTTGACGAACACATCCTCGAAACTTTCCCAGCTGTCGATGGATCCTGGAGTGAGTTTCTTTATCCAAGATCGTGCGGCTCCACTCAAATGCACCTGGATGCTTTGCATAGTTGTTGCCCTGGTTCCTCCTGTGAGCTTCACCGTCTCCAGATAGTCGACTAGCCAATCCTCTGGATCTTGAAGGCCGTCGAACTTTTTGAAATTATCGGGTAACTTGAATCCGGAGGGGACTCGAGTTTTTCGGACTCTCCTCGTGAAGCATGGTAAGCCGCCCAAATCTACGTCGATAAGCACTGGAGAGTGCCTATGATCCCTGCTCCATTGCCGCGCTCTGTCGACCCTTGCTTGTGCTTCTTGTGTCTCTTGCTCCACTTGGTCCTTCGAGTCTTTGCGTATTCTTTCTTTGTAGGTCGTGGACTATTTTGCCTTGCCGCTCCTTCGGGAGGCGTTGATACAAACGCTGTCCCCATAGCTCTAACTCCTGCTACCGCCATATTGTACAATGTTTCCCTTGGATCACCTGGAGGTGGTTTAGATGCAAGGATAAAAGCATGTGTCGCCATATACCCAGCTTCTGGTGTCTTAGGGATGATGTTTCCTCTTGTATCTATCGACATGAAGGACATGTCGAGGTTTTGGACCAAGTGTTCTCTTTCTCGCTTCTGTATGTGTTGCGGCCTTGATCTTGCTCTGTTCCGCGCCTCCCCGTGGCTATCACCCGAAGTTCTAGATTGTCGACTTAGATCTGCCCTTCTCCCGCTGGATGCGAAGCTGCTTCCTTTCTCTGTTCAACTCAAATTGTCTGTTTTCCAATTCCACTGGCAGCTCGTGCGAGCCTATATTGATATGCTTGTAATTCCTCTGGTGTGGCCGTGGTAGCCATTGGTTCTGTACCGTTCATAGCTCTCGCGGCTCTGTCCCACGCTGCTTGTGAAAGTTGAACTCTATCTCGCGGCTCTGGCCCGACGTATTTGTTGCCCAGGCCTTGTCGCAGATTGGAGGGATCGACGTATGGATTTCCCAGATCGTCGAAAGCCTCAGATGTTTCCTCTTGATCTTCAATGGCATAAATCTGATGATACTTTGTGCTCAGATCTATGTTGGGTTTGGTGACATCATCGTTGAGATTGATGAAGACCTTGCCCACTGTGATAGATTTGTCGATGAAGTCATAACTATCGACATCGCTTGAGCCATCGCTTATATATGAGTCCGCAGATGACTCAAACGACATGTTGTTGAAGATCTTGGCGAGTTTCTCTCTTGCTTTGGTGCTGACGTAGCGTGTCGCCGAAGTTTCTTCTTCTCCTGACTCGGTTGACGATGCATAGCTTGAAAAGTCGGAATCGACCGCCGACGATCCCGATGAATTCGGAATTTCGACACGATACGATCCCTCCTTCTCGACGCGAAAGTGAAACCTTCCGAACGTCATCTCCATGGGCTCCGCCAGATACGCATATGCATCCAAACGGGAGGGTGGGTGAGGAACAAAATCAACAAGACCGGCAGCGATCTGTTTACCTCGATCCATTGTGTTGCTTGGGGTTGACGATGTCGAAGATCTTGAACGTGCCATCGAGATTAGATCCTTACGCCTCTAGTTCCCACAGACGGCGCCAATTGACAAGGTACCAACTTGTCAATGCCTATGGATTGTAGGCTAGGGTTTAGTTGGAAGTAGAGGGTAAGTAGATCTCGAAGGTTTCAGCCGAAAAGTACTCGACGATTGTGAAAACTAGGGTTTGTAGATAATGATTCGATTATCTCTTCGTCCCTCGACTCCCCCTTTATATAGGAGGTGGAGCCGAGGGATTCGTGCTATACAAGTTACAGAGTCCGGGACGGTTTCTAACTCATCCCGCCAGATTACAAATAACGCTTCCTATTACAACTCTTAACTTTCCTTAATATATCTTGGGCTCCCGAATCTTCTTATTCTTCGGGTAGTGGGCCTTCAGTAAACCTCGGGTACTATCTTCGGCAGGCCCATTTGGGATGCCTATGTCAGTGGGACTCCCCCCTTTCCTTTGGTGGGGTGGCCGGCCACCATGGGGAGGAGTCCACTTGGGACTTCTCCTCCCTTAGGCTGGCCGGCCAAGGTGGGTGGAGTCTCTCTGGGACTCCACCTTCCATGCTTATTTCTTCCGGACTCTTCTAGAACCTTCTAGAACCTTCCAGAGAAAATACCGGATCATTTTCAAACCTAGAAAATGACTTCCTATATATGAATCTTATTCTCCGGACCATTCCGGACCTCCTCGTGATGTCCTGGATCCCATCCGAGACTCCGAACAAAACTTCGAACTCCATTCCATATTTTCATATCTACTTAAACGACATCAAACCTTAAGTGTGTCACCCTACGGTTCGCGAACAATGTAGACATGGTTGAGACTTCTATCCGACCAATAACCAATAGCGGGATCTGGAGATCCATAATGGCTCCCACATATTCAACTATGACTTAGTGATCGAATGAACCATTCACATACGATACCAATTCCCTTTGTCTCGCGATATTTTACTTGTCCGAGGTTTGATCATTGGTATCTCTATACCTTGTTCAACCTCGTTTCTTGACAAGTACTCTTTACTCGTGCCGTGGTATGTGGTCTCTTATGAACCATTCATATGCTTGCAAGCTATTTAGATGACATTCCACCGAGAGGGCCCAAAGTATATCTATCCGTCATCGGGATGGACAAATCCCACTGTTGATCCATATGCCTCAACTCATACTTTCCGGACACTTAATCCCACCTTTATAACCACTCATTTATGCAGTGGCGTTTGATGTAATCAAAGTACCTTTCCGGTATAAGTGATTTACATGATCTCATGGTCGAAAGGACTAGGTAACTATGTATCGAAAGCTTATAGCAAATAACTTAATGACGTGATCTTATGCTACGCTTAATTGGGTGTGTCCATTACATCATTCATATAATGACATAATCTTGTTATTAATAACATCCAATGTTCATGATCACGAAACCATGATCATCTATTAATCAACAAGCTAGTTATAAAGAGGCTTACTAGGGACTCTTTGTTGTTTACATAACACACATGTATCAATGTTTCAGTTAATACAATTATAGCATGGTATGTAAACATTATCATAAACACAAAGATATATTATAATAACTATTTTATTATTGCCTCTTGGGTATATCTCCAACAACTCTAGCTTTCCTTAATAATTTGGGCTTCCGATTCTTCTTATCCTTCGGGCCGTGGGCCTTCAGTAAACCCCGGGTACCATCTTCGGCAGGCCCATTGGGGATGCCTATGTCACTACATGATGCACACACCGTCACCTTTACATCATGAAGGAGGAATAGACTACTTTAATAACATCAGTAGAGTAGCACATAGATTAATAGTGATACAAAGCTCATCATATGGATCTCAATCATGTAAGGCAGCTCATGAGATCATTGTATTGAGGTACATGAGAGAGAGATTATGTTGGAGATATGCCCAAGAGGCAATAATAAAAGTAGTTATTATATATATATCTTTATGTTTATGATAAATGTTTATATACCATGCTATAATTGTATTAACCGAAACATTAATACATGTGTGATATGTAGACAACAAGAAGTCCCTAGTATGCCTCTTAAACTAGCTTGTTGATTAATGGATGATTAGTTTCATAATCATGAACATTGGATGTTATTAATAACAAGGTTATATCATTATATGAATGATGTAATGGACACACCCAATTAAGCGTAGCATAAGATCTCGTCATTAAGTTATTTGCTATAAGCTTTCGATACATAGTTACCTAGTCCTTATGACCATGAGATCATGTAAATCACTTATACCGGAAAGGTACTTTGATTACACCAAACGCCACTGCGTAAATGGGTGGTTATAAAGGTGGGATTAAGTATCCGGAAAGTATGAGTTGAGGCATATGGATCAACAGTGGGATTTGTCCATCCCGATGACGGATAGATATACTCTGGGCCCTCTCGGTGGAATGTCGTCTAATGTCTTGCAAGCATATGAATAAGTTCATAAGAGACCACATACCACGGTACGAGTAAAGAGTACTTGTCAGGAGACGAGGTTGAACAAGGTATAGAGTGATACCGAAGATCAAACCTCGGACAAGTAAAATATCGCGTGACAAAGGGAATTGGTATTGTATGTGAATGGTTCATTCGATCACTAAAGTCATCGTTGAATATGTGGGAGCCATTATGGATCTCCAGATCCCGCTATTGGTTATTGGTCGGAGTGAGTACTCAACCATGTCCACATAGTTCACGAACCATAGGGTGACACACTTAAAGTTGGATGTTGAAATGGTAGAACTTGAATATGGAATGGAGTTCGAATATTTGTTCGGAGTCCCGGATGAGATCCCGGACATCACGAGGAGTTCCGGAATGGTCCGGAGAATAAGATTCATATATAGGATGTCATTTTATGTGAATTAAAATGTCGCGGAAGGTTCTATGGAAGGTTCTAGAAGGTTCTAGAAAAGTCCGGAAGAAACCACCAAGGAAGGTGGAGTCCACATGGGACTCCACCTCCATGGCCGGCCAACCCTAGTGGGGGAGGAGTCCCAAGTGGACTCCCCCTTAGGGGGCCGGCCACCCCCCATATGGGAGGTGGAAACCCCACCTCTAGTGGGAGTCCTAGCTTGGGTAGGTTTCCCCACCATATGGAAGGTTTTTGGTTCGGGTCTTATTCGAAGACTTGGAGACCAACACTTGGGGTTCCACCTATATAATGAGGGGCCAAGGGGAGGGGGCCGGCCACCCAAGAACCACAAGGTGGCCGCACCCCTATAGTGGCCGGCGCCCCCTCTCCCCAAACCCTAGCGGCCTCTCTCCTCCACCACGTCCCGCACGCTTAGCGAGGCTCCGCCGGACTTCTCCACCACCACCGACACCACGCCGTCGTGCTGTCGGATTCAAGAGGAGCTACTACTTCCGCTGCCCGCTGGAACGGGGAGGTGGACGTCGTCTTCATCAACAACCGAACGTGTGACCGAGTACGGAGGTGCTGCCCGTTCGTGGCGCCAGAACCGATCGTGATCAAGATCTTCTACACGCTTTTGCAAGCGGCAAGTGAACGTCTACCGCAGCAACAAGAGCCTCATCTTCTAGGCTTTGGAATCTCTTCAAGGGTGAGACTCGATAATCCCCTCGTTGCTACCGTCTTCTAGATTGCATCTTGGCTTGGATTTCGTGTTCGCGGTAGGAAATTTATTGTTTTCTATGCAACGTTATCCTACAGTGGTATCAGAGCCGTGTCTATGCATAGATGGTTGCACGAGTAGAACACAATGGTTTGTGGGCGTTGATGCTTTTGTTATCTTTAGTTGAGTACTTTGCATCTTTGTGGCATAGTGGGGTGAAGCGGCTCGGGCTAACTTTACATGACCGCGTTCATGAGATTTGCTCCACGCTCGACATGCAACTTGTATTGCATAAGTGGCTTTGCGGGTGTCTGTCTCTCCTACTATAGTGAAGATTCAATTTACTCTTCTATTGACAACACTAGTATCACCGTTGTGGTTCATGTTCGTAGGTAGATTGGATCTTACTCGAAAACCCTAAACCACGTAAAATATGCAAACCAAATTAGAGAACGTCTAACTTGTTTTTGCAGGGTTTGGTGATGTGATATGCCATAATGTGATGATGAATATGTATGAGATTTGGCAGATGGATGTCAAAACGGCGTTCCTTAATGGAGACATTGAGGAAGAGTTGTATATGGTACAACCCAAAGGTTTTGTCGATCCTAAAAATGCTGACAAAGTATGCAAACTTCAGCGTTCAATTTATGGACTGAAGCAAGCATCAAGAAGTTGGAACCGACGCTTTGATAAGGTGATCAAAGACTTTGGGTTTATACAGTGTCATGGAGAGGCCTGTATTTACAAGAAAGTGAGTGGGAGCTCTGTAGCATTCCTAATATTATATGTAGATGACATATTATTGATTGGGAATGATATAGAACTATTAAGCAGTGTAAAAGGTTCTTTGAATAATAGTTTTTCAATGAAAGACCTTGATGAAGCATCATATATATTAGGCATCAAGATTTATAGAGATAGATCAAGACGCCTAATAGGGCTATCACAGAGTACATACCTGGACAAGATTCTAAAGAAGTTTAGAATGGACGAAAGTAAGAAAGGGTTTTTACCTATGTTACCAGGCAAGGTCTTGAGTAAGACTCAAGGTCCGGTTACGGCAGAAGAAAGAGAAAGGATGAGTCAGATCCCCTATGCCTCGGCAGTAGGCTCTATCATGTATGCCATGCTATGTACAAGACCGGATATAGCACATGCTGTTAGTTTGACTAGCAGATATCAAAGTGATCCAGGAATGGAACACTGGACAGCGGTCAAGAATATCCCGAAGTACTTGAAAAGAACTAAGGATATGTTTCTTTGTTATGGAGGTGACCAAGAGCTCGTTGTAACAAGTTACACTGATGCAAGTTGGAACACTGATACTGATGACTCTAAGTCACAGTCCGGGTACGTGTTTATATTGAATGGTGCTTTGCGATGGTGGGCAAGCTCGAAGCAGTGCACGGTGGCGAAATCCTCAACAAAATCGGAGTACATAGCGGCTTCAGAGGCTTCATCAGAAGCGGTATGGATGAAGAGGTTCATTGTAGAGCTCGGTGTGGTTCCTAGTGCATTGGACCCACTAGTCATCTATTGTGACAACATGGGTGCCATCGCCAATGCACAAGAACCAAGGTCACACAAGAGGCTGAAGCATATCAAGCTGCGTTATCATTCGATTCGTGAGTACATCGAAGATGGAGAAGTAAAGATTTGCAAAGTACACACTGATCTGAATGTAGCAGATCCGTTGACTAAAGCTCTCCCTAGGGCAAAGCATGACCAACACCAGCATGCCATGGGTGTTAGGTACCTTACAATGTAATCTAGATTATTGACTCTAGTGCAAGTGGGAGACTGTGTTGGAGATATGCCCAAGAGGCAATAATAAAAGTAGTTATTATATATATATCTTTATGTTTATGATAAATGTTTATATACCATGCTATAATTGTATTAACCGAAACATTAATACATGTGTGATATGTAGACAACAAGAAGTCCCTAGTATGCCTCTTAAACTAGCTTGTTGATTAATGGATGATTAGTTTCATAATCATGAACATTGGATGTTATTAATAACAAGGTTATATCATTATATGAATGATGTAATGGACACACCCAATTAAGCGTAGCATAAGATCTCGTCATTAAGTTATTTGCTATAAGCTTTCGATACATAGTTACCTAGTCCTTATGACCATGAGATCATGTAAATCACTTATACCGGAAAGGTACTTTGATTACACCAAACGCCACTGCGTAAATGGGTGGTTATAAAGGTGGGATTAAGTATCCGGAAAATATGAGTTGAGGCATATGGATCAACAGTGGGATTTGTCCATCCCGATGACGGATAGATATACTCTGGGCCCTCTCGGTGGAATGTCGTCTAATGTCTTGCAAGCATATGAATAAGTTCATAAGAGACCACATACCACGGTACAAGTAAAGAGTACTTGTCAGGAGACGAGGTTGAACAAGGTATAGAGTGATACCGAAGATCAAACCTCGGACAAGTAAAATATCGCGTGACAAAGGGAATTGGTATTGTATGTGAATGGTTCATTCGATCACTAAAGTCATCGTTGAATATGTGGGAGCCATTATGGATCTCCAGATCCCGCTATTGGTTATTGGTCGGAGTGAGTACTCAACCATGTCCACATAGTTCACGAACCGTAGGGTGACACACTTAAAGTTGGATGTTGAAATGGTAGAACTTGAATATGGAATGGAGTTCGAATATTTGTTCGGAGTCCCGGATGAGATCCCGGACATCACGAGGAGTTCCGGAATGGTCCGGAGAATAAGATTCATATATAGGATGTCATTTTATGTGAATTAAAATGTCGCGGAAGGTTCTATGAAAGGTTCTAGAAGGTTCTAGAAAAGTCCGGAAGAAACCACCAAGGAAGGTGGAGTCCACATGGGACTCCACCTCCATGGCCGGCCAACCCTAGTGGGGGAGGAGTCCCAAGTGGACTCCCCCTTAGGGGGCCGGCCACCCCCCCATATGGGAGGTGGAAACCCCACCTCTAGTGGGAGTCCTAGCTTGGGTAGGTTTCCCCACCATATGGAAGGTTTTTGGTTCGGGTCTTATTCGAAGACTTGGAGACCAACACTTGGGGTTCCACCTATATAATGAGGGGCCAAGGGGAGGGGGCCGGCCACCCAAGAACCACAAGGTGGCCGCACCCCTATAGTGGTCGGCGCCCCCTCTCCCCAAACCCTAGCGGCCTCTCTCCTCCACCACGTCCCGCGCGCTTAGCGAAGCTCCGCCGGACTTCTCCACCACCACCGACACCACGCCGTCGTGCTGTCGGATTCAAGAGGAGCTACTACTTCCGCTGCCCGCTGGAACGGGGAGGTGGACGTCGTCTTCATCAACAACCGAACGTGTGACCGAGTACGGAGGTGCTGCCCGTTCGTGGCGCCAGAACCGATCGTGATCAAGATCTTGTACGCGCTTTTGCAAGCGGCAAGTGAACGTCTACTGCAGCAACAAGAGCCTCATCTTGTAGGCTTTGGAATTTCTTCAAGGGTGAGACTCGATAATCCCCTCGTTGCTACCGTCTTCTAGATTGCATCTTGGCTTGGATTTCGTGTTCGCGGTAGGAATTTTTTTGTTTTCTATGCAACGTTATCCTACAGATTAACCACATAGCTACCGGTAGAGCCCTCAGCCTCGGGGGAGAACTACTCCCTCCTCATCATGGGAGACAGCAACGGCGATGAAGATGGTGGTGGTGTCGATGGAGATGACTCCGGGGGCAATTCCCCGTCCCGGCGGCGTGCCGGAACAAAGACTTATCTCCCCCGAAACGGAGTTTCGCGATGGCGGCGGCGTCCCTGGAGTCTTTCTGGAGTTTCGTCAATTGGTGTCGAGTTTTTAGGTCACGAGGGGTTATTAGGCGAAGAGGCGGCGTCGGAGGGGCCAGGGGGCTCCCTCCCCATAGGCTGGCGCGGCCAGGGGGCCACATGCGCCGCCTTATGGTGTGGGCCCCCTGCTGCCCGCCTCCGACTCTCCTTCGGTGTTCTGGAACCTTCCGGGGAAAATAAGATATTTGGCCTTTGTTTCGTCGAATTCCGAGAATATTGCCCGAACAGCCTTTCTGGAACCAAAAATAACAGAAAACAGGAACTGGCACTTCGGCATCTTGTTAATAGGTTAGTTCCGGAAAATGCATGAAATCATTATAAAGTGTGAGCAAAACATGTAGGTATTGTCATAAAACTAGCATGGAACATCAGAAATTATAGATACGTTGGAGACGTATCACTTTTCTCGTCCCGTGGCTTATCTTTTTAGGGTTTTCACGTCTGGGAGACTTTATAGGCGAAAGGGCGGCGTCGGAGGGGTACCAGGGTGCCCTCACCACCAGGTGGCGCGGCCAGGAGTGGGCCCGCGCCCAGGTGTGGTGGGCCCCCCTAGCCCATCTCTGGCCCTTCTTCGGTGCTCTGGAACCTTCCGTGAAATATAAGATCGTGGGCATTAATTTCGTCCAATTCCGAGAATATTTCATGCGTAAGATTTCTGAAACCAAAAACAGCAGAAAACAGGAACTGACACTTCGACATCTTGTTAATAGGTTAGTTCCGGAAAACGCATAAAAACATCATAAAGTATGAACAAAACATGTAGGTATTGTCATAAAACTAGCATGGAACATAAGAAATTATAGATACGTTGGAGACGTATCAGTGGGTTTGGGTGCGGAAAAATTATTTGTCTCCTGACGCTGTGTACTCCCTTCATTTAAAAAATAACTTAAAAATCATATTTATAAGTTTCAAAAAGTTATGGGGAAAATTCTGGATATAGTTAATGTTTTTTCTAGTGTAGGCTACACAACAAAATCTCATAAAAATTTGGAGATTTTAAAATATGCATACTAAAAATCCACACTTTGTCATTTTTATGTAGCACAAAATACGAAGTATGTTACATGTTTGTGGGATACAACATTGGCTACATTTGGATTTTTTTCGATTTTTTAAAACAACAAGATCAGTAGAGCCTAGGAGCCAAAAATATCCACTCATTTTGGTGGTGCGTTTTTCTGTTGTCACCGTCCTTTTGTCCACCGTTAAGGCTCTACGTACCATATCCTGTTTTCAGTTGGTTTTAGCTACTCTCTTCAATTTATATTAATTGATTTAGTTTTGTCTAGATATAGATGTGAGATCGCCAATCATAGCCACTCATAGCCGTTAGATCGCGAATGAAAGGGCATGATCAGCTCAATATTTTTTCTGAGGGTAGATGATCAACTCAAGTATTGTTGGAAACACGGTTTGCAGAAAAAATGTTCGAAAAAACACTGTTCATGTCCCCTGTAGCATCTGATCTTAATCGTCAGTTTATGACACGACGGAAAAAAAATGAGCAAAGTCAACGTTCCTGTTCACTCGATGGCTTAGCCAGGGAGCGAATCCAGAGCGCTAATATGGGGAGCAAGGTTTATTTGCCACATGCCCAGAACAATCATGCAAAATCTGTTAAGTGGCTGATCTACTGACCTAGTAGACTCCTAGTCGGCATTGTAGCCCTGCTGTACGTTCCTTCTTCTCATGTTTACACGTTGCTACTAACACAAGAAGGCTAACACACGTTTACACACCTGCCTCGTGGAGGAAGAGAACTAAAAGAACACTCCGATGTCGAATAACGGGAATTGCATATATTTCCGTCATCTACTGACACGTCCTGCATATATTTCCGTCATCTAGTGACCAATAAAGACGCCTTCCAGAAAAATAAGAGAGCTAATCGTATGCTACAATAAGACTGGCATTTCGTCTTATACTCCACGTCTCCACCATCGCCCAATTGGCTAGCTACGCCATATGCTACTACTCCGTTAGTTTCGTCTCTTTTATTATATTTATCTCTAGTTATGAAAAGATTGTTTTACTATATTATCACAAGAAAATAAAAAATTATACTAGTTATTTGGATGTTTTTATTTTATAGCTTTGTTTGATTGCTCACAAAAATGTTGTTTGGTTGAAGTATGTAGGTGCCTCGGTTCCAAACTACATTATTTGATAGTAGGGATGAAAACTGAACCATGTTTTGAAAACTACTAAGCATTATTTATTTACTTTTGACAAATAAAGACTGTGCCATTAATTTTTTTTTCCAAAATGATTTTAGAATACATTAATTCTTAAGATGTTTTACTAGCATTTTATATTCTAGTTGCATCTTAAAGGGAGCGTGAATGTCGTATATTTTGTAATAGAGTGGGTCTTTATTATTATGTAATGTCAAATCATTCCTAGATTTTGTATGCCTTGATATATACCGCCGCACGGTGGATCTCAATAATAGATATAGATACATTGAAGTACTATGTTACAGTCGGCGAATAATACTTCAAAACCTAGCACTATATACCATTCATAATGGAAGATTTTGATAATATTTATTCATCTTTGTCGCATTACCTTTGTTCCAAAACACATGATCTCATCAAAAGCGTGCAATCTTTGTACCGTGCTTTTGATAACTACCAAGTTTTTTTTTTAAATTTCAATAGATAGAAATAATACCATTAATTCTGCCGTACAAAGATTTCAGAATGCATTAGTTTTCATGATGTTTTATTAAATTTAAGTTCCATCTTAAAATGCCGTGTCCATATCTAAAACTTGTATATATTGTCACGCGTGAGTACCCAATGTTATCATGTATTAAATGATTCCTAAATTTTGCATTCGCTGATATATAGTTGTGCACACTAGATTGATAATAATAGATATATAGAGACAATAAAGTAGTACTACTTTTAATTTTCATGATGTTGCATTGTAGAATTTTAAACCTAAGTTCCATCTTAAAAGACTGTGTCCATATCTACAATATCGTCTATATTTATCACAAGAAAATAAAATGTAGATATTTGGATGTTTCCATTTTATAGCATTGTTTAATTGCTGACAAAATGTTGCTTGGTTGAAGTATCTAGGTGCCTCAGTTTCAAACTACATTATTCGATAGTAAGAGTGAAACTGAACCATGCTTTGAAAACTACTAAGCATTTTTTCAACAAATAGAGATTGCACCATTAATTTTGTCCAAAAAGATTTCAGAATACATTAATTCTTAAGATGTTTTACTATCATTTTACATATCAGTTGCATCTTAAGAGAAGCGTGAATGTCTTATATTTTATAACAGATGGAGTATTTATTATTGTGTAATGTTAAATCATTCCTATAATTTTGTATTGCTTGACATATACTCTTGCACGATGGTTCGATAATAGATATAGATACGTTGAAGTACTACGTTACATTCGGCAAATAATACTTCAAGACCTAGCACTATATACCATCAATAATTGAAGATACATATAATATCTATTCACCTTTATCACACTACCTTGGTTTTCAAAACACATGATTTCATTGAAAGAGTGCAATCGGTGTACCATGCTTTCGATAAATACCAAGTTTTCTTTAGTTTCAATATATAGAAATTGCACCATTAATTTTGTTGTACAAAGATTTCAAAATGTATTAATTTTCACCATGTTCTATCATATCATTATAAATCTAAGTTCCATCTTAAAAGGCCGTGTCCATATGTAAAACACCATCTATATTATTATTCTGCGAGCGAGTGCACAATGTTATCATGCATTAAATTGTTCCTGAATTTTGCATTCGTCGATGTATAGTGGTGCACGGTGGATTGATAATAGATACTATAGAGTAGATATAGAAAGTACTACTATTAACTTATGCACAAAATGTACTCCTTAGAAGTTGGCACTATATGAATCAATAAAGGAAGATTCAGATAGACTTTGTTCATCTTCATCCCATTTTTCTTAGTACGGTAGAACAACTAATAATAACCAATTACGAAAAAAAGAAGAACAAATGGTCGTTATTAAGTGTTACAGATAAGACCATGTTTATATCTTTATGTAGTATACATTTTTATTACAGTTAATAATCAGCAAGTTGGCAATCAATTAACCGCCAATGAAGAAAGAAAAGCGAGTCAAAAAAAGATTGTTCAAAAAAAGAAAGAAAAGCGAGTACTTTTTGAGGCGTAACGGAAAGGAGAAAACGGTATTTTCACCGAACAGTCTGGCCTCGCCGTTAACCTCCCATCCCAGTATTCACTCTCAACTCTCAAATCTCCCTCCCAAATCGCCACATCCGTATAAGAAGCACCACCGCTCCGCCGCCGCCGCCTGCTCCATCCCCAAGCTCCCAGCTCCGACCAACGCAAGCCCTCGCCCTCCTCCTCCCAGTCTCCCAAATCTGCAGCCAAATCGTACCGATCCGGCTCCGGTCCTCCGGCAGCCGGCCGCCGCCGCCGCATTGGCTGAACCCCGCTTCGCCGCCTCCCTTGCTCGCCGGAGCCCCGCTCCGTCGCCGACCGCCCCCCTCCCCTCCCCTCGCGGGGCTGGGCCGGGCACGCCAGTTAGTTCCGCGACGCGCGTGGGGTGGTCGGTGGCTTCGAGAGCAAGGAAGCTTCCGCGCGGGCAGCGGCCTCGCTTCGCTTAGGTTCTCCCCGCTGCATCCCTTTTTTTCTTGGCAGTTTTCTCTACTCGGCT
This sequence comes from Lolium perenne, assembly GCF_019359855.2. Taxonomy (NCBI): domain Eukaryota; kingdom Viridiplantae; phylum Streptophyta; class Magnoliopsida; order Poales; family Poaceae; genus Lolium; species Lolium perenne. The sequence goes on along the minus strand of NC_067248.2, from coordinate 191,266,632 downwards.
GGTACTACTAGTAGTTTTTAGCGTGGCGTGATAGGGATGGGCGTGCTAGATTTCGCGGCGATGGGCGCGGTGGACAAGGCCAGATCCCTCGTCGCCGACCACCCGCAGCGCCACATGCACAAGGGCGGCGACGCCCTCGCGCGCATAGAGACGCGGCGGCGGCGGCAGCAGCAGGAGGTGGGGCGAGGCGGGGGCGCGCCGGGGCGGCCGAGCAGCCCGGCGTCGCCCGTCGAGCAGCCCACCACGCCGCTGCGGCCGCCCGAGGCGAGATCCAGGAGCAAAGCCGACGCCGCTCCGCGCTCCCCTCCTCCTCCACGCTGCGATATTAGGTAACTAACACAAATCTCTTTGGTTCCTAACAGTAAACTGGATTACTAGTAGATTTAATGTTATGCAAGTGAATTGGCGAGTAGTAGTAGACAGGCAGTTATTGATTACTCTTCTCTTAGTACTCCCTGTACCTTTAAATCTCGTCGGGTCAATTACCTTTGAGTGGCTTTGAATCCCGTCCCTGTACCTCGGGGAGTAGTCAATTCGATGGTTGAGGTAGCCGATGACTTGAGTAGATGCAGGCTGTCTAGCTCTGGCTAATGATGACGAGTTCTGAATACTTGTTTGTGGTTGTGGATGCAGGCAAGCGGATGACGAGGACGCTCATGAATCCAGGGCCCAGTTTTTAGCCCCAGGGACTTCAATATTACATGACTTTTCAGATACAGATTCTAGTGTTAGTGTTAGCAACTCAATGTACAGATCGGTGACCCCAAGCCCCACCGAGAGTCCAACTTGTGCGCTGAGGCAGAATGACGCTTCTGGTCTTGGTGCTATGGCAACGACCGACTCGGATGATGCCCGGGTTCTAGCTGATGCTAGCATCGCCGAGAACTGCCAAGAGAGCCATGGACCATCTTGTATCTTTGATTTTGGTGATAATATTTGGTGCGCACCACCACCTGAAGATGAGATTGATGATGTCGAATCAAGGCTATTTGGATTTGATGACGAGGAGGACGAAGTTGGTGACAAGAGCAATACTTTTGCACCTAGTTGCTTCAGTTGCAATAAAGTAGCTGGTGTTGATGGTGTCATCGAGGGATCCTATCAGGAGAGTGTCCAGAATGATTTATTCAGGCATTTCCAAGCTCTAGTTGCACAGTTACTGGAGGGGGAAGGTGTTTCGTTGGCCAGTGACAAGGATTCAGAAAGTTGGCTTGAGATTGTGGCCTCGTTGGCATGGCAAGCTGCTTACTTTGTGAAACCTGACACCAAGACAGGCGGCAGCATGGATCCTAGTGATTATGTGAAGATCAAGTGCATAGCATCAGGGAATCCAACAGATAGGTATGCGCTTACTTGTCTTCTTCCTGCACATTGCATGCTTGTACTGATCCCCGTATGGTACTGATGTGTAACATTTGTGTGCAGCAATTTTGTAAGAGGAGTTGTTTGCTCCAAGAATGTAAAACACAAGCGCATGGTCTCCGAGCACAGGAATGCTAAGTTGCTCATTTTAGGAGGTGCGGTTGAGTACCAGAAAGCTTCTGATAAATTAGAATCAATTGGAACTATACTTGAACAGGTTTGTGTCTGCTCATTCTGGAAATTTAAATATGTTGTTGGTGATCTTGCTGACAAATGTTCTTTCTGTAGGAAAAGGAATATCTACGAACTATTGTTGGAAAGGTTGAGTCTAGGAGACCTAATGTGCTGATAGTTGAGAAAAGCGTCTCATCTTACGCCCAGGAGATCTTAGCGAAAGATGTCTCGTTAGTCCTGAATGTGAAGAGGCCACTTTTGGAGAGAATATCAAGATGCACAGGTGGTCAGATTGCCTCCTCGATTGACAATATCGCTTCAGCAAGGCTAGGGCAGTGTGACATGTTCAAGGTGGAAAAGGTTCTAGAATCATCACGGTCAGAACATCCAGAGAAGAGACCATCAACAAAGACACTGATGTTCTTTGAAGGCTGTTTGAAGCGCCTGGGATGCACGGTAATATCACTTTATGAAGATACAATGTTAAAATTGTCTCCTTTTGGCATTTAGTTTCATGTTTCCAATCATGTGGTGTGCTTCACTGTCGATCTTATTACTTGCCGTACTGAATCCATACGTTAATTGCTTACTGAAACCATTTTGCAAATTTCTCTTACTGTGCGAGCTAAACGTGCGACACTTTCTATGTAGATTCTGCTGAGGGGAACTTCTCTGGAAGAATTGAAGAAGATTAAACGTGCAATGCAACTCGCAGTATTTGCTGCTTATCATCTGTCCCTTGAGACATCATTCCTTGCTGATGAAGGTGCAACAGTTCCACGAGTTCTTTCAATGTCTGCGATAGGTGCACGAGAAGCATTAACCAGTACAGATCACATTTCTGCTATATCTGATGATCATGATACTGCTGATAATCTCAGAGCTGCAGTAGAAAACTATTCACACAATGCCACCATCAACCAGATATTTGATGGTATTTCTATATCACCACCTTTATCACAGTTGGATGGGAAAAGCCTGGGAAGTGTACCTGAATATACAGAACCGGAATCTCCTGTTAATCGTGTCAATTCTTCAGTCGCAGGTGATGTCTGCCAAAAAGCTGTCTTGGACAAGATATCCATGGAATTATGTTATTTGGAAAACACTGGGAACAACGTATCACTTGATAATATTCGAGCAGGAGACCTGGATGAACAGAACAAGCTTTCATGTAGCTACTTACCTGCTACTGACAATCATCAGAGCATCTTAGTTTCCCTCTCAAACATCTGCATCCCCAAACACTTAGCATGTGAGCGTTCTCGCCTCTTCCGCATCAAGTTTTATGGCAGTTTTGATAAGCCACTTGGGAGATATCTTCGCGAGAACTTATTTGACCAGGTATATCTGATATGGACCTATGCAATCTATTTTACCAGATTTCCCTTTGCCATTTGCCAAAATTGCTACCTGTTGTTGCATTTCTTTTCAGGCATATTGCTGCCCATCGTGTAAGGAGCCTTCAGAATCACATGCAAGATGCTACATGCACCAGAATGGAAGCCTAACAATAAGTGTCAGGCGTCTCTTGTCCCAAAAGTTGCCAGGTGAACATGATGGGAGGATATGGATGTGGCACAGATGTATGAAATGCAAGTTTAAAGATGGAATGCCACCTTCAACACATAGAGTGACCATGTCTGATGCTGCCTGGGGTCTATCATTTGGGAAGTTTCTAGAGCTCAGCTTTTCGAATCATGCAACTGCCAACCGAATTGCGAGCTGTGGGCATTCTTTACAAAGGGACTGCCTTCGTTTCTATGGGTATGTAGCTCATTTATATGTTTTCATCTCTCATAACCAATCCCATCATGGAGTTTTAATCTTTTTACAAAACATTGCAGGTATGGAAATATGGTAGCAGCCTTCCATTATAGTCCCATGGCTACTGTATCTGTTAACCTCCCACCCTCAGTGCTGAATTTTGATTGCCACGGTATGCAAGACTGGGTGAAAGGAGAGGCAGTCATGGTATGCTGTTAAATATTCGTATTAAAGAGATCAATGATTCATTTCCATACTCTACATTCTCATTCTTATAACAGGGATAATGTAATGATGCAACAATTTTTGTGTAGGCATTTGATGAAATGGAATCCTTACACATGGAGATATATGGTTTCCTTAACAATATTGAAAAGAGTTCTGTCTCCTTGGATGAACCAGGAAAAGCAGGTATACAGAGTCAGATTATAGAGATGAGGGATTTGCTTAACAGGGAAAGAAACGAATATGAGGTGTGCCCTCTAATTTTGTTTTGTTTCATTTGTCTCAGCCTCTCAGGCTTCAGTGATTTTTGTGTATTATTTTATAATCATTGTTATTTTGCTCCGCAGGGTTTGCTTCTACCAGTTATGGAGGGGAGTGGTCATTCCACGAAATCAACTTTTGATACTCTGGAGCTCAACCGTGTGAGACGTGGTCTCCTCCTAGATGCATACATTTGGGACTGCAGGTTGTGCAACATAGATTCGCTTAAATCAAATGGCAATATTTCCAGAACTGAAACTTCCAATCCAGAAAATCCCCAAGCTACCTGCGTAGAAGAAGATAAATCTGAATTGCTGCAGACTGTTTCACAGAATGGAGAAACACATGAAGAACCTGCCACAGGTCCATGGTGGTCCTCAGTAGGACGAAGAAAATCTCTACTATCTAGAGAGGGCCACTCGATAGATGATGGGATTATCTTGGTTGACACAGATTTACCGATTGGTCTGGAGGATGGTTTGGTGAGTGGTGCAGGAGATCTTGACGTGGTCTTCAGCAAATTCGATGTATGTGAGAATGGACAGTGTCTATCCATGGATTCTATCAAGGTGCCGGTTGAGAGGTTACCCTCACTTGCATCTATTTTATCTGACAAAATAGATATGGCATGGAGCGGATCTAGTGAATTACACTGCAGCATCGCACAAGATTTGACCACTGGTGGAAATGGATCTCATAGTTTGGTGAACAATCCAAGTTACAAGAAGGCAATCTCACCAGCTCGAGTCCATTCATTTGATTCTATATTCAGATTGCATGAGCAGGAACAAACTGGATTATTGCCTGCTTCATTACATCTGTCCTTGAAAATGAAATCAGCTCAATCCTTTAGAGATTTCACAAACCTTGTAAAGGATCCGATGACAAACATGCGTAGGGCTTTTTCTCAATTATCTCCCAGATCAAGAGGAAACTTAAATGTTATTCTTACTCGTGCACCCACATATCTCAAGTCTGCTTCCCATATGGTGAGTGACGGGGCACGATTGCTGCTGCCTCATATTGGCTCTGAAGGTGCCCTTGTTGTTGCTGTCTACGATGATGAGCCAACAAGTATTGTAGCATATGCCATGACATCACAAGAATATGTTGAGCAAGTTACGGATAAACTGGATACAAAATGTAGCTTTCAACATATGTCAAATTATGCTGCAGTCAGCAATAATGGGCTTCAGAAATCTTTGCCCTCACGAGAAGCCCCTTCAGATTTCAAAGGAACCCACTTCAAGTTTTCGTTTGACGACGAGGCATTTTCTGCTGATAATACAAAGTTTTCAGTAACCTGTTATTTTGCAAGGCACTTTGCCTTACTTAGAAAGAAATGCTGTCCAAGTGATATTGATTACATACGTTCACTAAGTCGCGGTAAGAGATGGAGTGCTGATGGTGGAAAAAGCAATGTTTACTTTGCAAAGACAATGGACGATAGATTCATAATTAAACAAGTCACCAAGACAGAGCTAGACTCGTTTGTTGAGTTTGCTCCTCACTACTTCCGGCACTTGACACAATCATTGGCTTCTGGAAGCCCAACTTGCCTGGCCAAAATATTAGGACTTTATCAGGTTCGCCATTTGCAGTTTTTACGTTCATCCACAACACTGTTTTTGAATCAAGCTTTTTGTAACTTGTTGTGTTGCTTTCATCCAGGTTAGCATCAAGGGCACAAAAGGAGGGCGGGAGGTAAAAATGGACCTAATGGTTATGGAGAACATTTTCTTCCAGAGAACAATATCGAGGGTCTATGATCTGAAAGGTTCAGTGCGTTCACGGTATAATTCAGATAAATCTAGCCACAACAAAGTACTATTGGATTCTAATCTCATAGAGGAACAACATACAAAACCCATATTTGTTGGGAGTAAGGCTAAGCAAAGGTTGGAGAGAGCTGTTTGGAATGATACATCAGTTCTTGCGGTATGCAACTCTCCTAATTTATCTTGTTCTTTTACTGCCAAATTTTAGAAATCCGTATGAGCTCTTGAAATGCCATATTTTATTAGCAGCTGATCACAAGTTTGTTTCCGTGATATGAGAACCAATGAACCATCATGTGTATCACAAAAGTGAAGCAAGAGGAAGCACCTTTTGAATTCATAACTCCCTCCGTTCCAAAATAAATTTAGTCAAAAGGCAACGTTTCATAAGTTTGGTCAAGTACATAGATAAAAATATGAAACTCTACCATACCAAACCGATATCAATGGATCAATCATAAAATGTATCTTCAAAGTGTATTTATTCAATGTTGTAAACATGATGTTTTCTTGTATATATATTTGGTTAAACTTAGTAAGGTTTGACTTCTGACTAAATCAATGCCCTTATATGTTGGAACAGAAGAATTGTGATTTAAACCAGCAACTGAGAGTAATAGATAATGCTGAGATTCAAGCAAAATTGGATTTCTCCTTTCCTCCCACCTCTGCCAAACAAGCCCTAGTTGATTTGTTTTATATTGATTGAAAGATAGATTAAGAATTTGAGTGCATATCTATGACCATCCATACTCTGTTGTCAAGCGTAGAACAAAACAAGCTCAGGAAATATTGGAAATAGAGATAGTACAACCTCCAGGAGGTGATAAAGCATCAGCCAATTCCAGAACTACAATAATAGCACAATGGTTTTGCTACAGAAATCTATTATAACAGAATTAAGCACTTACGTAGGTTTAGCCTTACTCTATTTCTTGCCACTGTCTCCCGTTAGCTATAGGGAAGGTGTTTTTTCCTGGTAAGGGTGTTCAACGGTTCGAACTGAACCCATGAAACTGGCAATTTGGCCAGCCAGTTCATTTGCCTTTACCGGAGCACAAACCTGAGCGATCAAGCTAGCAGAAAAAATAGAACTGACCGTTTCAGCTGGTTATTCCTGGCCTTTCTCTGAATGCACTTGTTTTCTCCATGAAATGGGTCCCATTTGTTTCTGACACCAGTGTGATTGTAGCACTAGAGTAACATCTTATTGCGAACCTAAAACATAAGTTTTGAGATCACCTTGCATCATCTTGCCTGCTCATTTTAGAGAACATGCAGTGGTTAATCAATATGATTTATTTTTTGCAGTCCTTGGATGTCATGGACTACTCGCTTCTGGTTGGCATTGACGAGGAGAAAAATGAGCTTGTGGTCGGCATCATCGACTTCCTGCGACAGTACACCTGGGACAAGCAGCTGGAGACCTGGGTGAAGGCATCGGGCATCCTTGGCGGTCCCAAGAACGAGATGCCCACTGTTATTTCGCCTGTCCAGTACAAGAAGAGGTTCAGAAAAGCGATGTCGAGGTACTTCGTTGCCGTCCCCGACCAGTGGTCCTCGTAAAGAGCGTTCCTTAATCAATCACCGTGTCAGCAAAAACAGCATCGTTCATCCTCCCTGGCAAATTTTTTTCACCAAGACGGGGGTGAATTGAAGCGGATAGCCATTCTTTGGTTTGATTCTTTTTTTTTTACTACTCCGTAGATGGCAATACTGTTGCAGCTTACTTAGCTGTAGGGGATTCTTATTGGTTGGTCCATGTAAATCGCGGTGATCGACGCGGAGTATTTAACGCGTAGATGCACCTTCTTTTGATGTAACCCCGGCTTCTATACCAACAGTTGTAGGAGAAAATTGACATATTTAACATGTAAAAGCTCATTTTAGCAGTTAGGATTTTTTTTAATGTTAGCTCGGGCGACAGTGAAGCTTTGAAATTTTGAAAATTCAAAAACTCAATTTGAAATTTGCAAAAGAAATCCAGAAAAAAAATCCTGACTGATTTTTTAGGGTTCAGGGGTGAAAGTGATAGCTCAAAGTGTTCAGGTTGAAATTGTTAAAGGGAACCGACTAATCTAAATGCATATATATCATATAACCACCTGATTTACTGAATCCTAATTTACATTAAGTAAATAACAAAGTTTCATGATAAATGTGAACTACTAGGCTATCATACATGTACTACCTCGGGACTGATTTAATTGACGCACAGTTGCTTTCAACTTTCACCTGGCAAGTACCCCTCCGGCGTCGATTAAATCCGACCGGAGGGAGTATGAGTTATGCTGATAATACAAACTAGAATAACTTGGCTTTTCAATACAAGTCTGTAAAATATTTTCCAGAAACTTAATCTTAGCACCTATGTGTGGCTATCTTCTTTTTAGATAAAGGCATTTTTTTACTTAAAAGGTTTAAGCGCTGCACTCTGCATAAGTAGGATGCACACAACCTCTACAAAAGATAAAATAGAAGGTGTAGTACAAATTGATCATATTATGTATGAACGCCTACTAAGATGGAAGGCCAATCCGTAGATTACACTGCCATCAATGTTGGGAAAAAATATCCCTTGCCATATCCTCCAATCTTGTAGCAACCTCCATAAGTAGGTCCCGGTTCTCCGCACGCTGAAGAGGTGATCAAGAATGGAGCAAAGCGGTGCACCGATAGATAACCTGCAAGAGAGAATAATTTTTATCGTGAAAATCCTTATCATTTTTACATAGGCATAGCAACTAAATAATGGCAATTGCTCCCACCCTAATAAGTAGTTTAAACTTATTGTCCATCCTATTCAGCCAATTGCCGAAAATATTCGCAACACTACGTGCCGGATATAAGATAGACCCTATTTGAATGACCGACCACCTAGCAAAATGGCATTGAAAGAATAAGTGTTGTCTTTCAGACAAAGCAAAATGTGTGGCTATCTTCTAACTACTAGTATTGTTAAGCCGAACTGACTTGAAGAAGCAGCATGCCGTGTGCCTATGTGGCTTGACAAAATGAGAAAATGAGAACATTAAAAGCAAATGAAGAATGTTAATCTAGAAACATATATAAAAATAAAAGTGATCAGGCTATCTAAGGCATCCAAACATTACTTAGTCAAATACTAGATTACAAGATTATTCGGATTTTCACAGTATGATTGCAGGCACATCCAGGTTTTAAAGGAGTATCTGTAGAGCAGCTCATACCTGATACTATTTGTCCAACACTTCCAAAACATCTTATAAACAAGAGAACTCTGTCATGGCGTAGTTATAATGATTTGCTTTGCAATACTCTACCACGACTTGTTTTATTAAAGAGCCGTATGTGCATCGACTGATGCAGAGGCTGGGGCTGCCCTATTTCGAAAAAAAAAGTTATAATGAATTGCTGAAAGTTAGGAAGATCACAAACTCAAAATCTATAAATGTTTGGAGGCACGTACTGTTTAATCTAGAACACTCATGAACCACAATGCTTATAAGTAGCAATAATAAGTACACAATAGTACATTATTCTCTATTTTGAGACCAGCACATCGTTATCACGAAATGGCAGGCAGATAGTAAGATGAAACCGGGTATGTAGGCTTGCAAGCAATTCAAGGTTAGCGCATTTTGCAACTTTTTCTACCATTGTTACACGTACCAGAGAGCTTGCCAGACCTGATAATATCCATCCACACTTGAAAGAATCTTAAGTCAGTTATTCCTATGGTTCAACTACCAATTGAATTATCACAGATTCAACTACCAATTAAGCAGGTGATAAGCAGGTTGTGTACCTTAAACCTTAGCTTTATACTCCAAAACTTTCTTTATTTGCTTCTTGGATGGAGTCTTCTAGTATGAATACCTTGAATTTTCTGCAGATATGTGATGTTACATTTCAGCTTATGACGATAAAGTTGTGTGGAAGATATGAGAGTTTACAAGGAAGACATTTGCTCCATAGGAATTCTGAAGGATGAGTGTTTCCCACTTGCTCTAGTTGAGGTTGACTGTTTAAGCTTTGTAGCATGTAATTATACAAAAATACGTTACGAACGGGGGAATGATCCCTTCCTTGACTATACGTTGTTAGATTGGATATTAGAGCTCCCCATGTGACCATAAAATAAAAGACCTCCATGCTTTTTTTTAAGCACAAATAGCATCCCTAATGAGTCCGCGCTTTGCGCTCAGGATGGGCGGGTTAAGCACAAATAGCATCCCTATGTTCTGTCAAATCAGGTCTTTGTCTGTCGATGCAATCAGGCTATGATGATAGAACAGAACGTTTCATCTAGAATAACTTGGCTTCTCGTAACTGCAGATAGTTTGATCGTGAAGAACTGGCTTTTCAGTGCAAAACTGAAAAAAAAAAACCAGAAACCTTATCTTAGCACCTTTGTGTGGCTACCAAGCCAGGGGCAGCATTATACATAAAAATGGCACAAGTCAAAAGCATGAATCAGCTATTAGCTATTAGCAGCATGCCGTGTGCCTCTGTGGCCTGACTAAAAGAGAAAAGGAGAACATACAAAGCTGGAGGAATGTTTACTACAGACAGAGAGAAAAAGGCACGCTAACATTTCTTAGTCAAATAGATTACAAGATTATACAGATTTTCATAGTATGATTGACAACACTTGCAAATTTTACAGAAGTATGTGAAGAGCATCTTATAAACAAGAGAAGTATGTCATCACATAGCTACCATCACACATTCAATTACCATTTGTGAAGGCAGACATGAGCAGTTGGATCATGAAATGCTGAAAGTCTGGAACATCACAATTCACAAACTCACAATCTACAAATGTTCAGAAGCACGGTTTAATCTAGAAGATGCATGGTCCACAATGCTTAGAAATAGCAAGAACGAGTATATAATTCTCTATTTTGAGACCAATACATTATTATCGTGTCCTACAAACATGCAGTGACAGGCAGGCACACCGGCAGACATATGCTAACATTTTAGTATTAGGCTATTTTCGCTCATCAATTTTTTTATATTTTGCATCAGAGGAAGTAGATGACAAGATTATTCACAGTTTCATAGTATGATTACAGGCACTTGCAATTGTACAGAAGTATCTGGAGTGCTTTTTTTTTAGAGAAAGAAGTATCTGGAGTGCTATTTGTCCAACAGAAAGCATCTTATAAACAAGAGAAGTCTGTCATCACACAGTTACTATCTCACATTCAATTACCAATTGTGAAGGCAAACACAAGCAGTTGGATGATGAAATGCTGAAAGTCTGGAACAGCACAAACTCACAATTTACAAATGTTCAAAAGCACGGTTTTATCTAGAAGATGCATGAACCACAATGCTTAGAAATAGCAAGGAGGTGTAAATAATTCTCTATTTTGAGACCAATACATTATTACATTCTCTTACAAACATGCTGTGACAGGCGGGCACACTGGCAGACAGATAGTAAGATGAAAAACTGGGCATATAGGCTTTGCAAGCAATTCAAGGTTAGATGCATTTCTCAAAAAAAGATGAGCCATCATTTACATGTACTGGAGACCTTTTCAGAACTGATTATATTCATCCACACTTGAAAGCATCTCATAAGCAAGTGCTAACTGAGAATACACAGTTATTACCTCTGTTCCAGGCTTAATTTTCGAAAAAAAAAATTTGAATGAAGAGGCAAGGTAATCAGAGAAAGAAAACAAAACATTTGGATATACCTTTCAGTTAGAATCATCACATGTTCAATTAGTACTGATTGCAACAAAGAATAAGCCTGGAACGCAACAATGTACAGAAAGTTGAGAAGGCACAGTTATTCCCACAGTTCAACTACCAATTGAATATAGAGGCAATGTAACTTGGGACAATAATCAAGACATTCAGATGCAGTACCTTTGGGTTAGAATCATCAGAGATTCAACTAGTACCAATTGTCACAAAGAACAATGCTGGCAATGAAATCTGGAATGCAACAACAATGTACAGAAAGTTGAGAAGCACCATGTATCATCTGATTATTCAGTGCATTGATGGGAAGACGACGGAGGTTCAGAAGAATGGCGGGTCACCGTCAACAGCGTCTGTGTCCCGCATCGTGAGGATGTTGGAATGTAGAAGGAGGCTTTCTTGGATGGTGTGTCCGGAGAGGGCGGTCCAGAGGTCAGCATGCTGGGGCTGGGGCTGGGGACGTCGGTACCTCTGGAGCACGGCGCCTTGTTCGTCGCAGTGCAGCAGGACGCGCGGGCACTGCACCAGATGGTTTCGGCCCTGGGCCACGGCAAAGACGCTGCCGTTGTGATGGCAGCTGTTGTTAGCGTTGATCTGGTCCACCGGCACGACGATGCTGTACCGGCGGGTCCAGAGCTCGTCGGCAGCGTTGTTGTTGTCGCGTAGGACCCAGACATGGACTCTGCTTGCGGGGGAGAAGGAGACGACGGTCATGGCGAGGCGCTCGTCGTCGATCTCAAACACCTGGCGGCCCACGGCTTGGGCGCTTGGGGGAGCAATGAAGGAGAAGGCCTCGGCGTTGATGTCGAACGTGAGCACCTTGGTGTTGTTCAGCTGGGCAGCCTTGGGCGGCCAGTGCAGGGAGCCGAGGAAGAAGACGGGAGGGATCTTGTAGGAAGGAGCAATCCCTTTGGCCAGCACCAGATCAAGCTTGTCGGAGGGCAAGTCGGGGCCCGGACGGCCAATGCGCCTCCGCGTTGCCCCCGCCGCGCCCAGTGTGCAGATTCTGTACTTGCAGTTAGGCTGCCTGCGGTTGTGGTACAGCACCTTGCACTGAAAATCTCCATCGAGGTCGGGGTCGGGCGTCACGTAGAAGCCGATGATGTCGCGGCGAACGTGGAGCGGCGGGAGGCGCGCCCAGCGGCGCGTGCAGGGGTTGCAGGCGTAGAGCCTGTGGCCGGAGGAGAGGAGGAGGATGCCCGCGCACGAGCCGTGGACCCTGAAGACCTCGTTGCTGGCGGGGCGGGCGAAGCGAAGTAGCGGCCGGGGCACGCGGTCGCGGATGTCGACGGCGCTGAGGTTGAGGCTGGCGAGGCTGGGGTCGAGGAAGAAGAAGAGCGGCATGGGCGTCCGGAAGTGGTGGTGGTGGTGGTAGCGGCGGAAGACGACGGTGCTGGTGATGTCGCGCCACACCCTGCAGACGCAGCGGCAGCGGGCGAACTCTTGGGCCGGCAGGCAGAGCAAGGCGAGGTAGAGCGCGGGGTTCCCCATGGATTCGTTGTACGCCTCCGTGTTGTCCGGCCCGTTCCATGGCACCACGGCCGGATTCCATTCCATCTCCACGTCCAGGCCGATCCATCCGTGCTGCTGCGCCACCGCCAGCGCTCGTTCTCCATCCAGAATCAGCATCTCCGGCGCGGGGATCCATCCGGTCCGCGCTGCAGCCTCGGCGGGAACCCATGCGCCCTGCGCCAACGCCGCGGCCATCGCGTCTCTTCCTCCGTTCGGCTCCACGGCCTGAGGAGGGACCCACGCCACCAATCCGCTGGACAATACCACCATGCCAAGCTCGTCCTCCAGCCCTTCTCCGCCTCCTGCGTTGGCCTCCATGGCCAGCGCTTCCTCTAAATCCATATCCATAAGCATGGCTAGCTCGTCCTCCAGCCCTTCTCCGCCTCCGTTCGCCTCCATGGCCGCCGAGTTCGTCCGGGGATGTGGAGGGCGAGGCGGCCGTTAAGCCAGGCTGGCGGACAGAGAGACGAGGAAAACGGAAATGGATTCGATTAGATTCGGTTTGGAAATTGGGCGAGGTCGGAGGCGGCGGGTTTATGTAGCGGAGACGAACGGTTTCGAGAAAGTTCTAGACCCGAGATTGAGTGATGACAGGATGTAGAACCAGCCCAGCTGCCTAATCGGCCCAATTTGCTAAATAGTCTGCCTAAATCTTATCGATTGCAGTGCCAAAGTATTCTCAACAAAAAAAAGTTGGAAAAAGCAAATTAAAATTTGTGCGAGGTTGTAAATACAGTAATAGAAAAGAAAAACATCTATGCCTTCGACGTCAACACGATGTCACAACATTATACTCTTGCCAAATTGTTACGAAATGAGTTATCCTCTTGTGCGACCATATTTTGTATGTACAAACCAATTTGGTACCAAAATATGGCTCGTCTTCACATCAGATTTTTAGCTGCCAAGTGGGCACTTTATATTCTATTAACACTTTTCTTTTATATTTGCAAAAGAAAAACGGGAAATTTAATTGGTTTGCATATTCGGAAACAACGAAAAACTATGTTGTCCCAAAAACAAGTGTAAGTTGTACATTTGGTTAGGTTGCATCTGTCAATATTTTTTCTTCGCCGTTCTTTGTTAGGGTTGGCCTATTACTTTACGCATTAGCCCGTTAATGTAATGTGGGTAAGCTTGCTAAGTAGAACAGATAGGCTGTTAACACCCGGATTTTTAAGTCCGGATGCCTATTATGTCATACATCGCAATCCCAGGAATATTGTTGTTGCGATGCATAATAGTTAAGTATCACAGTCATCATTCATTACAAACCATAAGTCTTACAAATTTGGAATCACATGATCCATATTACACAAATAGTTGATCTATCGATCAACGAACAAACACAAATTCATAGTTCATAGTGGAAGCGTAAGATACAAGGACTCTCTAGTCCACAGGCCAACGCTTGACGTCGGAAGACTCCTAGTTGTCGTAGGCGTCCTGCTGATCATCTCCTCGTTCATCTTCATACTCTGGCCATTTGAATAGCCAGGGACAAAGCCGTGAGTACTTTAAGTACTCGCAAACTGATACTAATGTAAGTGCTAGACATCCTAGTAAGTTTTGCTAAGCTCTAGTTTATTTGCATAAAGTTTTAGTTCACAAGTATTTGAGAAAAGCTTTATTCAAGTGCTAACTAACTCAAGTGGGAACATTAGTGTCATTCCCACCATTCAAGTGGTGATTTCAATTCAATTCACCACAAGTCATTTCACCATCATCTTTCAACATCATTTTCAAAGATATGACATCGGAAACTGTATGGCCTTTCCAACCGTCCGTAACCGTGGACGCGGCTATTCGAATAGGTTTACACTCTGCAGAGGTTGCACACGTGTGCCACAACATTTGATTTCATCCGTCGGGATTACCCCGAATCATCGTAACACAGTACGCGGATCATCAACCATAACCTTTCACTTACGAGTCCTAGTATGAGCACCTCTCCCCATGAGCTTGGCCTCCCAGTGAAGACCAACTGTCAACCTGGGAACTGCACAGGGCTTGGCCGTACAATTCACCTCAATTTCACATCATTTCTCAACAACGGAGGCAGCCTCAAGCGTAACCCCTATGACGTGTGTTCAGAGGGAACCCATACTAAGATGCATAAACTTCCAGTTAAGCCCTACCCATAATCAGGTATTGTGAGGGTACTTAATAATTGGAAAGGTATCGCATTCAAACCAACATCATTGTTTATCAAAAATCACTATCTTCTCTTGGTCATATTCACCTTCAAAAATCATTCAATGGAATGCTTCATCATTCCAAGGTTTCAAATTCATTTCAATTCACATTGTTCCCATCTAGAGTAGTCAAGTTTTATTTCATTAGCACTAGCTCTAAATCATGAGGGGTGCTATCTTGCCTTGCTTGATTGAGACCACTTCACTACTCTAGTAACCATCCTTTACTTTGACCAAAGTTAACTATAAAAGTAACTCTTGGAAAACAACCAGTAAAACTTGTAAAGTAAACACTTGGGATAGGCTTATGTAAGAAAAGATAAGATTTATGGTGCCTTGCCCCAAGGGGCTTTGCACTTTGTAAGAATATTAGCTTGCCTTGGTAGTTCTCAAACTGTTCCTCCTCCTCCTCTTGGTAGCAACCTTCTTCTTCGGTGTACTCTCCGGTGCTAGCGTCTAAATTTGAATACGAGTATAATTACTCACTAATTCAATGGCTATTCCATATATCACATATAAACACACAAACTATTCTATGCACACAAGTAATCTAATTAGAGTACATGGGTTGTGTTGTTTGAGGAGAATTTACTTCTTTGTATTTAATATGTAAATGATAGTTTCCATAGGGTTCTTGAGAAATAATTTCCTCTCATTGAAATCTTCTTAAGATTTAATTTCTCAAACAATCATGTATGAACTTATATTGACCTAAGTCAAATGTTCATCATCATCATTTGAGAAGATGATTTAAATGGGGTAGATCACCTCATATCATTTAATAACACTACATATGATTTAAATCTCAAGTAATTCATATAAGAGAGTTTGGACCAGGGGTCCAAACATCACATGAATTCATGTGAGACCAAGTTTAAATGGAGTATAAGATTCCACATAATTTACTTTAATAGTTTTGGACAATATCAATTAGTTAAACTAGCCATATTATCCATTAATTTAACTAGGGCATGATCATGCAAAGTGACCACACCATTTTATTGTATAATCAATTAGTGTAAGTCAAATGTGAGCTATTAGAGTTGGAATTAACTTAATATCTATTTTGGTTGATTTTTAATAATTATTTGAATAGGGAAAAGTCCCTGCCTTATTCTTTTTATCAAATTAATTCTACAATGAATCTGGTCATGGGACCAGTGGCATTTGGTAGATAATTTCCTTAGCTTTCCAACAACATAAAATTCATTGAATTTGGTTTAGCCAATTTAAATCTATTGATTTTCAAAGTGGAGGCAGTATTGAAATTCATTTGGAATTGTTTAAAACGAATTTGAATTAAAAGGCCGGGCGGGAAAACTAAACGGGCTGAAAGATTTAAAAATGGCCCAAGGCCAGCCCAGCCACGGTCCAGAGACGCGCGGGCTGCCTGACAGCGGGGGCCACCCGTCAGTGGGTTTTAAACCCGAAACGGTATGGGTGAATATGATGCGTTGGATTAGATCAAAGATCTACGGCCGTGGTTCATCGTCGTCTCCGACGAGAACCCGACGCTCTGGCGGCGGCGGTAGGGGGTCGGAGGGCTTACGGCGGCTCCAGCAAGGGATGGCAGTGTGCTCGGGGTAGATGTGGACGACGGCGAAGCGACTGGTACAGGTGGCGGAGCTCGAGGTGGTCTGGTTCGCCGGCGATTGCTGCAGAGCTTCCGCGGCGGTGAGCTCCCGATTGGCCTTGCTCCGGCGAGAATCGAGAGAGTGGTGAGGTGGTTGAGAGGCAGTGAGAGGTGGCGAGTGCGGTGGTGTGCTTAGATTGTCCAGGGGAGGTCTCCTTTTATAGCAATGCGAGAGTGCTGCGGGGCAGGGTGGTGGTCGACCATGGCGCGGCTTCTCCGGCGAGTGGTCGAGCTAGGCGAGGGTGCAGCGGTGCTCTACGTGTCCAGGCGAGGCTAATGGTGGTGACGGCGCGGTCGGGCGGTGTCGGAATAGCTCGCGTTGCTTCCATGTCTGGCGGCGGCGTTCGCGGGATCTTCTTCTCTGTCTACGGCGGCGGCGGTCCAGGGTCTGGTCGTGGCCATGTCTGGCAGCGTCCAGGTGGCGTGGTGATGCTCAACGCGTTGCAAGCGGGGCCAGGGCGAGCGCAGGGTGGTGGCGCGGCGCGTGGCCAGTGGGCGTCCATGCACGTGCATGCGCGACGCGAGCGGCGTCCAGGGCTGATCTTGGCGCGCGATCTCCGGCCAGTGTCGTCGTCGAGCTCGACCGTGGCGGTGCTAGGAAGGGGTAGGAGTGTGCTGTGGCGAGCTGTGGCACCAGGGCCAGGGCAGAGGAAGAGAAGAGAGAGGGGAGAGCGTCGGGTTGGGCGACATGGCCGGCATGGCCATGTCTAGCCTTGCTCTCTCTCTCCCTAGTGTTCTATTTGGCATTGAATGGGATTAAGGGGACCAGGGGACAATGTAGAATAGATTTGGGGTAGATTAGGTGGAGTAGATCACTATTTGCAATAGTGGCAAATAGTGCCATATTTGAAATTTGTGAAAATTGTCTAAATTTGGTTTAATTCAAATGGTTGACCATTTTGAATTGTGTGTGTTTAGATAAGTTGTATTTGACCAGAAATGATTAGAGGTGGTGGTGGAATTGTGGAAATCAAGAATTTGCAAAATTTGCTAAGTTGGAGATTGTTGAATATGTTAAAAAGTTGAAACTTTGGATGAGCATAGCTAATGATCAAGAATGATTTTGTCATGGTGATCTTTACAAAAGTTGTTCACCTTGATGTTGACTTTGAAATGGTGCAAAGAGTTAGCAAGATTTGGTTTGAGAAAATTGAATGGCAATGGCTCAAAGTAGTGATCAGGCTATAAATTTCAGTTTTGACCATTATCATATGTGAGCTAGTTTTGCATTTGAAAATTATTTGAATTGTGATTCTTTGATTCCAAAAGTTTTAATAAGTGTTTAGTAACATTATTCAACTAATGGTGAAGACCAAATGGGTCTAGGGTCAAAATTTATAAAAACGCCATAGGGCATATGTGAGGGTTTTTAGGGTTTTTCATTTAATGGATTTTCTTCCTCTTTGATTTATTTGGTTGGTGATCTTCCTATGATCACATTAGGGTTTTAGAGTATAGCACAAACAAATAATAACACTCATAATGGCATATCACTCAAATGCACAAGTCCTATGCATGGCACTATATGAAATTTAAAAAGTTTTTGTTTGTTTGAAATTTTGCTCTCTGGAATTCTCTAACTTTCTTTTTATTGAAATTTGGGATGTTACAAACCCTTCCCCCTTACAAAAGATCTCGTCCCGAGATCGAAAAGAAAGTTAGGTACTAAAGAGATCTGGGTACTCCTTCTTCATGAAGTCTTCGCGTTCCCATGTGGCTTCATCCTCGGTATGATTGCTCCACTGTATCTTCAGAAACTTGATGCTTCGGGTGCGGGTGGTTCGGTAAGCTTCTTCCAGGATGCGAATCGGCACTTCGCGGTAAGTCAGATCTTTGTTGATATCCACCGATCGGTGATCGATGTTCTTGAACACTTCGGTCTTCTCCGGGACTTCAAGGCACTTCCGGAGGAGTGAGATGTGAAACACGTCGTGTACAGCCGACATCTCTTCGGGCAACTCCAGTTGATAAGATACTTCGCCTCGGCGGCTGAGGACTTTGAAAGGTCCGACATATCGGGGTGCGAGCTTTCCTTTCAGTTGGAATCTCTGCATTCCTTTCAAGGGGGATACCTTGAGATAGACAAAGTCTCCGATCTCGAAGGTCATCTCCCGACGTCTTTTGTCGGCGTAGCTCTTCTGTCGGGATTGCGCTGTCTTGAGATACTCTCGAATCTTGTGGACTTTCTCTTCGGCTTCACGAAGAACATCTGGGCCAAAAACTTGGCTCTCTCCGACTTCCAACCAGTTCAGGGGGGTACGGCATTTCCTTCCGTACAAGGCTTCAAAGGGGGCCATCTGTAGGCTGGCTTGGTAGCTATTGTTGTAAGAGAATTCGGCGTAAGGTAGGTAGTCTTCCCACTTGGATCCGTATTCCAGTACACATGCTCTCAGCATGTCCTCCAGTATCTGGTTTACCCTCTCAGTCTGTCCGTCGGTCTGAGGGTGATAGGCGGTGCTGAAATTCAGACGGGTTCCTAGTCCTTCATGCACTTTCTGCCAGAATCTTGAGGTGAACTGTGATCCTCTATCTGACACTATCGATTTGGGGGTTCCGTGCAGGGCGACTATTCTGGAGATGTATATTTCAGCTAACTTTGGGCCTTGGTAAGTGGTTTTGACGGCGATGAAATGGGCGACTTTGGTCAATCTATCGACAACTACCCATATGGAATCATTGCCTTTGCTGGATTTGGGCAGTCCGGTGATAAAATCCATTCCTACGGAGTCCCATTTCCATTCCGGAATCTGGAGGGGTTGTAACAGTCCGGCTGGTCGTTGATGTTCTGCCTTGACTCTCTGACAGATATCACACTTGGCGATGTAGCTGCCGATTTCTCTCTTCATTCCGTGCCACCAAAATTGTTCCTTCAGGTCTTGGTACATCTTGGTACCTCCGGGGTGGATTGAATAAAGGGTGTCATGGGCTTCTTGCAGGATGACTTGTTTCAAGTCAGAGTCCGATGGTACGCAGAGACGTTCTTTGTACCAAAGAACTCCGGCTTCGTTTACGGTGAATCCGGGGGCTTTTCCTGCGGCTATCTGTTTCTTGATTCCGTCGATGCTAGCGTTGTCCTTCTGGGCTTCCTTGATCTGGCTAACCAGGGTGGGTTGCAGTTCTATGCTGGCTAGGAATCCTTCGCTAACAAGTTCAAGTCTGAACTGTTCAAACTCTTGATGCAAGCTGGGCTGTTCGGTTGCGAGCATGGAGTTCAACTGACACGGCAGTCGACTCAAAGCATCCGCTACCAAATTGGCCTTGCCGGGGTGGTAGTGAATCTCCATGTCGTAATCCTTGATCAATTTGATCCATCGGCGTTGTCTCATGTTTAGTTCTTTCTGGGTGAAAATGTATTTGAGGCTTTTGTGGTCGGAGTAGATCTCGCATCGATTACCCATGAGGTAATGACGCCAAACTTTCAAGGCTAAGACCACGGCTGCAAGCTCGAGGTCATGGGTTGGGTTGTTCTGTTCATGTTGCTTTAGCTGTCTTGAAAGGTAGGATACAACCTTGCCTTCTTGCATAAGCACACATCCAAGACCAGTCTTGGAGGCGTCGCAATATACATCAAAGGGCTTTGTGATATCTGGCATGATCAGGATTGGGGCTGTTGTCAGTCTACTCTTGAGCTGTTGAAAGCTCTCTTCGCATTTGTCGGTCCACTCAAACTTCCTGTCCTTTTTCAGCAATTGGGTCATTGGTCGAGCGATGCTTGAAAAACCTTCTACAAATCTGCGGTAATATCCGGCTAATCCAAGAAAAGCGCGGACCTTGGTTTGGGTGGTTGGGGCTTGCCATTCCATAATAGTTTTGATTTTGGCGGGATCTACGGCAATTCCTCCTGCAGACAAGATGTGTCCCAGGAATCCAACTTCTTCCAACCAAAACTCACACTTGCTGAACTTGGCATACAACTTGTGCTGTCTAAGGGTTTCTAGGACAGTCTCCAAATGCTGTTCATGTTCCTCTTCGGACTTGGAGTAGACGAGGATGTCATCGATGAAAACAACGACAAACTTGTCCAAAAAGTTCATGAAGATCTTATTCATGAGATTCATGAAGTAAGCGGGGGCATTGGTTAGTCCAAACGACATGACGTTGTACTCATACAACCCATATCTGGTGGTAAAGGCAGTTTTTGGAATGTCGGTGGCTCGGATTTTCAGCTGATGATATCCAGTTCTAAGATCTATCTTGGAGAAAACTCTGGATCCGGTGAGTTGATCAAACAAGTCTTCTATCTTGGGTAAGGGGTATTTGTTTTTGATGGTGACATCGTTAAGCTTACGATAATCCGTACATAAACGATTTGCATCATCCTTCTTGTCCACAAATAAGACGGGGGATCTCCAGGGGGATGCACTTGGTCTAATCAGACCTTTGGCCAACATATCATCTATTTGCTTCTTCAGCTCCACGAGCTCGGTTGCGTTCATCTTTGTAGGCTCTCACAGGCTATGGGTCCAGTTCCGGGGATTAACTCGATGATGAACTCGATATCCCGATCCGGGGGCATACCGGGTAGATCATCCGGAAACACATCAGGGTAGCGACAAACGACCCTGATTTGATCCAGAGTTGGCTTGGATACACTTTGGTTGCAGGTAAACTTTCGGGGTAGTTTTTCAGAGACGTGCTCTACTACGATGCCGGTGCTGCTAGTCATGGTTATGGCTTTCTTGGCACATTCTATCAATCCATTGTGTTTTGACATCCCGTCCATTCCTAGGACAACTTCCAAACCTTTGGTTCCCAGAATGATTAGATTGGCATAGAAATCTACATCATGGATTTTGATTGGTACATTTTTGCAAAATTTTCTGGCTTTGGTGGTTGATCCGGGGATTTGAACTATCATAACATGCTTCAAACTGAGGGGTTGAATTTTACTTGTTGATGCAAAGTCTTCAGTGACAAAAGAATGAGATGCTCCGGAATCAAACAACACTCTGGCAGGGATGTGGTTGACAGAAAACATACCCAGTACAACATCTGGTGCTTCCTGGGCTTCTTCGGCGTTCATGTGGTAGAGACGGCCGTTGCGGTTATTGGGGTTGTTGGGGGCGAACTTCTTGCCGGTGGAGACACGGCATTGCTGCTGAGCAGGTGCAGCGGTGTTGGCGGCGAGCTTGGCAAGACGCTTGGGACACTCGTTGGAGTAGTGCCCCACTACACCACACTCATAACAAGTGATGGTGGTCTTGTCCTGCTTGTTCGCAACGGGGACGGCGTTGCTTCCGGTTCTGGGAGCGGTGTTGGTGTTGTTGTTGTTGTTGTTGGGGGCTCGGGGCAGAGCGCGGTTGTAGTAGTAGTAGTTGTTGTAGTTGTTGTTGTTGTAGCCTCCTGGCTTGGAGTTTCCTCCACTCCGGTTCTGATAACCGGGGCGCGAGTTTTGCATCGGTGGTTTGTGGTTTCTCGGAGTGAAACCTCCGCTTGAGCTAGGGCGATACTTCTGGGGGTGGCTTGATCCACTTTGATTCGCCATGCGGCGCTTGCGGTTCTCGTTGGCTTGGTTCAGCTTGCCCTCCATCTGGATGGCGGAGTCAACAAGGGCTTCGAGGTCGGCGAAGGGGATGTTGACGAGGACAGTCTGCATCTCATCATGCAGTCCGTTCAGGAATCTCTCCTTCCTCTTCTCAACGGTGTCGGTCTCATCAGGGGCATACCTCGACAGTGTAAGAAACTTGTCGCGGTATTCAACCACCGTCATGCGACCTTGTTTCAGTTCACGGAACTCATCCCTCATCTTTTTGATAAGACCCGGGGGTACATGGTACTTGCTGAACTTTAGCTTGAAATCCTCCCAAGTCATGAACTGACCTCCGTTCATGGCACGGGTGCTTGTCCACCAAGCGCGGGCTGGTCCAGCGAGATAGTGGGTTGCAAACAAGACCTTCTCGTTGGCTTCCACTCCGGCTACCTCCAGATTGTTCTCCATAGTCTGGAGCCAATCGTCGGTGTCGAGGGGTTCCTCGGTCTTGCTAAACACCAGGGGATTGGTGTTCTGGAAGTTCTTGAGCTTGGATCCAGGGTGATCATGATTTCCATGGCCTTGGTTGGCAATGTTCTGCAAGGCGATGAGGTTGGCTTGGCGTTCGGCTCTTTCTGTTTCTCTGTCGGCAAGCATGGTCTGCAGCAGTTGCAACATCGCGTCGTTGGTGCGATTGGGAGGGGCCATCTGAAGATATAGAAGATCATGAGATAAGAGGGAACATTCTATGGTTCATTTTGGTTAAGTTTGAAAACATTTGAAAACTTGTAATCTTTTCATGACAAACATAACATTCATTCATTCATTTAACACATAGTACAAACTAACACACACATACTCCAATGGTTTTAAGAACCATTCTCATACTATGATACAAGGGACGGGATACAACTCACACCTACATAAGTGAGACTAGTGCAACTACTCCTCATCCTCGACATCGATCGGGACGTAGTCGTCGGGTCCTGCCTCCAGGAACTCGTAGTCCTCCTCCTCGGTGTTCTCGTCCTCCTCAAAGTCGTTGTCGTCGCTCAGGAAGGCGTCTCCTCCCTGAATGTCGATGCCCCCATCGTCATCCTCCAGCTCACGAATCTGATCCTCCTGGGCCTTGACAGTGGCCTCAAGTGACGCTATCTTGGCGCGAAGGCGCCGAATCGTAGCGTCCTTCTTGGCACGCTGCTGACGAAGGCTCTTGCGGTCGTTGTTGAGTAACTTGATCGCCTCACCCTGCTCGGTGATGTGAGCATGGGTCTGGTTCGCGTAAGCGCGAGTGGCGTCGAGGTCCCTCTGGGTCTGATAGAGCATGAAGTCCAGGTGCTCAGCATGGTGCCCCAACTCCGGGTGCGGCTGCAGCTCCATGGGCACTCCCGCAGCATCACGCCTCACAAGGTGGGCGTAGCGCTACGCAAGGATGCACACCACGTTCTGTCCACAGAGGCGCGCAAGTGCCTCCTGAAGGCCACGTGCGAGTCCGTCAAGCCAGTTGCTCTCGCGGAAGGAGAAGAGGATCCTCTCCGAGGTGGGAGGCTCCATCTTGCCCCTCAAGTCGGCAGTGATCACCCAATGCAACTCTCCTCCGGGCGTGTCGTCCAGCTGAACCCCGTGGAACTCGGGGTGTGGGCGCCCAAGAAAGTCAGAGACGGCATTGAGGTCGTGCTCGAAGATCAAGCTCCCTCCGTTCCCAAGATGATAAAACTTGGTGTTGATGGGTTCATTTGGCTCCATCTGAAAGGGAATTGGATGAGTAAGTTAGAGAGTGTAAAGTGTGGCAAAATTTTAAGTTGATTCAAATAAGATAGAACATGATTCATCAAATTTTGGCAAAGTCTCAAAGACAAGAGTGTAGTAAATTTTCACAAATATTTTCTTTCATTTGATTTCAAAGTTAAGTTTTTCAGAACACCCATTCTAACTAAGGTCTTCTAAGGTCAAACAATGGCTCTGATACCAACTTGTCAACACCCGGATTTTTAAGTCCGGATGCCTATTATGTCATACATCGCAATCCCACGAATATTGTTGTTGCGAGGCATAATAGTTAAGTATCACAGTCATCATTCATTACAAACCATAAGTCTTACAAATTTGGAATCACATGATCCATATTACACAAATAGTTGATCTATCGATCAACAAACAAACACAAGTTCATAGTTCATAGCGGAAGCGTAAGATACAAGGACTCTCTAGTCCACAGGCCAACGCTTGACGTCGGAAGACTCCTAGTTGTCGTAGGCGTCCTGCTGATCATCTCCTCGTTCATCTTCATACTCTGGCCATTTGAATAGCCAGGGACAAAGCCGTGAGTACTTTAAGTACTCGCAAACTAATACTAATGTAAGTGCTAGACATCCTAGTAAGGTTTGCTAAGCTCTAGTTTATTTGCATAAAGCTAGTTTTAGTTCACAAGTATTTGAGAAAAGCTTTATTCAAGTGCTAACTAACTCAAGTGGGAACATTAGTGTCATTCCCACCATTCAAGTGGTGATTTCAATTCAATTCACCACAAGTCATTTCACCATCATCTTTCAACATCATTTTCAAAGATATGACATCGGAAACTGTATGGCCTTTCCAACCGTCCGTAACCGTGGACGCGGCTATTCGAATAGGTTTACACTCTGCAGAGGTTGCACACTTGTGCCACAACATTTGATTTCATCCGTCGGGATTACCGAATCATCGTAACACGATGCGCGGATCATCAACCATAACCTTTCACTTACGAGTCCTAGTATGAGCACCTCTCCCCATGAGCTTGGCCTCCCAGTGTAGACCAAGCTGTCAGCACAGGAAGCTGCACGAGGCTTGGCCGTACAATTCACCTCAATTTCACATCATTTCTCAACAACGGAGGCAGCCTCAAGCGTAACCCCTATGACGTGTGTTCAGAGGGAACCCATACTAAGATGCATAAACTTCCAGTTAAGCCCTACCCATAATCAGGTATTGTGGGGGTACTTAATAATTGGAAAGGTATCGCATTCAAACCAACATCATTGTTTATCAAAAATCACTATCTTCTCTTGGTCATATTCACCTTCAAAAATCATTCAATGGAATGCTTCATCATTCCAAGGTTTCAAATTCATTTCAATTCACATTGTTCCCATCTAGAGTAGTCAAGTTTTATTTCATTAGCACTAGCTCTAAATCATGAGGGGTGCTATCTTGCCTTGCTTGATTGAGACCACTTCACTACTCTAGTAACCATCCTTTACTTTGACCAAAGTTAACTATAAAAGTAACTCTTGGAAAACAACCAGTAAAACTTGTAAAGTAAACACTTGGGATAGGCTTATGTAAGAAAAGATAAGATTTATGGTGCCTTGCCCCAAGGGGCTTTGCACTTTGTAAGAATATTAGCTTGCCTTGGTATTTCTCAAACTGTTCCTCCTCCTCCTCTTGGTAGCAACCTTCTTCTTCGGTGTACTCTCCGGTGCTAGCGTCTAAATTTGAATACGAGTATAATTACTCACTAATTCAATGTCTATTCCATATATCACATATAAACACACAAACTATTCTATGCACACAAGTAATCTAATTAGAGTACATGGGTTGTGTTGTTTGAGGAGAATTTACTTCTTTGTATTTAATATGTAAATGATAGTTTCCATAGGGTTCTTGAGAAATAATTTCCTCTCATTGAAATCTTCTTAAGATTTAATTTCTCAAACAATCATGTATGAACTTATATTGACCTAAGTCAAATGTTCATCATCATCATTTGAGAAGATGATTTAAATGGGGTAGATCACCTCATATCATTTAATAACACTACATATGATTTAAATATCAAGTAATTCATATAAGAGAGTTTGGACCAGGGGTCCAAACATCACATGAATTCATGTGAGACCAAGTTTAAATGGAGTATAAGACTCCACATAATTTACTTTAATAGTTTTGGACAATATCAATTAGTTAAACTAGCCATATTATCCATTAATTTAACTAGGGCATGATCATGCAAAGTTACCACACCATTTTATTGTATAATCAATTAGTGTAAGTCAAATGTGAGCTATTAGAGTTGGAATTAACTTAATATCTATTTTGTTGATTTTTAATAATTATTTGAATAGGGAAAAGTCCCTGCCTTATTCTTTTTATCAAATTAATTCTACAATGAATCTGGTCATGGGACCAGTGGCATTTGGTAGATAATTTCCTTAGCTTTCCAACAACATAAAATTCATTGAATTTGGTTTAGCCAATTTAAATCTATTGATTTTCAAACTGGAGGCACTATTGAAATTCATTTGGAATTGTTTAAAACGAATTTGAATTAAAAGGCTGGGCGGGAAAACTAAACGGGCTGAAAGATTTAAAAACGGCCCAAGGCCAGCCCAGCCACGGTCCAGAGATGCGCGGGCTGCCTGACAGCGGGGGCCACCCGTCAGTGGGTTTTAAACCCGAAACGGTATGGGTGAATATGATGCGTTGGATTAGATCAAAGATCTACGGCCGTGGTTCATCGTCGTCTCCGACGAGAACCCGACGCTCTGGCGGCGGCGGTAGGGGGTCGTGATGGCGTGTATTTCACACGTTCGTTGGGCAACCCCAAGAGGAAGGTATGATGCGCACAGCAGCAAGTTTTCCCTCAGAAAGAAACCAAGGTTTATCGAACCAGGAGGAGCCAAGAAGCACGTTGAAGGTTGATGGCGGCGGGATGTAGTGCGGCGCAACACCAGAGATTCCGGCGCCAACGTGGAACCTGCACAACACAACCAAAGTACTTTGCCCCAACGAAACAGTGAGGTTGTCAATCTCACCGGCTTGCTGTAACAAAGGATTAACCGTATTGTGTGGAAGATGATTGTTTGCAGAAAACAAAGAGAACGTATTACGATGATTGTATTTCAGTAAAGAGAATTGGACCGGGGTCCACAGTTCACTAGAGGTGTCTCTCCCATAAGACGAACAGCATGTTGGGTGAACAAATTACAGTTGGGCAATTGACAAATAAAGAGAGCATGACCATGCACATACATATCATGATGAGTATAGTGAGATTTAATTGGGCATTACGACAAAGTACATAGACCGTCATCCAACTGCATCTATGCCTAAAAAGTCCACCTTCAGGTTATCATCCGAACCCCCTCCAGTATTAAGTTGCTAACAACAGACAATTGCATTAAGTATTGCGCGTAATGTAACTAGTGACTACATCCTTGAACATAGCACTAATGTTTTATCCCTAGTGGCAACAAGACATCCATAACCTTAGTGGTTCTTGTCACTCCTCCAGTTCACGAGAGGCATGAACCCACTATCGAGCATAAATACTCCCTCTTGGAGTTACTAGCATCAACTTGGCCAGGCATCTACTAATTACGGAGAGCATGCAAGATCATAAACAACACATAAGCATAGCTTTGATAATCAACATATCAAGTATTCTCTATTCATCGGATCCCACCAAACGCAACATACAGAATTACAGATAGATGATCTTGATCATGTTAGGCAGCTCACAAGATCCGACAATGATAGCACAATGGGGAGAAGACAACAATCTAGCTACTGCTATGGACCCATAGTCCGGGGGTAGACTACTCACACATCACACCGGAGGCGACCATGGCGGCGTAGAGTCCTCCGGAGATGATTCCCCTCTCCGGCAGGTGCGGAGGCGATCTCTGGATCCCCGAGATGGGATCGGCGGCGGCGGCGTCTCTGGAAGGTTTTCCGTATCGTGGTTCTCGATGCTGGGGTTTCGTCACGGAGACTTTTTATAGGCGAAAGGGCAGGTCAAGAGGCGGCACGGGGGCCCCACACCACAGGGCCGCGCGGCCAAGGGGGGGGCCGCGCCGCCCTATAGTGTGGCCCCTCCGTGGCCCCTCTTCGTCTCTCCTTCGGACTTCTGGTAGCTTCGTGAGCAAATAGGCCCCTGGGCTTTGATTTCGTCCAATTCGAGAATATTTCCTTACTAGGATTTCTGAAACCAAAAACAGCAGAAAAGACAAGCGGCACTTCTGCATCTTGTTAATAGGTTAGTTCCAGAAAATGCACGAATATGACATAAAGTGTGCATAAAACATGTAGATAACATCAATAATGTGGCATGGAACATAAGAAATTATCGATACGTCGGAGACGTATCAGCATCCCCAAGCGTAGTTCTGCTCGTCCCGAGCGGTAAAACGATAACACGAGATAATTTGCAGGTGACATGCCATCATAATCTTGATCATACTATTTGTAAAGCATATGTAGTGAATGCAGCGATCAAAACAATGTATATGACATGAGTAAACAAGTGAATCATATAGCAAAGACTTTTCATGAGTAGCACTTCAAGACAAGCATCAATAAGTCTTGCATAAGAGTTAACTCATAAAGCAATAATTCAAAGTAAAGGTATTGAAGCAACACAAAAGAAGATTAAGTTTCAGCGGTTGCTTTCAACTTGTAACATGTATATCTCATGGATATTGTCAACATAGAGTAATATAACAAGTGCAATATGCAAGTATGTAGGAATCAATGCACATTTCACACAAGTGTTTGCTTCTTGAGGTGGAGAGAAATAGGTGAACTGACTCAACAATGAAAGTAAAAGAATGGTCCTCCATAGAGGAAAAGCATCGATTGCTATATTTGTGCTAGAGCTTTGATTTTGAAAACATAAAGAAAGCATAAAAATAAAGTTTTGAGAGGTGTATGTTGTTGTCAACGAATGGTAGCGGGTACTCTAACCCCCTTGCCAGACAAACCTTCAAAGAGCGGCTCCCATTTTATTTTATTTTGGGTGGCACTCCTTCCAACCTTTCTTTCACAAACCATGGCTAACCGAATCCTCGGGTGCCTGCCAACAATCTCATACCATGAAGGAGTGCCTTTTTATTTTAGTTTTATTATGATGACACTCCTCCCAACCTTTGCTTACACAAGCCATGGCTAACCGAATCCTTCGGGTGCCGTCCAACAATCACATACCATGGAGGAGTGTCTATTTTTGTTAATTAATTTGGGACTGGGAATCCCGTTGCCAGCTCTTTTTGCAAAATTATTGGATAAGCGGATGAAGCCACTAGTCCATTGGTGAAAGTTGCCCAACAAGATTGAAAGATAAACACCACATACTTCCTCATGAGCTATAAAACATTGACACAAATCAGAGGTGATAAATTTTGAATTGTTTAAAGGTAGCACTCAAGCAATTTACTTTGGAATGGCGGAAAATACCATGTAGTATAGGTAGGTATGGTGGACACAAATGGCATAGTGGTTGGCTCAAGTATTTTGGATGCATGAGAAGTATTCCCTCTCGATACAAGGTTTAGGCTAGCAAGGTTTATTTGAAACAAACACAAGGATGAACTAGTGCAGCAAAACTCACATAAAATACATATTGAAAACATTATAAGACTCTACACCGTCTTCCTTGTTGTTCAAACTCAATACTAGAAATTATCTAGACCTTAGAGAAACCAAATATGCAAACCAAATTTTAGCATGCTCTATGTATTTCTTCATTAATGGGTGCAAAGCATATGATGCAAGAGCTTAAACATGAGCACAACAATTTCCAAGTATCACATTACCCAAGACATTTATAGCAATTACTACATGTATCATTTTCCAATTCCAACCATATAACAATTTAACGAAGAAGAAACTTCGCCATGAATATTATGGGTAGAAACTAAGGACATACTTGTCCATATGCTACAGCGGAGCGTGTCTCTCTCCCATAAAGTGAATGCTAGGATCCATTTTATTCAAACAAAACAAAAAACAAAAACAAACCGACGCTCCAAGCAAAGCACATAAGATGTGATGGAATAAAAATATAGTTTCAGGGGAGGAACCTGATAATGTTGTCGATGAAGAAGGGGATGCCTTGGGCATCCCCAAGCTTAGACGCTTGAGTCTTCTTAGAATATGCAGGGGTGAACCACCGGGGCATCCCCAAGCTTAGAGCTTTCACTCTTCTTGATCATGTTGCATCATACTCCTCTCTTGATCCTTGAAAACTTCCTCCACACCAAACTCGAAACAACTCATTAGAGGGTTAGTGCACAATAAAAATTAACATGTTCAGAGGTGACACAATCATTCTTAACACTTCTGGACATTGCATAATGCTACTGGACATTGGTGGATCAAAGAAATTCATCCAACATAGCAAAAGAGGCAATGCGAAATAAAAGGCAGAATCTGTCAAAACAGAACAGTTTGTATTGACGAATTTTAAAATGGCACCAGACTTGCTCAAATGAAAATGCTCAAATTGAATGAAAGTTGCGTACATATCTGAGGATCATGCACGTAAATTGGCTTAATTTTCTGGGCTACCTACAGGGAGGTAGACCCAGATTCGTGACAGCAAAGAAATCTGAAACTGCGCAGTAATCCAAATCTAGTACTTACTTTTCTATCAAAGACTTTACTTGGCACAACAAAACACTAAACTAAGATAAGGAGAGGTTGCTACAGTAGTAAACAACTTCCAAGACACAAATATAAAACAAAGTACTGTAGCAAAATAACACATGGGTTATCTCCCAAGAAGTTCTTTTCTTTATAGCCATTAAGATGGGCTCAGCAGTTTTAATGATGCACTCGCAAGAAATAGTATTTGAAGCAAAAGAGAGCATCAAGAAGCAAATCCAAAACACATTTAAGTCTAAAATGCTTCCTATGCATAGGAATCTTGTAAATAAACAAGTTCATGAAGAGCAAAGTAACAAGCATAGGAAGATAAAACAAGTGTAGCTTCAAAAATTTCAGCACATAGAGAGGTGTTTTAGTAACATGAAAATTTCTACAACCATATTTTCCTCTCTCATAATAATTTTCAGTAGCATCATGAGCAAACTCAACAATGTAACTATCACATAAAGCATTCTTATCGTGAGTCTCATGCATAAAATTATTACTCTCCACGTAAGCATAATCAATTTTATTAGTTGTAGTGGGAGCAAATTCAACAAAGTGGCTATCATCATACATAGGAGGCATATTGTAATCATAAAAGAAAATTTTCTCCTCAATGCTTGGGGGACTAAAAAGATCATGCTCATCAGAGCCAGCTTCCCCAAGCTTAGAATTTTCCATAGCATTAGCAACAATGGTGTTCAAAGCATCCATAGTAATAACATTCCCATTAGCATGCATATAAAGTTCCATGGGTTCTTTAATTCTCTCTTCAAACACATCATGTCCTAATTCAAGATAAAGTTCATAAAGATCTCTCATATTTTTGTTGTTTTCCATTATGCTTAACTAGTGAAATAAAAACATGCATGATATTAAGTAAAGTAAAAACAAGTAACTAATTTTTTTGTATTTTAATTTAGTGCAGCAAACAAAGTAGTAAATAAAACTAAAGCAAGACAAAAACAAAGTAAAGAGATTGAGAAGTGGAGACTCCCCTTGCAGCGTGTCTTGATCTCCCCGGCAACGGCGCCAGAAAATATGCTTGATGGCGTGTATTTCACACGTTCGTTGGGCAACCCCAAGAGGAAGGTATGATGCGCACAGCAGCAAGTTTTCCCTCAGAAAGAAACCAAGGTTTATCGAACCAGGAGGAGCCAAGAAGCACGTTGAAGGTTGATGGCGGCGGGATGTAGTGCGGCGCAACACCAGAGATTCCGGCGCCAACGTGGAACCTGCACAACACAACCAAAGTACTTTGCCCCAACGAAACAGTGAGGTTGTCAATCTCACCGGCTTGCTGTAACAAAGGATTAACCGTATTGTGTGGAAGATGATTGTTTGCGAAAAACGATGAAACGATATTACGATAGATTGTATTTCAAGAAAGAGAATTGGACCGGGGTCCACAGTTCACTAGAGGTGTCTCTCCCATAAGACGAACAGCATGTTGGGTGAACAAATTACAGTTGGGCAATTGACAAATAAAGAGAGCATGACCATGCACATACATATCATGATGAGTATAGTGAGATTTAATTGGGCATTACGACAAAGTACATAGACCGTCATCCAACTGCATCTATGCCTAAAAAGTCCACCTTCAAAGTTATCATCCGAACCCCTCCAGTATTAAGTTGCTAACAACAGACAATTGCATTAAGTATTGCGCGTAATGTAACTAGTGACTACATCCTTGAACATAGCACTAATGTTTTATCCCTAGTGGCAACAGCACATCCATAACCTTAGTGGTTCTTGTCACTCCTCCAGATTCACAGAGGCATGAACCCACTATCGAGCATAAATACTCCCTCTTGGAGTTACTAGCATCAACTTGGCCAGAGCATCTACTAATAACGGAGAGCATGCAAGATCATAAACAACACATAAGCATAGCTTTGATAATCAACATAACAAGTATTCTCTATTCATCGGATCCCAACAAACGCAACATACAGAATTACAGATAGATGATCTTGATCATGTTAGGCAGCTCACAAGATCCGACAATGATAGCACAATGGGGAGAAGACAACCATCTAGCTACTGCTATGGACCCATAGTCCAGGGGTAGACTACTCACACATCACACCGGAGGCGACCATGGCGGCGTAGAGTCCTCCGGGAGATGATTCCCCTCTCCGGCAGGGTGCCGGAGGCGATCTCCTGGATCCCCCGAGATGGGATCGGCGGCGGCGGCGTCTCTGGAAGGTTTTCCGTATCGTGGTTCTCGATGCTGGGGTTTCGTCACGGAGACTTTTTATAGGCGAAAGGGCAGGTCAAGAGGCGGCACGGGGGCCCCACACCACAGGGCCGCGCGGCCAAGGGGGGGCCGCGCCGCCCTATAGTGTGGCCCCTCCGTGGCCCCTCTTCGTCTCTCCTTCGGACTTCTGGAAGCTTCGTGAGAAAATAGGCCCCTGGGCTTTGATTTCGTCCAATTCCAAGAATATTTCCTTACTAGGATTTCTGAAACCAAAAACAGCAGAAAACAGCAACTGGCACTTCGGCATCTTGTTAATAGGTTAGTTCCAGAAAATGCACGAATATGACATAAAGTGTGCATAAAACATGTAGATAACATCAATAATGTGGCATGGAACATAAGAAATTATCGATACGTCGGAGACGTATCAGGTCGTGAAGGAGATATGCCCTAGAGGCAATAATAAAGTGGTTATTATTTATATCTTTATGTTTATGATAAATGTTTATATATCATGCTATAATTGTATTAACCGAAACATTAGTACATGTGTGATATGTAGACAAACAAGAAGTCCCTAGTATGCCTCTTAACTAGCTTGTTGATTAATGGATGATTAGTTTCATAATCATGAACATTGGATGTTATTAATAACAAGGTTATATCATTGTATGAATGATGTAATGGACACACCCAATTAAGCGTAGCATAAGATCTCGTCATTAAGTTATTTGCTATAAGCTTTCGATACATAATTACCTAGTCCTTATGACCATGAGATCATGTAAATCACTTATACCGGAAAGGTACTTTGATTACACCAAACGCCATTGCGTAAATGGGTGGTTATAAAGGTGGGATTAAGTATCCGGAAAGTATGAGTTGAGGCATATGGATCAACAGTGGGATTTGTCCATCCCGATGACGGATAGATATACTCTGGGCCCTCTCGGTGGAATGTCGTCTAATGTCTTGCAAGCATATGAATAAGTTCATAAGAGACCACATACCACGATACGAGTAAAGAGTACTTGTCAGGAGACGAGGTTGAACAAGGTATAGAGTGATACCGAAGATCAAACCTCGGACAAGTAAAATATCGCGTGACAAAGGGAATTGGTATTGTATGTGAATGGTTCATTCGATCACTAAAGTCATCATTGAATATGTGGGAGCCATTATGGATCTCCAGATCCCGCTATTGGTTATTGGTCGGAGTGAGTACTCAATCATGTCCGCATAGTTCGCGAACCGTAGGGTGACACACTTAAAGTTGGATGTTGAAATGGTAGAACTTGAATATGGAATGGAGTTCGAATATTTGTTCGGAGTCCCGGATGAGATCCCGGACATCACGAGGAGTTCCGGAATGGTCCGGAGAATAAGATTCATATATAGGATGTCATTTTATGTGAATTAAAATGATGCGGAAGGTTCTATGGAAGGTTCTAGAAGGTTCTAGAAAAGTCCGGAAGAAACCACCAAGGAAGGTGGAGTCCATGAGGGACTCCACCTCCATGGCCGGCCAACCCTAGTGGGGGAGGAGTCCCAAGTGGACTCCCCCTATGGGGGCCGGCCACCCCCCCATATGGAAGGGGGGAATCCCACCCCAAGTGGGATTCCCACCTTGGGTAGGTTTCCCTATCATATGGAAGGTTTTGGGTTCGGGTCTTATTCGGAGACTTGTAGTCCAACACTTGGGGCTTCCACCTATATAATGAGGGGCCAAGGGGAGGGGGCCGGCCACCCTAAGACCACAAGCTGGCCGCACCCCTCAAGTGGCCGGCCACCCCCTCCCAAACCCTAGCCGCCCCCCTCTCCTCCATAGCTCCCGCGTGCTTTAGCGAAGCTCCGCCGGAGTTCTCCACCACCACCGACACCACGCCGTCGTGCTGTCGGATTCAAGAGGAGCTACTACTTCCGCTGCCCGCTGGAACGGGAGGTGGACGTCGTCTTCATCAACAACCGAACGTGTGACCGAGTACGGAGGTGCTGCCCGTTCGTGGCGCCGGAGGGATCGTGATCAAGATCTTCTACGCGCTTTTGCAAGCGGCAAGTGAACGTCTACCGCAGCAACAAGAGCCTCCTCTTGTAGGCTTTGGAATCTCTTCAAGGGTGAGACTCGATAAACCCCTCATTGCTACCGTCTTCTAGATTGCATCTTGGCTTGGATTGCGTGTTCGCGGTAGGAAATTTTTTGTTTTCTATGCAACGTTATCCTACAGGTCGGAGGGCTTACGGCGGCTCCAGCAAGGGATGGCAGTGTGCTCGGGGTAGATGTGGACGACGGCGAAGCGACTGGTACAGGTGGCGGAGCTCGAGGTGGTCTGGTTCGCCGGCGATTGCTGCAGAGCTTCCGCGGCGGCGAGCTTCCGATTGGCCTTGCTCCGGCGAGAATCGAGAGAGTGGTGAGGTGGTTGAGAGGCAGTGAGAGGTGGCGAGTGCGGTGGTGTGCTTAGATTGTCCAGGGGAGGTCTCCTTTTATAGCAATGCGAGAGTGCTGCGGGGCAGGGTGGTGGTCGACCATGGCGCGGCTTCTCCGGTGAGTGGTCGAGCTAGGCGAGGGTGCAGCAGTGCTCTACGTGTCCAGGCGAGGCTAATGGTGGTGACGGCGCGGTCGGGCGGTGTCGGAATAGCTCGCGTTGCTTCCATGTCTGGCGGCGGCGTTCGCGGGATCTTCTTCTCCGTCTACGGCGGCGGCGGTCCAGGGTCTGGTCGTGGCCATGTCTGGCGGCGTCCAGGTGGCGTGGTGATGCTCAACGCGTTGCAAGCGGGGCCAGGGCGAGCGCAGGGTGGTGGCGCGGCGCGTGGCCAGTGGGCGTCCATGCACGTGCATGCGCGACGCGAGCGGCGTCCAGGGCTGATCTTGGCGCGCGATCTCCGGCCAGTGTCGTCGTCGAGCTCGACCGTGGTGGTGCTAGGAAGGGGTAGGAGTGTGCTGTGGCGAGCTGTGGCACCAGGGCCAGGGCAGAGGAAGAGAAGAGAGAGGGGAGAGCGTCGGGTTGGGCGACATGGCCGGCATGGCCATGTCTAGCCTTGCTCTCTCTCTCTCCCTAGTGTTCTATTTGGCATTGAATGGGATTAAGGGGACCAGGGGACAATGTAGAATAGATTTGGGGTAGATTAGGTGGAGTAGATCACTATTTGCAATAGTGACAAATAGTGCCATATTTGAAATTTGTGAAAATTGTCTAAATTTGGTTTAATTCAAATGGTTGACCATTTTGAATTGTGTGTGTTTAGATAAGTTGTATTTGACCAGAGATGATTAGAGGTGGTGGTGGAATTGTGGAAATCAAGAATTTGCAAAATTTGCTAAGTTGGAGATTGTTGAATATGTTAAAAAGTTGAAACTTTGGATGAGCATAGCTAATGATCAAGAATGATTTTGTCATGGTGATCTTTACAAAAGTTGTTCACCTTGATGTTGACTTTGAAATGGTGCAAAGAGTTAGCAAGATTTGGTTTGAGAAAATTGAATGGCAATGGCTCAAAGTAGTGATCAGGCTATACATTTCAGTTTTGACCATTATCATATGTGAGCTAGTTTTGCATTTGAAAATTATTTGAATTGTGATTCTTTGATTCCAAAAGTTTTAATAAGTGTTTAGTAACATTATTCAACTAATGGTGAAGACCAAATGGGTCTAGGGTCAAAATTTATAAAAACGCCATAGGGCATATGTGAGGGTTTTTAGGGTTTTTCATTTAATGGCATCCTCTTTGATTTATTTGGTTGGTGATCTTCATATGATCACATTAGGGTTTTAGAGTATAGCACAAACAAATAATAACACTCATCATGGCATATCACTCAAATGCACAAGTCCTATGCATGGCACTATATGCAATTTAAAAAGTTTTTGTTTGTTTGAAATTTTGCTCTCTGGAATTCTCTAACTTTCTTTTTATTGAAATTTGGGATGTTACATAGGCCGACCCACCGTTACTATGCTAACCCACCGTTACTAGGCATATGTACCTAGGACTTTGTAGTGACGGCCTGTAAGGCCTTCCATTGAGCCCGTTACTATTCAAAAATGCGTATAGATTAGGCATGAAGGAGGCCATCAAGAATTTACATTATACAGCCCATTAAGGCCTATTTTAGGTAATTTTAGCACCCATTTTGGGCCTCCGGTTGACCAAAGTAATTCGGAACTATTGAAACTGAAGGAGCTATATCGGTTAGTCGGATCCGTGATTATCTAAGTCTTTAGGCGGATCCATGGCAAGTTTGGTTCCAAGGTGGATCCATGGCTATTTTGGTTGCAAGGTAAATCCATGATCATTTTCACTAGGCGGATCTGTGGTCACACTTCACTATAAAAAAGTTGCCATAGGAGGCGAAGTTGGGCCTGACTGTAGACGATGATGACACATGCATTCCCGGCGATTTTTGCTCTTTCCATGGTAGATGGTAAAACTTTTTTGTCGTTTTTGAGGCCATCTAGTGCCACAGATTTGACAAAAACAATGTGCATGGTCGCTCAGTACATGGTGGATAAGGAGTTCTCGGGTGCGTCGGTCAAGTCAATTCAAATCGATAATTTGGCACCCCCGCAGACTTTGGGGCCCTAATGACAGTGTCTCTCGTGCTGTTTTTTTTGGTCGCACCATCTATTTCGACCTGGTTGACGTTTCCCGATCGAGCCGTTTATGTTCCTGGAAGATGGGTCACTGATGGCACAATAAACCTTCCTTACATTTTTACCTATGATTTCTGTCTACTCGACTTATTGTTTCCATCCCATACCGTCTTTGTAACATTGAGAACGTTGCTGGCAGATGTGTCCCTGGTGTCAGCCTCTATGAATAATAAAAGTCTCTTTTCTTGGATTTTTTTTACCCGTGATTTCTGTCTATACTCGACTTATTCTTTTAATCCTCTGCCGCCTTTGTAACGTTGAGGATGCATAGCTCTTCACGGAACAACGTGCGGGAGAGATAACTAGAGAGAGAGAGAGGGAGAGGAGGGCACCCAAAGGAGGGGGCTCTCTTTTTTCCAAGGGGATTGTGTGCTCCTCCTGGCCCCAAGCCTCCACATTATAGGGGGAGGGGGAGGGGTGGTGGCCGACCAAAACCCTAGGGAGGGGGATGGATGGGCCAAGGAGAGGTGGCCGGTTAGGCCACTAAGGGCCCATGTGCCCCCACACAGAACCCTAGC
This sequence comes from Lolium perenne, assembly GCF_019359855.2. NCBI lineage: Eukaryota > Viridiplantae > Streptophyta > Magnoliopsida > Poales > Poaceae > Lolium > Lolium perenne. The sequence continues at coordinate 191,228,767 of NC_067248.2, read as the reverse complement.
CGCCCCACCACATACCCCATGTGGGGGGTCGGCCGTCCCCTAAATGGGCTCCCCTGCGAGAGGGGCCCATTTAAGGTGGGTTGCACCTTTAATTAATTAATAATTTATAATTAAATATTAGTTCACTTAATTAATATATAATACATATTATGTAATACCCGATGATCCGAGACACCTCTCAAACCACTCCCAGCATCCTTCGGATTTTTCCGGAACCCTTTCTGGTTCTCTCTTCTCTATTCTCCCGTGTTTCCAATGAATGCAAAACAATCTTAAGTTTTGTTGAACCCTTAAGTGTGTTACCCCATGGTTCGAGAATGAAATAGACATGATTTATACCCCTCTCCAATCAATGATCACCAGGGTATTCTGGAGAACAATAATGACCCCCGTGTGTTCTACAAAGATGTGATCGTCCTTTTTAACCATTACGTTCTTTTCCCTTGGTTCTTTGATACCAGCACTCGTCCGAGATATGATCATCGGTACCACGAAACCTAGTTAGATCGCGTTACCGACAAGGCCATTCAACTCGTTGCCGTGTGATTCCATCCTCATGACCTAGTCATGTGTTTCAACTTGGATGTAATCTCACCGAGTGGGCAAAGAGTATCTTCTGTCACGCGGATGAACAAATCCCGTTCTTGACATATACGCCTTAGCCTACCCCTTCGGAATACCCGAGAATACCTTTATGATCATCCTGCCACGGAATGACGTTTGATGCAATCAGAGCAGCCTCCAGTGATAGCGATTAGTTATGATCTCATGGTCTAAGTACTCAGGTCTCTACGCCTACATAAACATCGTAATGTTGAACTCAGTGCCATGATCGTGTTACAATATTTATATGTTGGGTATATCCATCATATCATTCACATAATGATGTGGCTTAACCTCGAACATCGATTGACATAAATGAATTAGTTTGCTTATGCACACTAGGGACCCTGGTTTGCTTACAATAACACACATGTATCAATGTTTCCTATTAATAGAATTACCAACACCACAAAGGCCTGACCCTATTCTCCGGTGAGCAAACCACGAAGGTTTACTCACGCTGCACTAAGCGGTAGCCTTGAAGGTGGCAACCAAAATCTTTACACCAAGCATGGGGCACACATCCACAACCAAATTGGAGGCTCCCAAATGACGCCCATGAAGCTCTACACAAAGATCTAGCTCCGGGATGACCTCACAAAGATCCAAGAAGTCACACTAAGGAAACACGAAGGAATTGAGCGGTGGGAGCAAATCGGTTTGGTGCGATTGCAGATCTAGGGCTTCTCCTTCACTCCTTAAAGAATCAAGGGATTTGTGTGGATGAATGGGAATATCTAGATGAATTTATGAAGCTTAATAATGGTGGAGACAGAGAGTGGGTTGTGAAGGTATCAAGGTGGAAGAATATACCTTTTTATAGTGGGTGGAGGAAGTGTAGTCGTTGGAGAGAAAGATGGGCTTTTTCAGGCCCAGAAGGACCTTCCGGGTCTGGCCGGACCACTCCGACCAGTCGGAATGGTCCAATTGGAGACTAGACCTCTCCGACGAACTTCCTGCGAGCAAGGACCTTACCACTAGACTGGGGGTTGGACCTTCCGCCCCCTGGCCAGACCACTCCGGCTGGCACAGGAAATGTGCCCCATGAGCAGAACCGCGACCCCAGTGCTATGGAAAAACTCTGAGACGATGGGTGTATGACCGAGGTTGGATTTTAGGATGTGCATAGGCTCATAAAACCATTGCGCCAAACCTCTCGATATCCCCTCTAATAAAACGAAAAACTTAGCTACAAACCGAAACGAAAAGCGCCGGGCTTCTCTTTGTTTTGCTTCTCGAATCCGGGATACTCCACTCCATTTGCTTGTATTCTAAACAACTAGCAAGACTTAAGCACATTGTTAGTATTCAAGTGTTGTTAGCAAACATCAAACCCCACATAGGAGACGAAATGCTCTTTCTCTTTCCCACTAAAAGGGAAATCCTCGATCCACTAAGAGACCCTTGAGGGTGGTCATCGAACATGTACAAGCTTAGGGCGAGCTCAACAACTCAATTGGAGGCTCCCAAGTAAACTCCACGAAGGTCAATGCCTATGTGGAAGCCTACTTGTCCACTGGTCCCACCTGTCAGTGACATGTAGTTAGGGTTTACCTGGTATAAATAGAAATTCCCTATTTATTTAAAATACAAAAAATACGCGAAAATTAGGGAATTCATATCTAATTCATTTTTAATCAGAAAGTGAAAATAACATATCAAAGTGATCAAAAAAATAACACCTATCCATTTCACTTTAATCTTGTATACTTATGTAAAATAAAAAATTAAATATTTAATAATCCTCGTTTATGCCATTTCTTTTATTCTAAATTATGATAAGAATAAATATTAAATAGTAATCCTATATAAGCCATATAATTTTTGAGAAAAAAATTCAGAATATAGGCTTTAGTGCGACACACCACTTGTACGATTTTTTTTAGGAATTTGATTATATTTTCTTATCTTTTGAAAACTCCTTTATTTTCTCATGTCAAAGGTTTAGCGGTAATCCCGCCCAAACTTGGTGTAATTTTCTCTCAATATGCGTTCTTTAATTTATGTGCCAAAAACTATATAGCTTATATTTAGGAACGAAGGGTGTAATATTTTTGAAGTGTTGAATAATTATTTAGAAACTCGGGAAAATACTCAAAGTGAGTTTTCCTTTATCATATTATCATTAAGATCACAATTCTTAATGTTTAAACCCTTAAAAGGTATGTATCTTAATTATTATTTTATAAAAGTAATAATGTTTTAGAAAAAATGTTTAAAACCAATATAAATTTGCCTTCAAAGGCTGTTCTCGAGGTGCAATAGAAGATATATCCGCTCTTCGAAAGAAGAAAAGAGTATTGACAGATGCAACCTAACCAAATGTACAATTTACACTTGTTTTTGCAACAACGTAGTTTTTCGCTGTTTCGGAGTGTGAAAATCAATTAAATTCCTTTTTTTCTCAAATCTAAAAGAAAAGTGTTAATAGAATATAAAGTGTCCAGTAGGCAGCTAAAAATCTGAGTTTCAAAAAAAAAAGGCAGCTAAAAATCTGATGGGGAGACGAGCCATATTTTTGTTAACACTTTGGTTTCTACATACAAAATATGGTCGCACAAGAGGATTAGAGGATAACTCATTTTTCCGTAACAATTGGGCAAGAGTATAATGTTGTGCATTGTGTTGACGTCGAAGACATAGATGTTTTCTTTTCCATTATTTACAAACTTGCACAAAAGTTTAATTTTTATTTTCCTTTTTTTTTGTTGAGAATACTCTAGCACCGCAGTTGATAAATTTAGGCAGACTATTTAGCAATTGAGCCACAGAGCAGACTAGTTAGCAATTAGGCAGCTCTGGGCTGGTTCACCGGCCCATCCCTATCCCGTCAGCACTCAATCGTCGCTATCCACGAGCAGATTTTGTAAAGCCCTCTCACAGTTCACATGTTTGTGGAGAATTTCGTCTCAGACTTGAACCTTAGTGAGCAGAAGAAGAAGAAACATTGTCTCAAAAAAAAAGGAGAAGAAGAAACAAGCACCGGCCAGGCATGTGCCAACCAATGAAGGATGGATCCCGCCACCGAGCGGCATGGCGAAAATCAACGTTGATGCAGTGGTAGGGAAGAACTCCATCAGAGGCGGGGCGGCCGCAGTAGCCAGGAATGAACTTGGAGAATTTCTTGGAGCATCGGCGACAATCTTCAAAGGTCGTACTGATGCGGAGACCCTCGAGGCCTTAGCTTGTCGGGAAGCTGTCGAACTGGCAAGAGACTTGAACCTGCACAGGATCAGGGTGGCGACAGACTGCCAGAATGTGGTGCGAAGCCTGGAGGAGCGATCGCTGGGCTGGTATGCACATGTCATCTAGGAGGTTTTGGCAGCTCGTTGTGATTTGACGAGCTATCTTTTAGTTATGAACGAAGAGTTTCAAATAAAGAGGCGCACAATCTCTGTCACACCTGGGTACCTTGGGAGAGGTAGGCCTAGACGTCATGGGCCACGGGCCTGGTGGTCTTGGGCTGGCAGTACTGATGGATGCCAACAAAAGGAGAAGCACACCTGTAGGAAGACATCGAGGAAATTGTACTGAGTCGGGTTGCTCCCGTTCCTCTCTCTCCGTCCCCTACCTCTCTCCGGTGGCTGCTCTCCACAAGCAGCGATCCCCTCCGGTGGCCGCTCTCCACAAGCGGTGTTATCCTCCTCCTCACGCTCCGGCGATCTCCGGTAGCAACGGGGTGTTACACTGGTATCAGAGCCAACGAATCCTCCAAAAAAATCCCAAAAAAAAAAAATTCCCCAATTTTGTTTGCTCGATTTGGCTTTGCGGCGGCGATGGATGCGTCGGAGACAGGGGCGGTAGCAACGCCTGCGGTGAGCCTCGACCAGATGCTCGCGCGGTCGAAGAGGATCGATGAGCTCTTGAAGTCGACAAGTGACTCGCTGGCTCAGATCGCACGTCTCCAGAATTCGACGCAGCGCATCTGGGATTCTCGTCCACAGCGGTTGAAGTCAACGGAGCAATTGGTGCAGGCGAACACCCCAACTTCGTCTAGGACCACACCTCTGGTCCATGTGCCCACGATGTGTTCAACCTCGCGCGTGGAGGAGAAGCAGCATCTGAGTGCACACCACATGTTCGATGAAAGGTCTGGGCGCCAAAAGCTGACAGCCAGCCATGTTCTCTTAGTCACCGTAACCTGTGTGCTCTACCCAGTCACAGAGAAGGTGCTTCATCAGGTTTTTGATCGCTATGGCGTTAATGAAATTTGTGTACTACAGCATACTCATTCCAAGGCAGTTGTTGAGTTCCAGTCATGGCACGAGGCGAGCAAAGCACGAGGCGATCTGAATGGTCAGTGCGTCTATGATGGTTGCTGTCTTCTGGACATCCAGTATGCCCAATCATCCATCAGCATTCACAGGCTGCCCAACTCTAAAATGGTCGTGGTTGACTGGGACCGAGCGGAAGTGGAGCCACTCACTTCTTCTCAGCCTCGATCAGCTTCCAGCGCTGCAACGACCATCATCGACAAGGACCTCAACAGCAAGGAGGTGGTTGGCTTACAGGCTGCGCTCCTCGGGAACTCATCCGCTGTCAAGCCCATGGCCACCTTGGCGCTCGACACCAACCCCGACACCAGTGTCAACGACATCAGTGACGTTGTTGCGCCGACACCCACCAAAGGTTCGACGGACTGCTCTGAAGATGACAACAACGATGATGTGTTCACTCACGTCGCTGGCATATCAATTTTCTTAGAGCTTTGGTTGGATTATGTGGATGATGGTATTGGCAATAGTGTGCTCACTCATGTTGGCGGCTTGTCAATATTCTTGGAGCAGCCTATGAATTCTCTCATGGAATCTGCCAACGTGATCTCAGCTACAGGTTATTTCACTAAAGAGCGCACGACTGAATGCATCTGTGATGAGAAGTTCAGACTGCCACTTCTACTGTTACTCAATAGTGATGAGAAAAATGACAATTTATGGCATCTACAAGTACAAGAACCGTACAAGTGCAGAGACTTCTGTTGTTCCATATATTCTGGATGGTACTTTCAGTACAAGAAGTGGGATCCAGGTGTGTGGATTAGTGTTGCAGAAGTAACCGAGCTTAGTACAACAGGGACACGTGATACTTATTGCTGCACTTCTGGGCTGAGAAAAAAATCTACTCTGGAGCTCCCTAAGGATAGTGTTGCCATCACTACCTTCTTCCGTCATGGAATTTGCTTGTGTCAAATCATTATGATGCTGAACTGTACAAGCTGGAAACCAGAGGCGAACAGATATGTTGCTACTGGTGAGGGAACAAGGGCAAGTGTTCAATCAGCAAAAGGTAATATCGTTACTTCTTGTAACACTGATACTTTACACCCTGGGGTTCTCATGCTTTTGGAAAGCAATCTGCAAGAATGTAGCTATTGCTTGAGAAACTGCCAACAACGGATGGATGCTAGTTCAGTATCAAAGGCACACATCAATTTGTACAGACAAGTAACTCGAAACAGTATGTTACCAGATGCTGATCTTGATGGAACATTATTTCTTAGTGGCTGCAAGAAATTCACTGACCTATCAGTTCTATCGGTTGCGCTCATGGTTCAGTGCCGCGCTGACATTATCCTTGAGCTATACTGTGGACATGGATGGGTACATCTTGAGTATGAGTTATACAACTGCAGTAATTACTGTTCCTTTAGCGGGTTTGGATGCTACCTTCAGTGCAAGCAGTGTGATCCAGGCGTGCGCTACTTCTGCTTGCAGTTCCTGTCCAAGTTCAGTATCCATAAGCTATGCAACAGGACACAGCTTGATGGAATGCCATGGGACCCTGGAGGTGTTCGTGGAAGGAGGTGTCCGTGGAAGCAGCGTTCATCCATTGCTTGGGGACAAGCAATGTTTTTTGGGGGCGGTATTGTCACACCTGGGTACCTTGGGAGAGGTAGGCCTAGACGTCATGGGCCACGGGCCTGGTGGTCTTGGGCTGGCAGTACTGATGGATGCCAACAAAAGGAGAAGCACACCTGTAGGAAGACATCGAGGAAATTGTACTGAGTCGGGTTGCTCCCGTTCCTCTCTCTCCGTCCCCTACCTCTCTCCGGTGGCTGCTCTCCACAAGCAGCGATCCCCTCCGGTGGCCGCTCTCCACAAGCGGTGTTATCCTCCTCCTCACGCTCCGGCGATCTCCGGTAGCAACGGGGTGTTACAATCTCGCTCGTAGTGCAGTTTTTGAAGAGTTTGGTCGTAGAGTTTGGTTTGTAGATCGGCCTGAGGGCCTTTGTATCCCTGTTCGGGTTTAATAAAGGCGGAGTTTTGCTCAAAAAAAAAAAAAACAATGCACCCCAGTCAAACGGCCTCTCCGGTCTAGAACTTTCTCGATTCTGTCCGTCTCCGCTACATAAACCCGCCGCCTCCGACCTCGCCCAAATTCCAAATCGAATCCAATCGAATCCATTTCCGTTTTCCTCGTCTCTCTGTCCGCCAGCCTGGCTTCACGGCCGCCTCGGCTTCCACACCCCCGTCCGAACTCGGTGGCCATGGAGGCGAACGGAGGCGGAGAAGGGCTGGAGGACGAGCTAGACATGCTTATGGATATGGATTTAGAGGAAGCGCTGGCCATGGAGGCCGCCTCCCCCGGCGGGCCTCCACACCCCCCGGCGGCCATGGAAGGGCTGGAGGAAGAGCTAGCCATGCTTATGGATTTCGAGCATGCGCAGGAGAAGGCCCTGCAGGACATGGCCCCGCGGAAAGGACCGAGCGAGATGGCGGCGTACAACGCCTCCATGGGCAACCCCGCCCTCTACCTCGCCTTGCTCTGCTTGCCGGCCCAAGAGATCGCCCGCTGCCGCTGCGTCTGCAGGGTGTGGCGCGACATCACCAGCACCGTCGTCTTCCGCCGCTACCACCACCACCACCACTTCCGGACGCCCATGCCGCTCTTCTTCTTCCTCGACCCCAAGCTCGTCTCCCTCAACCTCCGCGCCGTCGACATCCGCAACCGCGTGGACAGGCCGGTAATTCGCTACACCCGCCCCTCCAACCACGAGCTGTTGAGGGTCCACGGCTCAGGCGCCGGCATCCTCCTCCTCTCCTCCGGCCGCAGGCTCTACGCCTGCAACCCCTGCACGCGCCGCTGGGCGCGCCTCCCGCCGCTCCACGTTGACGGCGACATCATCGGCTTCTACGTGAGCGAGACCCCCGGCCTCTATGGAGATTTTGAGTGCAACGTGCTGTACCACGACCGCATGTGGCCTCTTTGCGAGTACTGGATCTTCACACTGGGCACGGCGGTATCGGTGCGGAGGTGCATTGGTCGTCCCTGTGTTGGCCGCGGCAGCGCCGACCTTGATCTTGAGCTGGCCTACGGGATTGTTCCTTCGTACAACATCCCTCCCGTCTTCTTCCTCGACTCCCTGTACTGGCCACCCAAGGTTATCCAGGAGCGCAACACCAAGGTACTCAGGTTCGACATCAACGCCGAGGCCTTCTCCTTCATTCCTGCCCCAAGATTCCAAGCCGTGGGCCGCCAGCTCTTTGAGACCGACGACGAGCGCCTCGCCATGACCGTCGTCTCCTTCCCCCCCGCAAGCAGAGTCCATGTCTGGGTCCTACGCGACAACAACAACAACAACGCCGAGCGCTGGAGCCACCGGTACAGCATCGTTGTGCCGGTGAACGAGATCAACGCTAACAACAGCTGCCATCACAACGGCAGCGTCTTCGCCGTGGCCCAGGGCCGAAACCATCTGGTGCAGTGCCCGCGCGTCCTGCTGCACTGCGACGACCAAGGCGCCGTGCTCCAGAGGTACCGACGTCCCCAGGCCCAGCCGCAGCCGCAGCTGCAGCCCGAGCCCCAGCCCCACCATGCTGACCGCTGGACCGCCCTCTCCGGACACACGATCCAAGAAAGCCTCCTTCTACATCCCAACATCCTCCGGATGCGGGACACAGACGCTGTTGACGGTGACCCGCCTTTCTTCCCATGGTGACCAGGCTGCGATTTCTGTCCTACCATCAACACACTGAATAATCAAACTATGGATGTTGTGCTTCTGAACTTTCTCTACATTGTTGCGTTCCATATTTGATTGCCAGCATCATTCTTTGTGACAATTGGTAATAGTTGAATCTCTGATGATTCTAACTCAAAGGTACTGCATCTGAATGTCTTGATTACTGTCCCAGGTTACATTGCCTCTTCATTCAGTTGGTAGTTGAACTGTGGGAATAACTGGTGTCTTCTCTGTTAGTACTTGCTTATGAGATGCTTTCAAGTCTGGATGAACTCATATTATCAGATCTGAAATGTTCTCCAGTACATGTAATGATGGTTGAAAATTCTGACAAGTGCGGTGAACCTTGAATTGCTTGCAAGCCTATATGTCTGGTTTCATCTTACTATCTGTGTGAGAAGATAATAATGTATTGATCCCAAAGTAGAGATTTGTATACCTGTTCTCGCTATTTCTAAGCATTGCGGTGCATGCGTGTTCTAGATTGAGCCATGCTTCTTGAACATTTGTAGATTGTGAGTTTGTGATGTTCCAGACTTTCAGCATTTCAACATCCAACTGCTTGTGTCTGCCTTCACAATCGGTAGATAGTAACTGTGTGATGATAGACTTTCTTGCTTATAAGATGCTTTCTGTTGTATAAATAGCATTAGATATGACCTGCTCTCCAGATACTTCTGCAAAATTGCAAGTGCCTAATGCCTGCAATCATACTATGAAACTCTGAATAATCTTGTCATCTACTTCCTCTGTTACAAAATATAAGACGTCTTAGTGAGCTAAAATAGCCAGCTGAAACGTTTTATATTTTGGTACGGAGGTAGTATTTGGCTAAGCAATGTTGGGGTGCCTTAAATAACCTTATCATCTTTTTTTTTTCTTTCTATGTCTTGCTATGTATGTTCTCCTTTTCTCCTTTGGCCGGTCCACAGTGGCACATGGCATGCTGCTAGTGGGTGATTCATACTTTTGAGTTTTGACTTGTGCCGTTTCTATATATAATGCTGCCTCTTCAAGGCTCTTAGGCTTGAGTACCAGTTCAGAGCCACACATAGGTGCTAAAATAAGGTTTCTGAAAAATATTTTACAGTTTTGCATTGAAACGCCAATTTACTCATAATGCTACGATCTGCTGTCACTAAAAGTCAAGCTATTCTAGAAGAAAACAACTGTTTAAGCATCATAACTCATGATAGCCAGTAAATTAGGATTCAGGTTGTTTTATCTACTTTGGAATGTTGGCAAATAGTATCAGGTGTGACATGCTCTTCAGATACTTATGTAAAATTTGCAAGTGTTGGCAATCATTCTATGAAAGTTTGAATAATCTTGTAATCTATTCGACTAAGAAATGTAAGGGCACCTTAAATAACCTGATCAGTTTTTCCATCTATGTCTGTGTAAACATTCTTCAGCTTTGTATGTTCTCCTTTTCTCTTTTGGTCAGGCCACAGAGGCACACGACATGCCGCTAATAGCTAATAGGCGATTCATGCTTTTGACTTGTGCCATTTCTATGTATAATGCTGCCCCTGGCTTGACAGTAACAGTTCGTAGGAGAGCCACACAAAGGTGCTAAGATAAGGTATCTGAATTTTATTTACAGTTTTGCACTAAAGCATGTTCTTCACGATCAAATGATCTGCAGTTATGAGAAGCCAAATTATTCTAGATGAAACGGTCTGTTCTATCATCATAACTCATACATGTATGATATCTACTAGTTTACACTTCTCATGAAACATTGTTATTTACTTTAACCAATGTAAATTAGGATTCAGTAAATCAGGTGGCTATATAAATCAGGAGGCCTGGACTCGTGATCTGACCGGAGGGTTGAGTTCCGGAAGGCTCCGCCGGCGAATGTAACAGTGATTTGCCTGGAGTTTGCTGGATCGGAGGTATTCGGTCGTGCGCACCCATGCGTTTATTCCGACCGTTTGGTTCTGGAGGGAGCGGCGCGAAGCTCTTTTTCTGTGTTGACATCAAGTGACTATGGATCCATGATGAAAGTCGGAAGAAGAGAATTTCATGAAGGCCGGAGGGGAGGACTAGCTAAGGGAGGTTCAAGTCTCCGCGCTGTTGAGGGGCTTGCTTGGTGTCCGGGCTTTACAGCAGCGGTATGAAAGTGGGGGCGACAACACATGTGAAGCGCAGAGTCCTACCTTTCAGGGTGAAAACCCAAGGTCTGGCCTTAACTGGTTGTGCCTGGCAATGACCTTGGTGGAGGCATTGTTTTGAGAGTGGGGACTATCTTCAGGGTGAAAACCTAAGATCTTTGATCGGGCGACGACGGTGTTGGAGCACTGTTCCCTTCTTGGAGGCGTCGTTTTTTGGAGAGTCTGCAATTCAGGTGTTGTCATGGTGGTGGATGTATTACTGTTGTTAGGTCCGTGATACTGTAGCGGGACTTTTGTTTCTTAGTTTTCTTTTCCTTTTTTTGGCTGTGTGCATCCGTAGTGCCATTAGGGTGGTGCGTTGTAGCAGAGGCTGGATGTAATTGGTATCTCTCGATATTAATATATTCCCTTTATCGAAAAAATATATGATACATCCGGATTTAAATTAGTTGCTTGCCTTTACCAATATTGACCTAATCAGTTTGAGTTATCACTCCCTATATTGTTTATGAAAGGTCCATTTGCTTCATGTCTGGTTGAGAATGACAATCCTTTTAATAGCCTGATTGCATCGACAGACAAAGACCTGATTTGACAGAACATAATACAATTACACAAAGTAAAACTACACGCATAGATAATTACATGCTACAAAGCTGAAACAGTCAACCGCAACTAGAGCAAGTGCACAACAATCATCCTCCAGAATTCCTATGGAGCAAATGTCTTCCTTGAAATGTAACATCACATATCTGCAGAAAATTCAGGGTATTCATACTAGAAGACTCCATCCAAGAAGCGAATAAAGAAAGTTTTGGAGTACAAAGCTAAGGTTTTAAGGTAAACAACCTGATTATCACCTGCTTGATTGGTAGTTGAATCTGTGGTAATGAGGCAGCAGGTCGATGGATCCAAACAAGTAAAAGGAGAAGAAACCATGTTGCCAAATGGATCGATGGGGAGAAGAGCTAGCTCGCCACCGGCTGTAAAATGATATTTCATAGGAATTTATGTAAATTTCCCCGCCTCTTATTTTTGAAGTCGCCCCATTTTTGGTGTTGTGGCCATTTGTGTCGAATCCAGCAGAGCTACACCCAGGTCAGGTGGGCCGCCCACCCCTATCCCATTAATTGTTACGTAGGGTAGCCCATTCGCCCTCCAGCTTGGCCTATGTTGGTTGAGGTCACCCAAAACCTTCTTAACTTACCCTTTGGCCCCATCTCACCAAATATTGGTCCAAGCTTGGCCTATCATAGTCCTTCACATATTATGTGTACTCTGTAGTTTTCCTCTTTTTTTTTCTAAGAATCTGTGAGGAGCACCGCCTTTTCATTTCGAAGCAGAGAAATATTTACAAGTATATTGCATTTATTTAAAGAGCCAAAAATGAACTTCTGGTTAGTATAGATAGGAGACATACCACAAATATATCATTCTTTTTGGCGTAGTGGAAAATACAATTTGCACATAGTTATGTTGTGCCGATGTATCTTTCACGATTCTTACTCGGTCTACATTTTTATTTAGCAACATATCAGCTCGTAGAGTCTTACATCGGGGATGCATAAGCCAACAACGTCCCTCAAGCTTAACAAGGTAACCACAATATCACGGATAAAAAATTAATAATCAAAGATAGCACATAGTGCCAAAGCTGACATCAGGGACCCATCAACAAAGCAACATCCCTCAACTCGTTACCAAGTTAAAATTAAATGGAAGGGATTGAAATGTAACAACATTGCAATATCACGGGTAAAAGAATCAAGATATCACACTTTTCACGTACAGGGAGGCTGACATCTGGAACCCATCAGCCAACAACATCCCTCAATATTTAAAAGATAAAATTAAACTGAAGGATGGAAAAAAGAGGCAACTACGAAGATAGGCACAATAGGGAGGTTGTCACCAGGGAGCTTGTATTATAGCCTGCGAAAAAAACAGATAAACTTTCCGTGAGCAAGTGCATTGTTTTCAACCAAATATATATCTGAATAAGCCGCCTGCGATTGAGAATGCAGTGTAGCAGAAAGTTACATCATGTAGGTGGTGCCGCAATGGCAATGCACCCAATTCGTCAGCTAGATTGAAGTCTTATGTTCGAATCTTTTTTGAACATATATTTTATAGTATTATTTTTCTCATAGTTGTGTACTATGGACATGCTGACATATTAGCCCACATCATGCCGCATCCCTCAACTTAATAAGGTAAAATTAAATGACCGAGTTCGAAAAAAATAAGTAGCTAGAAATCATTGGTGAAAAATCGAAGATAGCACAGTTTTTCTTGTACATGAAGGCTGACATCAGGGACCCTTCATCCAGCGGCGTCAGCATTCCTCAGAGTTATAACAAGGTAAAATAAAATAGAGGGGATCGAAAAAAGTCAAATATCCCACCATATCACGGGTAAAAATTAATCATGATACCTCATATTTCTTATATAGAGAGACTGACATCGTGCATCCATCAACATTAACGTGGCAAAAATAAATGGAAAGGATCAAAAAAGGCAAGTAACCAGCAATATCACAGGTAAAGTAATCTGGATTTCATACGTTTCTTGCACAAACAAGCTGACAACAGGCAACAAGAACCATCAGTCAGCAGCGTCCTTCCAGGTTATAACAAGGTAAAATTTTAACGGAATGGGTCGAAATAATAGGCAAGTATTCCGTAATATTATGGGTAAAATAAGAGGCTTACTAGGGACTCTGGTTGTTTACACAACACACATGTATCAATGTTTCTGGTTTAATACAATTATAGCATGGAGTGTAAACATTTATCATGAACACTAAGATATAACAATAACTATTTTATTATTGCCTCTCGGGCATATCTCCAACAGAATTCATTTGAATATCCTTTACTTATATTCCTTTATATTTGAAATTTAAATTTGAAATGCCATTTCAAATTCTTCTCCAAAACCCTAGCTTTCAAAAGAGGTCATGTCGAAGTTCATAACACTCCCATCACTCTAACCCTAATAGTAACGAGAGAGAAACCTCGATCACTCTTAGGTTTTATGCAATTAAGCGTGAAAATTTTCCTCGTTTTGCGATGCAATGCACAACCCTTTAGTAAATCTACCACACGTTTGTCCTATGTTCTGGGATATTACACCTCCTCTTCCTCCTCTTTTGTGCTGGTGGAGATGGTGATGGAGGCGGCGGCGGCGGAGCAGCAGGGTGATACGTCTCCAACGTATCGATAATTTCTTATGTTCCATGCTTGTTTTATGACAATACCTACATGTTTTATTCACACTTTATATCGTTTTTATGCATTTTCTGGAACTAACCTATTGACGAGATGCCGAAGTGCCAGTTCATGTTTTCTGCTGTTTTTGGTTTCAAAAATCCTAGTAAGGAAATATTCTCGGAATTGGACGAAATCAACGCCCAGTATCTTATAATTCCACGAAGCTTCCAGAACACCCGAGAGGGACCAGAGGAGGGCCATAGGGGGCCCACACGTGTGGGCGGCGCGGCCAAGGAGCCAGGCGCGCCGCCCTACTGTGTGGTGGCCCCGTCAGCCTTCCGACTCCGACTCTTCGCCTATAAGAAGCCCCCTGACCTAAATCTTCGGGACGAAAAAGCCACGGTACGAGAAACCTTCCAGAGCCGCCGCCATCGCGAAGCCAAGATCTGGGGGACAGAAGTCTCTGTTCCGGCACGCTGCCGGGACGGGGAAGTGCCCCCGGAAGGCATCTCCATCGACACCACCGCCATCTTCATCACCGCTGCTGTCTCCCATGAGGAGGGAGTAGTTCTCCCTCGAGGCTAAGGGCTGTACCGGTAGCTATGTGGTTAATCTCTCTCCTATGTACTTCAATACAATGATCTCATGAGCTGCCTTACATGATTGAGATTCATATGAGCTTTGTATCACTATTAATCTATGTGCTACTCTAGTGATATTATTAAAGTACTCTATTCCTCCTCCATGATGTAATGGTGATAGTGTGTGCATCATGTGGTACTTGGCGTAGTTTATGATTGTGATCTCTTGTAGATTATGAAGTTAACTATTACTATGATGGTATTGATGTGATCTATTCCTCCTTTCATAGTGTGATGGTGACAGTGTGCATGCTATGTTAGTACTTGGTATAGTTGTGTTGATTTATCATGCACTCTAAGGTTATTTAAATATGAATATCGAATGTTGTGGAGCTTGTTAACTCCGGCTTTGAGGTGCTCTTGTAGCCCTACACAATTAGTGGTGTTCATCATCCAACAAGAGAGTGTAGAGTATAGCATTTATCTATTTAGTTATGTGATCAATGTTGAGAGTGTCCACTAGTGAAAGTATGATCCCTAGGCCTTGTTTCTAAATACTGCAATCACCGCTTGTTTACTGTTTTACTGCATCTCTACTTCCTGCAATATTACTACCATCAACTGCACGCCAGCAAGCTATTTTCTGTCGCCGTAGACAGTCAAGTATTTTCTAGCGCCGTTACTGAAGGATAATGTTGCATAGAAAACAAAAAATTTCCTACCGCGAACACGCAATCCAAGCCAAGATGCAATCTAGAAGACGGTAGCAGCGAGGGGGTATCGAGTCTCACCCTTGAAGAGATTCCAAAGCCTACAAGATGAGGCTCTTGTTGCTGTGGTAGACGTTCACTTGCCGTTTGCAAAAGCGCGTAGAAGATCTTGATCACGATCGCTTCCGGCGCCACGAACGGGCAGCACCTCCGTACTCGGTCAGACGTTCGGTTGTTGATGAAGACGACGTCCACCTCCCGTTCCAGCGGGCAGCGAAAGTAGTAGCTCCTCTTGAATCCGATAGCACGACGGCGTGGTGTCGGTGGCGGTGGAGAACTCCGGCGGAGCTTCGCTAAAGCTACGCGGGAGATATGGAGGAGAGGGGGGCGGCTAGGGTTTGGGAGGGGGTGGCCGGCCACTTCAATGGGGCGGCCAGCTTGTGGTCTTGGGGTGGCCAGCCCCCTCCCTTGGCCCCTCATTATATAGGTGGAACCCCAAATGTTTGACTCCAAGTCTTCGAATAAGACCCGAAACCAAAACCTTCCATATGAAAAGGAAACCTACCTAGGGTGGGAATCCCACTTGGGGTGGGATTCCCCCCTTCCATATGGGGGGTTGGCCGGCCCCCTAAGGGGGAGTCCACTTGGGACTCCTCCCCCACTAGGGTTGGCCGGCCATGGAGGTGGAGTCCCTGTCACCCTACGGTTCGTGAACTATGCGGACATGGTTGAGTACTCACTCCGACCAATAACCAATAGCGGGATCTGGAGATCCATAATGGCTCCCACATATTCAACGATGACTTTAGTGATCGAATGAACCATTCACATACAATACCAATTCCCTTTGTCACGCGATATTTTACTTGTCCGAGGTTTGATCTTCGGTATCACTCTATACCTTGTTCAACCTCGTCTCCTGACAAGTACTCTTTACTCGTACCGTGGTATGTGGTCTCTTATGAACTCATTCATATGCTTGCAAGACATTAGACGACATTCCACCGAGAGGGCCCAGAGTATATCTATCCGTCATCGGGATGGACAAATCCCACTGTTGATCCATATGCCTCAACTCATACTTTCCGGATACTTAATCCCACCTTTATAACCACCCATTTACGCAGTGGCGTTTGGTGTAATCAAAGTACCTTTCCGGTATAAGTGATTTACATGATCTCATGGTCATAAGGACTAGGTAACTATGTATCGAAAGCTTATAGCAAATAACTTAATGACGAGATCTTATGCTACGCTTAATTGGGTGTGTCCATTACATCATTCATACAATGATATAACCTTGTTATTAATAACATCCAATGTTCATGATTATGAAACTAATCATCCATTAATCAACAAGCTAGTTAAGAGGCATACTAGGGACTTCTTTGTTTGTCTACATATCACACATGTACTAATGTTTCGGTTAATACAATTATAGCATGATATATAAACATTTATCATAAACATAAAGATATAAATAATAACCACTTTATTATTGCCTCTAGGGCATATCTCCTTCAGTCTCCCACTTGCACTAGAGTCAATAATCTAGATTACATTGTAATATACCTAACACCCATGGCATTCTGGTGTTGGTCATGCTTTGCCCTAGGGAGAGCTTTAGTCAACGGATCTGACACGCTCAGAAACTTATGTATTTTGTAATTCATTTGCGTCTCAACGCATCACTCATTTCCAAATGAGTTGGCATTAAATATGTTTGATCTTCTGGTGCAACCTTATTTCCGCGGTCTGAAATAAGTCACTAATATTGTCACATACAATATAGCTTCAAAGTTCTGACACTATCGGAACTACACCAAGTTCTCAAAGAACTTCTTGACTCAACATCCTCAGTCATTTGTCAAAACAATGACATACTCTGCCTTCGTTTGTAGATTCCGTCACAATATTTAGAACTCTTCTAAATCTAACATAGACAACTTCTAGCTCATTGTGCTACCTTTAAAACAACACTTAGTCTAATTTGAGATTGAAATTCTATTTTTATATGTGACAAAACAAATATCGGTGAAATCACCTTACAGCGATTTGTTTGTCATTTCTCCATACAAAACTATATATATATATCCTTGGTTCTTCTAAAGTACTCAAGGATACTCTTACTGTCGTCCAATGATCATCTCATGAATCATTCTGGTATATACTCATAACATTTTAGAGCACAGGACATCTGATTGTGTACATATTATTCGTGATCCATAATCACTCATGTGTTTTTTACTCATTGAGTATCAGATACACTCAAGTCTTGTTAAAACTTCACATGACAAGAACATTTTCTTAATATTTCTATATTGAACTATTTCAATATCCATTCTATGTACTTTGACTTAAACTTATTTTGTGTTTCAATCTATCTTCATAGATCTTGACACTAGATATGTTTCAGTCCATATCCTTTCATTGAAATTAATTTCTCAATGAAACCTTTTAATCAAGTATATAATTACATCATTTATAACCAACTATATGTCACCTACATAAAGTATTATAAATATGTCCTAGCGCTCCCACTTAATTTCTTGCAAATGCAAGCCTCTTCATCGTCTCTGATGAAATCAAAAACTCTTTGACTATTTCATCTAGTGAAGATTCCAACTCCGCGATACTTACTTCATCCAATTGAAGTTCGTATACCTATCTAGTATTCCACGGACCAGCAAAACTTTTGATTGTATCTTGTATACACCTTTAATACACACTTCTGATAAGTAATGTATTTTGCCATCCTACTAGCATATCTCATAAAAGAAATATGTAGTGATTACTAGAATAATCCACATAGACTATAAGCATTGCTACGGAAGATCTAATCTTATCGTAGTCAACTCTTTTGAATTTTGTCGTAAACAATTTTTCGACAAGTCGAGCTTCTTCAAGGATATTTCATCCAAGTCTATAGATCCTTTTACTTTCAAAAAGTATTCATCTATCATGGATTTCATGGCGTATAGCCATTTTAACGGAGTTAGGGCCCATCATAACTTCTTTGTTTGTAGTTGGTTTATCATTGTTCAAAATCAATTCTTTGTCCACAAATCATTTATTTGATCACAAAGTAAACCATACCTACAAGGTTCAATATGTACTTCGATCTCCATGGCTAAAACACTTTGTAGTCATGGGAGCCATGATCGTCGTGGCCGCTTCCGGAACCAATTCCGATGCTGCGCTACTTTGATCATTATGCTCAGGTTCATAAACCTTATCAAGTTCTATTGTCCTCCCACTCAAAATACTTCGCTAGAAAACAATTTCTTGGAAATAAGCAAGTAACATTAACAAACACTTTTGTCGTTTACTTCATGGTGGAAAGAATTCCCAATCAATTCTTTGGGATAACCAACAAAGACATTCATCCGATTTTGGTTGTAAACTTTTAGACCAAAATTTTAAAGAAAGGACTATTATGGTTTATACCCATGTCATAACTCGTATGGTGTCATTTCTACGGATCATGATGATGCTCTATTTAGTGTAAAAGCGGTAGTCACTAAAGCATAATCCACAAAAATATAATGGCGTCATAATATCTTATCTCATCATTGATCCAACAAGGTTTGGATACATCTCTTGGATACTTTATCATCACTATGATACTCCAAGAAACGTGAGTTGCAGAACAATTTCATAACTCTCTTAGATGTTCGCTAAAACTCGTAATTCAAATATTTCCACCATGATCCAATCATAGATATTTGACTTTTCTATTACGATGATTTCCACTTAATGCTGAAATTTATTTGAATCCATTCAAATGTTTCAAACTTCTTCCTTATTGAATATATCCACATATATACTCAATTCATTGTTGGAAGTTTTCATGAAGTAGAAGAATCTCCCGCACACAACTATGCCCAGTGAACCGCATATATCATTATGTATGTTTTCACTAAGTTAGTTGCCCGTTTCAACTCTTGGCCTATGAACGGTATTTTAATCATTCTCTTTAGAAAAGATTTGCAAGCGTCAAATGATTCAAAAAATCAAATGACTCCAAAAATCCATTTGCATGGAGTTCCTTCATGCGTTCCTTTCTAACATGACCTAAATGGCGGTTCCACAA
Source organism: Lolium perenne (assembly GCF_019359855.2). Taxonomy (NCBI): domain Eukaryota; kingdom Viridiplantae; phylum Streptophyta; class Magnoliopsida; order Poales; family Poaceae; genus Lolium; species Lolium perenne. The sequence goes on along the minus strand of NC_067248.2, from coordinate 191,209,485 downwards.
ATAAGTGGAATTCAAATCATTTGCCTTATGGCATTTTAGCGTCAGTGTTATGTATGTGTGTATCACCATTAAGATTTATAATAACTTATCCATCTTACATGGAGTAATGTCATAATTTGAACAACTCATTGTTTTCATTTGACCAGAGCAAAATAACATTTATTAAGTTCTTTATTATAAATTCTAAAGGCTAGATAGAATGCCAACGATGAACATAATAACACTTTATTTTTGTTCCAGACGTGCATTTCTATCATATTCCTTGTCAGTCACTTAGGCCATTGTATTCTTGTATTGCGTTGTTTTGTATGACACTTCATACCAACCAATATAGTACTAATACCCAAGAATTTCATAGTGTGACTTAACTAGGAATACAACCATAACATGTATATCATTTATATACACCTGAGCTAGACTTTCTAGTCTTTTCTTTTCTTTTTGCCAAAATATCTTTTGCAGTTTCTCTTTTAGCTTTTCTCATTATTCAGAAAAACACTTTCTAGGTTTGTTGGTCAAATACCAATAACCTTGAGGTTCTTACTTTAAGTTGATCATCATATGACAAGTGTTTCAGATTTTACTATTATTAACTTTGTAATATGATGAACAATTTCACTCATAATTTTATCCATTATATCATGACGACTTTCCGAGACCATGTCTATACATGCTAGGCTCGTAAAGTTTTAACCTTGGTATTCGCATGTGCAAATCCGGCTTGCACCCGTTGTATGCACACGTAGAATCTATCACACCCGATCATCACGTGATGCTTCGAAACGACGAGTCTTAGCAACGGTGCATACTAAGGATGATAACTTCATGGATATGCAAATATTATTAGTGCCCCAATAGTTGGAGGATTGTGACGCCTGGCGTCTTCAACCTTCATACATTCCCATAAAACTTATGAGTTTATGTAGTCTCACCAAATTTATATTCTATCATCTTGCAATAAGGTCTTAGATATCACATATATCTCATACCTTGATTATTTCTGAAAACTAAATTTTCAGCTCCTTACTTTTCAAACAGATTTGAACTTCAAGTTTCACGGAGACAAGATAACTTTAGGTACTAATTGAAACCATAGCTTTTTGAATCAACAATGTGAGGTTTACTAAAAGTTTGCAATAGGACTTAATCAATTCTTGATACTTTAACAATACGGTACCAATCCGTAAAGTTTCTTGTCAGATTTTAACAGTATTTCTATCTCAATTATAAGACTAGCGCATGGTAGAAAAACGGATGCCAATACTACAAAATTAATTCAAAATACTACTCAGACTATGTTTATGATAATTAGTTCATGCTTTAATCTAATTACTAACGAACTCCCACTTAATACAACATCCCTCATAGTTGTTAAGTGGTACACGATCCAAATCCACTACACCAAAACCGATCATCACGTGAGATGATGTAGCTTCAATGGTGAACATCAACATGTTGATCATATCATCCATATGACTCGTGTACAACCTTTCGGTTTCCGTTGTCCCGAGGCCATGTCTGTACATGCTAGGCTCGTCAAGCAAACCCAAGTATTCCGCGTGTGCAACATGGCTTACACTCGTTGTATGTGAACGTTGAGTCTATCACATCCGATCATCACGAGATGCTTCGAAACGACGAACTGTTACAACGGTGCATACGAGGGGAGAACACTTTATTATCTTGATATTAATGTGAGGGATCATCTTATAATGCTACCGTCACGTTCTAAGCAAAATAAGATGCATAAAGGATTAACATCACATGCAATTCATATGTGATATGATATGGCCCTTTTGTCTTTGCGCCTTTGATCTTCACCTCCAAAGCACGGACATGATCTCCATCATCTTCGGGCATGATCTCCATCATCGTCGGCGTAGCGTCAAGGTCAATGGCGCCGTCTTCATGATTGTCCTCCATGTAGCAACTATTACAACTACTTTGAAATACTACTCAACATGAAATTTAAAAACAACCATAAGGCTCCTGCCGGTTGCCACAATACAATAATGATCATCTCATACATATTCATCATCACATTATGGCCATATCACATCACCAAACCCCTGCAAAAACAAGTTAGACGTCTCTAATTTGGTTTGCATATTTTACGTGGTTTAGGGTTTTCGAGAGAGATCTAATCTACCTACGAACATGAACCACAACGTTGATACTAATGTTTTCAATAGAAGAGTAAATTGAATCTTCACTATAGTAGGAGAGACAGACACCCGCAAAGCCTCTTATGCAATACAAGTTGCATGTCGAACGAGGAACAAGTCTCATGAACGCGGTCATGTAAAGTTAGTCTGAGCCGCTTCATCCCACTATGCCACGAAGATGCAAAGTACTCAAACTAAAGATAACAAGAGCATCAACGCCCACAAAACCATTGTGTTCTACTCGTGCAACCATCTATGCATAGACACGGCTCTGATACCACTGAAGGATAACGTTGCATAGAAAACAAAAAATTTCCTACCGTGAACACGCAATCCAAGCCAAGATGCAATCTAGAAGACGGTAGCAACGAGGGGGTATCGAGTCTCACCCTTGAAGAGATTCCAAAGCCTACAAGATGAGGCTCTTGTTGCTGCGGTAGACGTTCACTTGCCGCTTGCAAAAGCGCGTAGAAGATCTTGATCACAATCGCTTCCGGCGCCACGAACGGACAGCACCTCCGTACTCGGTCACACGTTCGGTTGTTGATGAAGACGACGTCCACCTCCCGTTCCAGTGGGCAGCGGAAGTAGTAGCTCCTCTTGAATCCGACAGCACGACGGCGTGGTGTCGGTGGCGGTGGAGAACTCCGGCGGAGCTTCGCTAAAGCTACGCGGGAGATATGGAGGAGAGGGGGGCGGCTAGGGTTTGGGAGGGGGTGGCCGGCCACTTCAATGGGGCGGCCAGCTTGTGGTCTTGGGGTGGCCGGCCCCCTCCCTTGGCCCCTCATTATATAGGTGGAACCCCAAGTGTTGGACTCCAAGTCTTCGAATAAGACCCGAAACCAAAACCTTCCATATGAAAAGGAAACCTACCTAGGGTGGGAATCCCACTTGGGGTGGGATTCCCCCCTTCCATATGGGGGGTTGGCCGGCCCCCTAAGGGGGAGTCCACTTGGGACTCCTCCCCCACTAGGGTTGGCCGGCCACGGAGGTGGGACTCCACCTTCCTTGGTGGTTTCTTCCGGACTTTTCTAGAACCTTCTAGAACCTTCCATAGAACCTTCCGCATCATTTTAATTCACATAAAATGACATCCTATATATGAATCTTATTCTCCGGACCATTCCGGAACTCCTCGTGATGTCCGGGATCTCATCCGGGACTCCGAACAAATATTCGAACTCCATTCCATATTCAAGTTCTACCATTTCAACATCCAACTTTAAGTGTGTCACCCTACGGTTCGTGAACTATGCGGACATGGTTGAGTACTCACTCCGACCAATAACCAATAGCGGGATCTGGAGATCCATAATGGCTCCCACATATTCAACGATGACTTTAGTGATCGAATGAACCATTCACATACAATACCAATTCCGTTTGTCACGCGATATTTTACTTGTCCGAGGTTTGATCTTCGGTATCACTCTATACCTTGTTCAACCTCGTCTCCTGACAAGTACTCTTTACTCGTACCGTGGTATGCGGTCTCTTATGAACTCATTCATATGCTTGCAAGACATTAGACGACATTCCACCGAGAGGGCCCAGAGTATATCTATCCGTCATCGGGATGGACAAATCCCACTGTTGATCCATATGCCTCAACTCATACTTTCCGGATACTTAATCCCACCTTTATAACCACCCATTTACGCAGTGGCGTTTGGTGTAATCAAAGTACCTTTCCGGTATAAGTGATTTACATGATCTCATGGTCATAAGGACTAGGTAACTATGTATCGAAAGCTTATAGCAAATAACTTAATGACGAGATCTTATGCTACGCTTAATTGGGTGTGTCCATTACATCATTCATACAATGATATAACCTTGTTATTAATAACATCCAATGTTCATGATTATGAAACTAATCATCCATTAATCAACAAGCTAGTTAAGAGGCATACTAGGGACTTCTTTGTTTGTCTACATATCACACATGTACTAATGTTTCGGTTAATACAATTATAGCATGATATATAAACATTTATCATAAACATAAAGATATAAATAATAACCACTTTATTATTGCCTCTAGGGCATATCTCCTTCAGTTACTACTACTCATATTCATTCATACCATTTGTATTTCACTATCTCTTTGCCGAACTAGTGCACCTATACATCTGACAAGTGTATTGGGTGTGTTGGGGACACAAGAGACTTCTTGCATTGTGATCGCAGGGTTGCTTGAGAGGGATATCTTTGACCTCTTCCTCCCTGAGTTCGATAAACCTTGGGTGATCCACTTAAGGGAAAACTTGCTGCTGTTCTACAAACCTCTGCTCTTGGAGGCCCAACACTGTCTACAGGAAAAGAAGTGTGAGTAGACATCAAGCTATTTTTTGGCGCCGTTGCCGGAGAGGAAAGGTAAAAGGCACTCACACTCTGGATCTCGGCTACTAAGCTATTTTCCGGCGCCGTTGTAAGTGCTCGAAGCTATTTCCTTTAGATCCTGCAATTGCATCTTTTTGTTTCTTGTTTTTATTTACACTAGTAAGGCATAATGGAAAACAACTGTGAGCTTTTTAATCTATTTCCTGAGTTAAGACATAAATGGTGTGTTGCAAAAATTGAAAAACCTATGGAACCTTATTTGCGTGCTAATGGCAATTTTATTAGTATGAATTCTTTGAACACCATTGTTGCTAATGATATGGAAAATTCTAAGCTTGGGGAAGCTGGTTTTGATGAGCATGATATTTTTAGTCCCCCAAGCATTGAGGAGAAAATTTTCTTTGATGATACTTTGCCTCCTATTTATGATGATTATAATGATAGTAGTCTTTTGGTGCCGCCTATTATGGAGGATAAATTTGATTATGATTACAATATGCCTCCTATATTTGATGATAGCTACTTTGTTGAATTTGCTCCCACTATTACTAATAAAATTGATTATGCTTATGTGGAGAGTAATAATTTTATGCATGAAGCTCATGATAAGAATGTTTCATTTGATAGTTATATTGTTGAGTTTGTTCATGATGCTACTGAAAATCTTTATGAGAGAGGAAAATATGGTTGTAGAAATTTTCATGTTACTAAAACACCTCTCTATATGCTAAAAATCTTGAAGTTGAGCTTGTCTAGTTTTCCTATGCTTGTTGCATTATGCTTCATGAAGTTGTTTATTTACAAGATTACTTTTCATAGGAAGTGGGTTAGACTTAAATGTGTTTTGAATTTGCTTCTCGATGCTCTCTTTCGCTTCAACTCTTATTTCTTGCGAGTGCATCATTAAAATTGCTGAGCCCATCTTAATGGCTATAAAGAAAGCACTTCTTGGGAGATAACCCATGTTTTTATTTTACTACAACACTTTTATTTTATATTTGAGTCTTGGAAGTTGTTACTACTGTAGCAACCTCTCCTTATCTTATTTTATTGCATTGTTGTGCCAAGTAAAGTCTTTGATAGAAAGGTTGATACTAGATTTGGATTACTGCGCAGAAACAGATTTCCGTCTGTCACGAATTTGGGCAGGGTTCTCTGTAGGTAACTCAGAAAAATCTGCCAATTTTTGTGTGTGATCCTCAGATATGTACGCAACTTTCATTCAATTTGAGAATTTTCATCTGAGCAAGTCCAGTGCCTCTAAAAAATTCATCTTTACGGACTGTTCTGTTTTGATAGATTCTGCCTTTTATTTCGCATTGCCTCTTTTGTTGGGTTGAATGGATTTCTTTGTTCCATTAACTTCCAGTAGCTTTGGGCAATGTCCAGAAGTGTTAAGAATGATTGTGTCACCTCTGAACATGTGAATTTTTATTATGCACTAACCCTCTAATGAGTTTGTTTTGAGTTTGGTGTGGAGGAAGTTTTCAAGGGTCAATAGAGGAGGATGATATATGATTAAGAAGAGTGAAAAGTCTAAGCTTGAGGATGCCCCCGTGGTTCATCCCTGCATATTTCAAGAAGACTCAAGCGTCTAAGCTTGGGGATGCCCAAGGCATCCCCTTCTTCATCAACAATTTATCAGGTTTCTTCTATTGAAACTATATTTTTATTCCGTCACATCTTATGCACTTTACTTGGAGCGTCTGTGTGTTTCTATTTTTGTTTTTTGTTTGAATAAATGCATGCTTGTGTGGGAGAGAGACACGCTCCGCTGGTTCATATGCACACATGTGTTCTTAGCTTTTAATGTTCATGGCGAAGGTTGGAAACAGAAAATGTTGCATGTGGTAGTGGTATAATAAAGTACTTGCATAATCTTGTAGATCATTGAGATTTGATAACTTGATTCTTTGCAAATATTTTGAGGTATTTATATGGTAAGGCTTGCTGGATAAATAAGTTAAAATTAGTAGTGGATTGTTGTCTTTAAGCTTGTGTCGTACTACAAACTCTATTTAAATAGTTGAAGGTGTAGTTGGACTTGATAGCTTTCCATGTTTGAGAGTTCATCGTAATAACTAAGTTGTGCTGAAGGTCGAGGGAGCTAGCGGGGTACTTGTGCCACCGTAAACGGCCCTCCTTGGAGTAAATTTTAATCATGCTCTTAATGTTGAACCTGCTAGTTGTTTGCAATAAGCTTGTGAGTTCTTTTTGACTAATGCTAAGCTACGGTTTTTGGCACTTCCACCATCCAAATTTGCTAGCCTCTTCGGTACTGTGCATTGCCTTTTGCTCACATTGAGAATTGTGCATACTTCGCCGGTACATCCAAACACGTGGGAGGACTTTCTCTTGTCCTCCTACACATAAGCCCATACATCTTCTCAAAACAGCCACCATACCTACCTACCACAACATTTTCATAGCTGTTCCGAGATATATTGCCATGCAACTTCCATTTTACATTACATGTTGTCATTTATTATTTGTACATTGCTTTGCATGATTCTATACAGCTGATGTGTGGTTTACCCATGTTACGCTAGATCAGTGCACATCCTGCTACACTGGCAGAGGCATACAGTTTTATACATCATGTTTCATTCATTATGAGTTATTTGTACCAAAAAGTGTGTTGTCATATTAGGATGTTGCCCCTAAAAGTGAAAAGAGCCATGGAGGCCATCAAAAAGAGAAAAAGAAAAGAAAGAAAAAAATAGAAAAGAAAAAAGAAAGAGAAAAAAAAGAGAATAAAGAAAAAAGGGGCATCATTACTATCTTTTATCCACACTTGTGCTCATGTTTTAGCACCCGCATTATTCATAGTCATCATTTGTGCTCATGTTTAGCACCTACACTTCATATGAGAGAGTTTTCATGTTTTACTATTATAACTATGTGGGGAATTTACATTATAGAACTTGGGTTGTATATTCCAATGATGAGCCTCCTCAAAAGTGCTCTAGGTCTTCGTGAGCAACCAAGTTGGATGCACCCCCACTAGTTCCACTGGAGAGCTTTCATACACATAGAGCTCTATGTGCATCCGTTGCATGGCAATCACTACTCCTTGCATAGCTTCGATCATAAGGCTTCCTCTTGTCTAATGATCACTTATAGCTTTGCAAGACTTTCTTCCATTTGGCCTTCCAAACCCCCATTAACGTTCTTCATGCCATAACATCCTGGTGCTAATACCAAATGCTTGCGCTCACCGGTTGAGTAGACTTCGAAACAATTGATTCATGACGTTCATGTTTATGTTTACTTGACTGAATCCTTCTTATGTTGTGAAAATTTACTTGATGCTTGGAATGAAGGATAGAACTTCTATGTTGAATACTTAACACATCTTTAATGAACTTTGTACGGTTTCATGCCTTTGAAGCAATAGTTCATGAAAACTTCTAGCTTGTTTAACTCTTGCATTATCATCTCTTATATCAATATAGACATTTGCTTTGAGTGATCTGATCTCAGTTCATATGCTTTACATCATTATTGGATCAAGATCATGTAAGTAGCATGTCACTTCAGAAATTATCTTTGTTATCGTTTACCTACTCGGGACGAGTAGGAACTAAGCTTGGGGATGCTGATACGTCTCCAACGTATCGATAATTTCTTATGTTCCATGCTTGTTTTATGACAATACCTACATGTTTTTATGCATTTTCCGGAACTAACCTATTGACGAGATGTTGAAGTGCCAGTTTCTGTTTTCTGCTGTTTTTGGTTTCAGAAATCCTAGTAAGGAAATATTCTCGGAATTGGACGAAATCAACGCCCAGTATCTTATAATTCCACGAAGCTTCCAGAACACCCGAGAGGGACCAGAGGAGGGCCACAGGGGGCCCACACGTGTGGGCGGCGCGGCCAAGGAGCCAGGCACGCCGCCCTACTGTGTGGTGGCCCCGTCAGCCTTTCGACTCCGACTCTTCGCCTATAAGAAGCCCCCTGACCTAAATCTTCGGGACGAAAAAGCCACGGTACGAGAAACCTTCCAGAGCCGCCGCCATCGCGAAGCCAAGATCTGGGGGACAGAAGTTTCTGTTCCGGCACGCCGCCGGGACGGGGAAGTGCCCCCGGAAGGCATCTCCATCGACACCACCGCCATCTTCATCACCGCTGCTGTCTCCCATGAGGAGGGAGTAGTTCTCCCTCGAGGCTAAGGGCTGTACCGGTAGCTATGTGGTTAATCTCTCTCCTATGTACTTCAATACAATGATCTCATGAGCTGCCTTACATGATTGAGATTCATATGAGCTTTGTATCACTATTAATCTATGTGCTACTCTAGTGATGTTATTAAAGTACTCTATTCCTCCTCCATGATGTAATGGTAACAGTGTGTGCATCATGTGGTACTTGGCGTAGTTTATGATTGTGATCTCTTGTAGATTATGAAGTTAACTATTACTATGATGGTATTGATGTGATCTATTCCTCCTTTCATAGTGTGATGGTGACAGTGTGCATGCTATGTTAGTACTTGGTATAGTTGTGTTGATCTATCATGCACTCTAAGGTTATTTAAATATGAATATCGAATGTTGTGGAGCTTGTTAACTCCGGCATTGAGGTGCTCTTGTAGCCCTACACAATTAGTGGTGTTCATCATCCAACAAGAGAGTGTAGAGTATAGCATTTATCTATTTAGTTATGTGATCAATGTTGAGAGTGTCCACTAGTGAAAGTATGATCCCTAGGCCTTGTTTCTAAATACTGCAATCACCGCTTGTTTACTGTTTTACTGCATCTCTACTTCCTGCAATATTACTACCATCAACTGCACGCCAGCAAGCTATTTTCTGTCGCCGTAGACAGTCAAGTATTTTCTGGCGCCGTTATACTGCTCATATTCATTCATACCACTTGTATTTCACTATCTCTTCGCCGAACTAGTGCACCTATACATCTGACAAGTGTATTGGGTGTGTTGGGGACACAAGAGACTTCTTGCATTGTGATCGCAGGGTTGCTTGAGAGGGATATCTTTGACCTCTTCCTCCCTGAGTTCGATAAACCTTGGGTGATCCACTTAAGAGAAAACTTGCTGCTGTTCTACAAACCTCTGCTCTTGGAGGCCCAACACTGTCTACATGAAAAGAAGCGTGAGTAGACATCAAAGGGCTCCGCTCCTAGGGCGTGGATGATGAATTGGTGCCTCTCCTTGCCTCCTCCCCTCTTTATATAGGCGCTGGAGGTCGGTTTGTCGAACCGACGGAGCATGGAACCCAATATTCCCATCGGGCCTTGCAAAATGTTTTTCCGTTTGACGAAACGGACCCGACGGAGCCCGGTATGGTCGTACGGTAGGGGCGGGTCTGCCTGTACTGATGGTCGCTAAAGCTACCGGGTGCTTTCATATTCAGGATGTCATTTCTTCATACGAATCCGATTTGGGTGTTCTTCGGCTTGTTGAACCCGTATGGACGAGGGATACACCACCATGGCCTTAGATCTTATATATAATATATTGGAAACATATCACTTTTCCCACACCTCATATGGTCTAGTCTGGTGCCTGTAATTCTCCCATATTGTGCCCTCTTGGTTCCTTTTGCTCCCTTTTTCCATGATCTCGAATAGCACCTAATACATGTCAAATACAAGGGAAACATAATAGAATCCTGCTAAAACTACTAAATATGCGAAGCTCATATGAAAATGAACAAGGACTCGTAAGTCTGCAAAATAGGCATATGTGTACCTAGCTGGAGCATGAAATGAGTGGCAATGTGAGTAATATTATACTTAAAAACCTCAGTAAAATAATGCTAAATTTCGATCAATTAACTTTCCCAAGCTTAGCTGTTACTCGCCCTCGAGTGACAAAGTGAAAAAAGAATAATAGCGAGAAATGAATTTGGGTAGGAAAACTCACAAGTATGAGATGATATCCTATACTTCCCCAAGATATAAGTAAGATGTAACATATCATACAAGGAAGCACCAATTTAGTTGTGTTGGTCCATAAGAGATCACTTACAACTTCTATGCCTCATGTCAAAAGTAAATCTACCTTGAAATAAAACTTGTGATCCTCCTATTGACCTTTTTTATGTTCGTATATTAAAAGTAATAGATCATGTCAAAAAAGCATAACAACAATTTTTTTGGATGTCTTGCAAGAGGAAACTGAGGCCATTATCCGTTTATCCATCCTATAACAGACAAATAAATGCTTATACATGTTAAATAAATACTAAGGACCAACTACTACACCTGAATTTTCTTCAACATATTTAACACCAACTCAACACTGACTGACCTAGCAAGCAGCAGGCATAGCAGCACACAAACATCTTCATCACCCAAACAAGAATATTTCCACTTAGCAAGACAACTTAAGAGCATCTCTAGCAGAGCCCGTAAACTGGGCGGAAACTGAAAAACTCCGGCAGTTATACGGGTTCGGGCCGAAACTGGGCCAGAACGGAGCCCGAACTCGCGGCCTGACCTGTATAACGAGTTTGGGTCCCTGAGAAACTGCGCGGTCGCCCCGTATTAAAAGGGGCTGCGGAGGGGAGTTCGGTTTCCAAACACTACTCCCCTCCGCCGCTTCCACTCCTCCGCCGCTGCCTCCCCCGTATTCCGACGAGCAATCGAGCATCCCGCAGCCACCCTTCCACCCTCGTTTCCGGCACGATTGCCTCTGATACGTCTCCAACGTATCGATAATTTCTTATGTTCCATGCCACATTATTGATGTTATCTACATGTTTTATGCACACTTTATGTCATATTCGTGCATTTTCTGGAACTAACCTATTAACAAGATGCCGAAGTGCCGATTCTTTGTTTTCTGCTGTTTTTGGTTTCAGAAATCCTAGTAACGAAATATTCTCGGAATTGGACGAAATCAACGCCCAGGGTCCTATTTTGCCACGAAGCTTCCAGAAGACCGAAGAGGAGACGAAGTGGGGCCACGAGGTGGCCACACTCTAGGGCGGCGCGGCCCCCCCCCTTGGCCGCGCGGCCCTGTGGTGTGGGCCCCTCGTGCCGCCTCCTGACCTGCCCTTCCGCCTACTTAAAGCCTCCGTCGCGAAACCCCCAGTACCGAGAGCCACGATATGGAAAACCTTCCAGAGACGTCGCCGCCGCCAATCCCATCTCGGGGGATTCAGGAGATCGCCTCCGGCACCCTGCCGGAGAGGGGAATCATCTCTCGAAGGACTCTACGCCACCATGGTCGCCTCCGGAGTGATGTGTGAGTAGTCTACTGATACGTCTCCGACGTATCGATAATTTCTTATGTTCCATGCCACATTATTGATGTTATCTACATGTTTTATGCACACTTTATGTCATATTCGTGCATTTTCTGGAACTAACCTATTAACAAGATGCCGAAGTGCCAGTTCCTGTTTTCTGCTGTTTTTGGTTTCAGAAATCCTAGTAACGAAATATTCTCGGAATCGGACGAAATCAATGCCCAAGTTCCTATTTTCACCGGAAGCATCCAGAACACCCGGAAGGACCGGAGGGGGCACTGGGCCCTGCACCATAGGCCGGCGCGGCCCAGGCCCCTGGCCGCGCCGCCCTATGGTGTCGTCGCCCCTTCGACCCTCCCGCGCCGCCTCTTCGCCTATATAAAGCCCCCTGGATCGAAAACCACGATACGTTCGACGAAAACCACGTAAACCTTCCAGAGCCGCCGCCATCGCGAGGCCAAGATCTGGGGGACAGGAGTCTCTGTTCCGGCACGCTGCCGGAGCGGGGAAGTGCCCCCGGAAGGCTTCTCCATCGACACCGCTGCCATCTCCACCGCCATCTTCATCACCGCTGCTGCTCCCATGAGGAGGGAGTAGTTCTCCATCGAGGCTCGGGGCTGTACCGGTAGCTATGTGGTTCATCTCTCTCCTATGTACCTCAATACAATGATCTCATGAGCTGCTTTACATGATTGAGATTCATATGAGTTTGTATCACAATTTATCTATGTGCTACTCTAGCAAAGTTATTAAAGTAGTTCTATTCCTCCTGCACGTGTGTAAAGGTGACAGTGTGTGCACCGTGTTAGTACTTGGTTTATGCTATGATCATGATCTCTTGTAGATTGCAAAGTTAACTATTGCTATGATAATATTGATGTGATCTATTCCTCCTACATATGCATGAAGGTGACAGTGTGCATGCTATGTTAGTACTTGGTTTAGTCTTTTGATCTATCTTACACTATAAGGTTACTTAAATATGAACAAATTGTGGAGCTTGTTAACTCCGGCATTGAGGGTTCGTGTAATCCTACGCAATGCGTTCATCATCCAACAAGAGTGTAGAGTATGCATTTATCTATTCTGTTATGTGATCAATGTTGAGAGTGTCCACTAGTGAAAGTCTAATCCCTAGGCCTTGTTCCTAAATACTGCTGAGTTACTACTGCTTGTTTACTGTTTTACTGCGTTACTACTGCTGCAATACTACCACCATCAACTACACGCCAGCAAGCTATTTTCTGGCACCGTTGCTACTGCTCATATATATTCATACCACCTGTATTTCACTATCTCTTCGCCGAACTAGTGCACCTATTTGGTGTGTTGGGGACACAAGAGACTTCTTGCTTTGTGGTTGCAGGGTTGCATGAGAGGGATATCTTTGACCTCTTCCTCCCTGAGTTCGATAAACCTTGGGTGATCCACTTAAGGGAAAACTTGCTGCTGTTCTACAAACCTCTGCTCTTGGAGGCCCAACACTGTCTACAGGAAAGGAGGGGGAACGTAGACATCATCTACCCCTGGACTATGGGTCCATAGCAGTAGCTAGATGGTTGTCTTCTCCCCATTGTGCTTAATTGTCGGATCTTGTGAGCTGCCTAACATGATCAAGATCATCTATCTATAATTCTATATGTTGCGTTTGTTGGGATCCGATGAATAGAGAATACTTGTTATGTTGATTATCAAAGTTATGTCTATGTGTTGTTTATGATCTTGCATGCTCTCCGTTATTAGTAGATGCTCTGGCCAAGTTGATGCTAGTAACTCCAAGAGGGAGTATTTATGCTCGATAGTGGGTTCATGTCTCCGTGAATCTGGAGGGGTGACAAGAACCTCTAAGGTTATGGATGTGTTGTTGCCACTAGGGATAAAACATTGGTGCTATGTTCAAGGATGTAGTCACTGATTACATTACGCGCAATACTTAATGCAATTGTCTGTTGTTAGCAACTTAATACTGGAGGGGGTTCGGATGATAACCTGAAGGTGGACTTTTTAGCCATAGATGCATGCTGGATAGCGGTCTATGTACTTTGTCGTAATGCCCAACTAAATCTCACTATACTCATCATAATATGTATGTGCATGGTCATGCCCTCTTTATTTGTCAATTGCCCAACTGTAATTTGTTCACCCAACATGCTGTTTATCTTATGGGAGAGACACCTCTAGTGAACTGTGGACCCCGGTCCAATTCTCTATACTGAAATACAATCTACTGCAATACTTGTTCTCTTGTTTTACGCAAACAATCATCTTCCACACAATACGGTTAATCCTTTGTTACAGCAAGCCGGTGAGATTGACAACCTCACTGTTTCGTTGGGGCAAAGTACTTTGGTTGTGTTGTGCAGGTTCCACGTTGGCGCCGGAATCTCTGGTGTTGCGCCGCACTACATCCCGCCGCCATCAACCTTCAACGTGCTTCTTGACTCCTACTGGTTCGATTAAACCTTGGTTTCTTACTGAGGGAAACTTGCCGCTGTGCGCATCACACCTTCCTCTTGGGGTTCCCAACGGACGTGTCAACCACACGCATCAAGCAAATTTCTGGCGCCGTTGCCGGGGATCTGAAGAAAAGTTACATCACAAAGATCTCTGACTCCCACGTCAACTACACGCCAGCAGCAAATTTCTGGCGCCGTTGCCGGGGAGATCAAGACACGCTGCAAGGGGAGTCTCCACTTCCCAATCTCTTTACTTTGTTTTTGTCTTGCTTAGTTTTATTTACTACTTTGTTTGCTGCACTAAATCAAAATACAAAAAAAATTAGTTGCTAGTTTTACTTTATTTGCTATCTTGTTTGCTATATCAAAAACACAAAAAAATTAGTTACTTGTATTTGTTTACTTGATTCATCATGTTTCCTTTTAATTTAGCACAAAAGACATACCGGTAGGACGTGGGTCTATAGTTGGGAGAAATAATATAGAAGAATTTTTCAATCATGTTAGTACCATTGAAGATTTTGAAGATAGACACTTGGTAGACCTTGCTCCCACTTATGAAATTGCTGCTGCGCATTTAGTTACTTTGTTGGAAACTAAATTTGTTAATCTCAATCCTATAATCCAACACATGTTCCTTACACTTGGTGATATGGAAGAGGGGGAAAAGAAAGATTTTGTTTTAGAAACCCTTCTTAGAGAATTTGGTGGTCTAGCAAGAGAAGCTAGAAAGGTCTTTGCTAAATTTAATATGCTTGGTTCTCATACTAATTTTGTTAGTCTCCTTGAAAAGATGGACATGGATATAATAAGATACACTAATAATATTGATGAAGGAGGGGAGATCAAAGCACCAATACCGTGTAAACTCCTAGCTATGAATGATGCACTAGAAAATAACTATGCTTGGCTTGTTCCCGAAAATTTGTTTGATGAGAGTAGCAAGCCCAAGACTAATGAAAAGGGAGACGCTAAAACTTATGTATCCAATATACTATGCTTGGTTGAGAAAAATCCACACCCCGCTGTAGAAGTACCACCCTTCGATAATACTTGATACACACTTTCTGCGCCTAGCTGAAAGGCGTTAAAGAAAAGCGCTTATGGGAGACAACCCATGGTTTTTACTACAGTACTTTGTTTTTATTTTGTGTCTTGGAAGTTGTTTACTACTGTAGCAACCTCTCCTTATCTTAGTTTAGTGTTTTGTTGTGCCAAGTAAAGTCGTTGATAGTAAAGTTCATACTAGATTTGGATTACTGCGCAGAAACAGATTTCTTTGCTGTCACGAATCTGGGCTGTTTTATCTGTAGGTAACTCAGAAAATTATGCCAATTTACGTGAGTGATCCTCAGATATGTACGCAACTTTCATTGAATTTGAGCATTTTCATTTGAGCAAGTCTGGTGCCTCGATAAAATTCGTCAATACGAACTGTTCTGTTTTGACAGATTCTGCCTTTTATTTCGCATTGCCTCTTTTGCTATGTTGGATGAATTTCTTTGATCCATTAATGTCCAGTAGCTTTATGCAATGTCCAGAAGTGTTAAGAATGATTATGTCACCTCTAAACATGTTAATTTTTATTGTCACTAACCCTCTAATGAGTTGTTCTAAGTTTGGTGTGGAGGAAGTTTTCAAGGATCAAGAGAGGAGTATGATGCAACATGATCAAGGAGAGTGAAAGCTCTAAGCTTGGGGATGCCCCGGTGGTTCACCCCTGCATATTCTAAGAAGGCTCAAGCGTCTAAGCTTGGGGATGCCTTGGGCATCCCCTTCTTCATCGACAACATTATCAGGTTCCTCCCCTGAAACTATATTTTTATTCCATCACATCTTATGTGCTTTTCTTGGAGCGTCGGTTTGTTTTTGTTTTTTGTTTTGTTTGAATAAAATGGATCCTAGCATTCACCTTATGGGAGAGAGACACGCTCCGCTGTAGCATATGGACAAGTATGTCCTTAGGCTCTACTCATAGTATTCATGGCGAAGTTTCTTCTTCGTTAAATTGTTATATGGTTGGAATTGGAAAATGATACATGTAGTAAATTGCTAAAATGTCTTAGGTAATGTGATACTTGGCAATTGTTGTGCTCATGTTTAAGCTCTTGCATCATATGCTTTGCACCCATTAATGAAGAAATACATAGAGCATGCTAAAATTTGGTTTGCATATTTGGTCTCTCTAAGGTCTAGATAATTTCTAGTATTGAGTTTGAACAACAAGGAAGACGGTGTAGAGTCTTATAATGTTTACAATATGTCTTTTATATGAGTTTTGCTGCGCCGTTCATCCTTGTGTTTGTTTCAAATAACCTTGCTAGCCTAAACCTTGTATCGAGAGGGAATACCTCTCATGCATCCAAAATCCTTGAGCCAACCACTATGCCATTTGTGTCCACCATACCTACCTACTACATGGTATTTCTCCGCCATTCCAAAGTAAATTTCTTGAGTGCTACCTTTAAAATTCCATCATTCACCTTTACAATATATAGCTCATGGGACAAATAGCTTAAAAACTATTGTGGTATTGAATATGTACTTATGCACTTTATCTCTTATTAAGTTGCTTGTTGTGCGATAACCATGTTCACTGGGGACGCCATCAACTACTCTTTGTTGAATTTCATGTGAGTTGCTATGCATGTTCGTCTTGTCTGAAGTAAGAGAGATCTACCACCTTATGGTTAAGCATGCATATTGTTAGAGAAGAACATTGGGCCGCTAACTAAAGCCATGATCCATGGTGGAAGTTTCAGTTTTGGACAATATCCTCAATCTCATATGAGAAAATTATTAATTGTTGTTACATGCTTATGCATAAAAGAGGAGTCCATTATCTGTTGTCTATGTTGTCCCGGTATGGATGTCTAAGTTGAGAATAATCAATAGCGAGAAATCCAATGCGAGCTTTCTCCTTAGACCTTTGTACAGGCGGCATAGAGGTACCCCTTTGTGACACTTGGTTAAAACATGTGCATTGTGATGATCCGGTAGTCCAACCTAATTAGGACAAGGTGCGGACACTATTAGTATACTATGCATGAGGCTTGCAACTTGTAAGATATAATTTACATGATACATATGCTTTATTACTACCATTGACAAAATTGTTTTATGTTTTCAAAATCAAAGCTCTAGCACAAATATAGCAATCGATGCTTTTCCTCTATGGAGGACCATTCTTTTACTTTCATTGTTGAGTCAGTTCACCTATTTCTCTCCACCTCAAGAAGCAAACACTTGTGTGAACTGTGCATTGATTCCTACATACTTGCATATTGCACTTATTATATTACTCTATGTTGACAATATCCATGAGATATACATGTTACAAGTTGAAAGCAACCGCTGAAACTTAATCTTCCTTTGTGTTACTTCAATGCCTTTACTTTGAATTATTGCTTTATGAGTTAACTCTTATGCAAGACTTATTGATGCTTGTCTTGAAGTACTATTAATGAAAAGTCTTTGCTATATGATTCACTTGTTTACTCATGTCATATACATTGTTTTGATCGCTGCATTCACTACATATGCTTTACAAATAGTATGATCAAGGTTATGATGGCATGTCACTCCAGAAATTATCTTTGTTATCGTTTTACCTGCTCGGGACGAGCAGAACTAAGCTTGGGGATGCTGATACGTCTCCAACGTATCGATAATTTCTTATGTTCCATGCCACATTATTGATGTTATCTACATGTTTTATGCACACTTTATGTCATATTCGTGCATTTTCTGGAACTAACCTATTAACAAGATGCCGAAGTGCCGATTCTTTGTTCTGCTGTTTTTGGTTTTAGAAATCCTAGTAACGAAATATTCTCGGAATTGGACGAAATCAACGCCCAGGGTCCTATTTTGCCACGAAGCTTCCAGAAGACCGAAGAGGAGACGAAGTGGGGCCACGAGGTGGCCACACTCTAGGGCGGCGCGGCCCCCCCCTTGGCCGCGCGGCCCTGTGGTGTGGGCCCCTCGTGCCGCCTCCTGACCTGCCCTTCCGCCTACTTAAAGCCTCCGTCGCGAAACCCCCAGTACCGAGAGCCACGATATGGAAAACCTTCCAGAGACGTCGCCGCCGCCAATCCCATCTCAGGGGATTCAGGAGATCGCCTCCGGCACCCTGCCGGAGAGGGGAATCATCTCCCGAAGGACTCTACGCCGCCATGGTCGCCTCCGGAGTGATGTGTGAGTAGTCTACCCCTGGACTATGGGTCCATAGCAGTAGCTAGATGGTTGTCTTCTCCCCATTGTGCTTAATTGTCGGATCTTGTGAGCTGCCTAACATGATCAAGATCATCTATCTGTAATTCTATATGTTGCGTTTGTTGGGATCCGATGAATAGAGAATACTTGTTATGTTGATTATCAAAGTTATGTCTATGTGTTGTTTATGATCTTGCATGCTCTCCGTTATTAGTAGATGCTCTGGCCAAGTTGATGCTAGTAACTCCAAGAGGGAGTATTTATGCTCGATAGTGGGTTCATGTCTCCGTGAATCTGGAGGGGTGACAAGAACCTCTAAGGTTATGGATGTGCTGTTGCCACTAGGGATAAAACATTGGTGCTATGTTCAAGGATGTAGTCACTGATTACATTACGCGCAATACTTAATGCAATTGTCTGTTGTTAGCAACTTAATACTGGAGGGGGTTCGGATGATAACCTGAAGGTGGACTTTTTAGGCATAGATGCATGCTGGATAGCGGTCTATGTACTTTGTCGTAATGCCCAACTAAATCTCACTATACTCATCATAATATGTATGTGCATGGTCATGCCCTCTTTATTTGTCAATTGCCCAACTGTAATTTGTTCACCCAACATGCTGTTTATCTTATGGGAGAGACACCTCTAGTGAACTGTGGACCCCGGTCCAATTCTCTATACTGAAATACAATCTACTGCAATACTTGTTCTACTGTTTTCTGCAAACAATCATCTTCCACACAATATGGTTAATCCTTTGTTACAGCAAGCCGGTGAGATTGACAACCTCACTGTTTCGTTGGGGCAAAGTACTTTGGTTGTGTTGTGCAGGTTCCACGTTGGCGCCGGAATCTCTGGTGTTGCGCCGCACTACATCCCGCCGCCATCAACCTTCAACGTGCTTCTTGACTCCTACTGGTTCGATTAAACCTTGGTTTCTTACTGAGGGAAACTTGCCGCTGTGCGCATCACACCTTCCTCTTGGGGTTCCCAACGGACGTGTCAACCACACGCATCAAGCAAATTTCTGGCGCCGTTGCCGGGGATCTGAAAAAAAGTTACATCACAAAGATCTCTGACTCCCACGTCAACTACACGCCAGCAGCCTCCCGTGGCGACTCTGCAGGCCACGGCGCCGGATTGGTTGGCGGGGACTCGCCACCGTGTCCCCCCGTCTTCCGCACCGATGCGGAACGACGGAAGTGGAACAGGTCGGAGGGCGTGCCCAAGCGCATCGCCCGCCGGTGGACGAACTGGGGGCTCACGCCCCCAGGGAAGCTGGCGAGGTACGCCAACGCCGGCGAGGGGTCCTCGTCCGGCGGCTCGAGTCGCACACCACGGCTCCCCATTGCCGATAGCTCGGACGATGACGAGCTCGTCCCCGTGGGCGACTACGTCCACGGCTCCGACGAGGAAGATGCCGTGCTCGCGTAAACGAAGGCCATCTCCGAGGCGGAGGCCCGCGCTCACTTCCGCCGCGAGGAGGCAGACGCCGTCCGCCATGTGCGCGAGTACGAGGCGGCCCGACGGGAGGAGCGCCTCCGCCGCGTCAAGCTCGAGATAGTCAAACTGGACGCGACGAGGAGTGAAGCTCCTCCACGCCAGCGTCTGCCGCCGTCTTCCGCCGAGACGCTCCGCCACCACCGGCACAGCCGCGCGCATAGGCCATTATATATTTAGGCCGCATTTTGGTTCAACTTAGTAGCGCCCGCTGGTGTATAAGTAATTTAGGTTCAATTTTCGAATTATGTAACTTTTGATGCTCAATCGGAGCATCAAATCCATCTATATATATGATCATCACCTAATTTACCCGTAATATTTCAAATTCAGTTTTCAGTTACTGTTTTATGGATTCTACTCTGTGACAAGGTTTTTCCGACCCGTAAACACGAGTTTGGTGAACTGAACTCACAGTTTTCAGTTCACGTGTTTACGGGCTCCGCTAGAGATGCTCTAAGTATGATGTATGAATCTATTGAAGAACTTCTTTTGCATGGACATAACAAACAAATTTGAGGCCGTTATACGGGAGTGGTGTTTTGAAACATGGGAGGATATGCTCCTTTTATTTTAAAATGTATCTTACATTTTTTTCTTCAATTCACGCTTTATTTACAATTGCTTTATTCACCACTCAATCACTCTCATGTCACCTTGCTTTGGATCAAAAATAACTCGCAGATACACTTTAGTGAAAGTAACAAGAGATTACTATACCTTCACCAATTAACTCCATCACACTTCGATACTCTTACTTTAGAAACTAGATATATACATCATGCACTTGCAGATATCAGCTCGAGAGGAACGGTTGAGTCGACCGTGCCTCCTCGTACATGCTCTGGGATTCTTTAAGGAGTGTGCTGTTGTGAAGTGTATAAGTAGATTGCCTAGCCTTTTCCATCAGTTCGGACTTTTGGTTCAAGTGACTAGTGCATGAAGCTTAACATGGTATCAAAGCCACATGTCTTGAGTTCAAATCCTGGCTTTCACATGGTTTTCGCAATTAAGCCTAAAAATTGCTGTTGCCCCCCTCTTTAGCCACCGCTGTTTCGGTGTGCTTTTCTTCTTTCACGTGTTGACTTTCTCTTCTCCCATCACACGCGAGTGGGGGTGTCGTGTATATGTGGATTGCCTAGCCATTTCCATCAGTTCGGACTTTTGGTTCAAGTGACTAGTGCATGAAGCTTAACATGTGCGATGCAGGATAAAAAATTTGCGGGCAAGCAAACACCCGACTTTTTGCATCGTTGGTGTCAGAAAATGGGTTCACGAGCAACCAGACGCCCTTAACTGATCATACAAACTTGAAAAATTGCACTTGCCACTACGTCCAGTGCAATGCAGCGCCGCAGGTACCGAATAAGAGAAAGTTATTTTGATGTCTTGCAAAAGGAAACTGAGGCTATCCATTTATCGATCCTATAAGCTATAACAAACAAACAAATGCTTATACATGTTAAATAAATACTAAGGACCAACTACTACACCTGAATTTTCTTCAACATATTTAACACCGATCAGGGGCGGAGCCAGGATTTAGACATGGGGGGGGGGGGGGGGGAAGCTGATGCTGTAAGTATAGTAGTATGAATATTTTCAAGTGTTAAAAAATAGCATAACATCACATGTTTGGCTTGTTTGCCATCCTTTGTTTATATATAAGCAAACCGGCATATTTTTTATCAATAAAAGATAATTTCCGTACGTTTGAATATAGTTTTTTTCGTGAATTGTTTAAATATGGTTCTATTACACGGGATTTTACCTAAACTTGACACCAAACCAGATTCAAGCTCGATACAATTGACAAAAAGCCACGAAAAAATATTATGCTGTAGCATTTCTCTTTTTCTCTGATTTTAATCAGCAAATTGTACCTAAATTGAGGCAAAAGGGACTTGGATTAGAGTAGCGATAAGTAATTTCGTGTACCTTGGACAAATAATCTGGCAGTGAGTCCACTCGGCATATATACGGCAATCTGGCAACGACGATCAGCGGCGGCCGGCATGCTGGCTGCCTTCATAAGCCGGCGGCGGCTTGCCAGAGCGAACAGCCGACGACGGCAGGCGCTCCTAGCGATCTGGCAACCAGATCGGGCGAGGCAAAGCAGGCGGCCGGGGTTACTTCCACGATCAACTGTCTATACATCGATCCATTATTCACGGCCTGGGATTAGCACTTTAGGCCGTGGCCGATCAATTTGCTAATCAATATAATGGGCTAACGGGCTGTGCCTTTGTGCATTACGGATTCAAGGCTTGGAGCTTGGCCTAATTGAAGACTACTAATGACAGATTAACAGGAGTTGTACGCTGCAGATTGTTAGGGGGGGCGGCGGTTGGGGGGGGGGGGGGGGGGGTCTAGCCCCTGCTCGCCCCCTGACACCGACTCAACACTAACTGACCTAGCAAGCAGCAGACATAGCAGCACACAAACATCTTCATCACCCAAACCAAAAGATTTCCACTTGGCAAGACAACTTAAGTACGATGCAAGAATCTATTGGAAAACTTCTTTTGCAGAGACATAACAAAGAAATTTGAGGCCGTTATACGGGAGTGGTGTTTTGGAACATGGGAGCATATGCTCATTTTATTTTAAAATGTATCTTACATATATTTTGTTTTTTAGGAAAAAAATTTAAAAAAATCGCACGTACATCTTCGCGTGCTATGCGCTCACAAAGTTGTTTCATAAAAACCTACTTATCATGTGGTGTGTTTCAAAAAAGAAAAAAATCAGTGATAAAATTAAGGCTTTTCACGAGATATTTATTGTCTCTTTTTTATATAGACCATAATTTCTTTCCGTGAAATTTGACAAACACACATATATTATGAAAATGTACATGTAGATTTTTTTTTCAAAATTTGTTGACACTTGGAAATATAACTTTTGGTAGAGATAGGATATGCACCCGAATTGAATATCCGGCATTGTACATCCTAAATCACTTCTTTGGCATTGTAAATACAACTATTTTATATACTCCTGAATTTTCTTAGGCATACTAGCTACGAGTGGAGAAGCCATTGAATGGACGAGAATCCGAGAGTAGTACTACTCCAGCTTTGGATTGGAGCCAGCCAGGGCAAAGAAATGGCCGTTGGAGCGCGAGTGGGCAGTTTCGTCATTCCCCCCGAGCTAAAAGCCAGCCCGCTCCCGCTCCTCCGCGCCAGGCGACGACAGGTCCAACAAAAGGAAAGCGCCGAGCCGCGTCACCGATCCGCGTGCACAGCCAGCTGTTACTCACCTCTGCGCCGTCCGATCTCGCACCACGAGTCCAATCCGGCCGTCCATCCGCCGGTCTCCGCCTCCCGCACAGCCATCGAGAAAGGCGTTCAAGGATGGCATTAATATCAGCTCCAGGATCCACCACCCACCCGCGCACGCTCCGCACCCTACTCTAGCACGCCGCCATGTGGGCCAGATCCTACCGGCGGCCCACACGTCGGTGACGCATGGTAGCGTAGACCTCCGACGTATATACTCCAAGGCACATGCTCGCCCATTTCTTATCTACTGCCTCCGCCGTCCTCGTCTCCCTCCCCGGATCCAAATCCGAAAAATTTCCCCCTCCCCCGCGCCTCCACTCTAGCCCCAGACCTGCGCGCCTGCTGCTAGCCGTCTCCTCCCGGCCATGGCGAACGACGACTCCCCCAAGTCCGGCGACCTCCCGCCCTACCCCGAGGTGAGTTCCTTCCCCGTTGCTTCCGCTCGTACTTAGATTCGTTCCGCCCTAGATTCGTCCGCGGCATGTCTATCTGTCTGCGCTTCCCGCTCGCCGGCCGCGGCCTCACCGTGCGCCCTCTCCCTCCCACGCAGATGATCCTGGCGGCGATCGAGGCGCTGGACGAAAAGAGCGGCTCCAACAAGACGGCCATCTCCACCTACATCGAGGAGAACTACGAGAACCTGCCGCCCGCGCACGCCTCGCTGCTCACCGCCAACCTCGCCAGCATGAAGGAGGGCGGCAAGCTCGCCTTCGTCAAGAACAACTACCTCAAGCCCGCCGCCACCGCCGCCGCCGACGCCGAGCCCACCCCGAAGCGGGGCCGCGGCCGCCCGCGCAAGGACCCCAACGCGCCGCCGCCGCCGCCCAAGGACCCCAGCGCGCCCAAGCGCGGCCGCGGCCGCCCGCCCAAGGCCAAGGGCAGCCCCGCCGCCAAGAGCCCCGCGCCCGCGCCCAAGAAGGCCAAGGTCGTCAAGGAGCCCAAGCCCGCCCCCGCCCCGGCCGCCGACGCCTCCGGCTCCGCCCCCGCCAAGCGCGGACGCGGACGCCCGCCCAAGGCCAAGTAGGCACCAGCTCTCCGGCTCTCGATTCTCGCTCCGGACGCGGTAAGATCTTAGGCAGGCAGGCGTAACCGTGCTCTTCGATTTCTGCTTCGTGCTGCTAATTGTTCCTTCTCGGCTTAGTTGCCCAGTATTATGTGTTGTAAGCTACTAATCCAGATCAGTCTCTGTGTGTGTTTCTGCACAATGGATGTTTAGTGTTGTTGACTGCTGCTGAGAGTGACCAACTTATTGTTTATTATTCTCTGTCTGTCTCTCCACCTGTCGCTTTGCTTCCGCATTATCATCAACGTGTTTCTGTGCTCTTGTGCTGGTCGCTGTCAACATGCTTTATTTGGCTGTCCGTTTCTAGTAGTAGTAGCTGCCTGCGACTGCGATGTCAACCAGTGTTGAATTGCTGCTTAATATGTCAAATCACTACTTGGACTATGTCAACAAATCATATTTGGGAGGAAATTCAGGCGTAGTAGTAGTTGGTCCTTGGTATATATAGCATAAGTTTTAAAAATGTCTGCCTACTATAGGATGTATATATAATGGCCTCAAATTTCTTTGCTATGTGCCTTTTAAATGAAATTCTTCCACTACTAGGGTTTTGTGTCCTACTGAAACTGTAGTGGCCAGCGGAAATCTTCTTGTTTGAATGATCAGTTCATGCTCTACATTACCCTGCTATTTATAAGGTTCAGTCCCAAATGTCGGGCTACTGAGCTGTCTTTTATAGGATGGATGAGGCACTCAAATTCCTGTTTCATGCCTTATTTTTTTTCCTATCTACTTTATTGTGGCATATTGAGCTCTAGTGGCAAGTAGATTCTTTATGCCTAGTAGTTTGTATGATCAGTTAAATCTACTTCTGCATACAAATAGGTCAACATTGCCCTGCCTGCATGTAGGAAGTGCACCACATTGTCAGATAACACGCATCAGGTCATGGAAATTTCTAAAAAAATACTAGAAAATATGTAGTAGTCACAGATAACATTTGTTGTGTGATAAATTCTCAAACCCAATTCTTAGCTTGAAAAACAGTAATGACAAATCCAACTTCAAACTGTAAGCAGTGGCCAATTTTTTGGAACAAGTACTATCCTATCAAACACTATTTGATGTTGGATTTTTTTAAACTTTTCTTAAGCGGAGAATCTGATTTAGATTCATGTCTTGTAACATCTCGTACATCAATACACTTGTCCCTTGTTCAACTAATATGGCCCCAATTTTTTGAGACAAACTTATAATTTTTGCCACTCAATTAATTTTTTCGTCATTTTTAGCCCTTCATCTTGGATAGTTCCTGAAGAAAACTGATCCCTTATGACATAAATCAGTATGCCTGAGAAAATCCAGGTGTAGTAGTTGGTATTTTGTATTTACATAACATGTTGGAGCACTGATCTGTCTGGTGTAGTATGGATAATGGCCTCGATTTTCTTTGTATGCCTTCAAAACCTGCTGGTTTAGGTGCAATTGTGCTATTCAGATTTAGTTTTGGTACCAACTGTTGCAAGATATTGTTGCGCATTACATTTTCTCTTTATAAATTGCTTTATCGCACTGATTGGTGCAAGCTAATCCAGTTGCAAACTTCGCGATGGCAGTTAATATGTGAGGCTTTATAATTGATTGTGCTTCTGATAGTGACATGCTGTAGTTTATCCTACTTCTGATATTGACGTTGTCACTCTTGCTGTTGCTTTTACCACATAATGTTTGCATTGCTGCTCCTGTGGTTTAGTTGATTCCTGGTCTCATAGAGTGAAATTAACGCAACGTGATTGCAAGGGAAGTCTCAGGTTTTGGGCTAGCTTAAAAGTTAAGACAAGCCATATATGCTGGAGTTATTTGTGTTGGAGATTTGATCAACGCTTTTTTACTGCACACAAGAGATCAGCTCCTTTTCCACCATCTTATCTTTCAAATACTCCCTCTTTCTAAAATATGCGAGCTGGATATCACTCAAATTTCTTAATTCTCCTTGGCTTCACAACCTTGAGCTGTCAAAAGAAACAAATTTTTTTTTTTGAGAAACCACATCATATCATTAGTTAAACCTTGGAGAGTACAACAAACGTGGCCAAATCTGGAAAGATCCAGAAGAGCATACACAGGAAAATTGCACAAAGACCCCAATAAAAAGATAAAATTACAAAGAAAGCCCTGCAGGTCCTTGAACACATCCAGATCAAGTCCAGTCGCCGCCGCCGGCGGCACCGCCGCCGGAGAAGAAGACGGACAGACCTCACTCCCAACTCAGAGGAGATACCATCGGAGTCAAGCTCCTTTGTGGACCTCAAAAGCCGTCCGCTGCAAGCAGCAGAACCCTCATCTTTGGGGCTCGTCGGCCGGGGAGGAACCCCGTCACTCCTCAGAGCATGGCACCGCCGCATCCCGTCGAAAGCATCGAGGAAGAGCGCCGGAACCACAACCTTCAAGCCTCGCGACCCGCTCCAGTGCAGCACCCCTCTGGACGAAGCCGGCGCACGCCGCCGACCAACTCCAAGACGCTTCCCACCTGATTCCCGACAGGATCCGGAGCCAATCCACCACGGGAGCAGCAGATCAGGGGGAACAAAATACCTCCGCGACCTCGCCGTAGCTGCACCGACGCCGTCGCCAGGTAGACAAGCTCGCGCGCCTTGACAGAGAATCAAGACCACGAGCACTTTATTCGCCGCCGCCGATACATCGACGGCACGCACACCTAATCCACACCTATTTACACGCCGAGGTCGAAGATCCGGGGTTCCCCCCCTCTCCCGCCGCCGAAGCGGCCGACGGAGAGAAAGGGAACCCGCGGCCTCGCCGGCGGTAAGCGGGGGAAAGTGTTTCGCCTTCGGGTCGCCTCCCTTAGTACTGTAGAGATAAGGGAGATGAGAAGGGGAATAATGAAAACAAATATGTTGAAATTGGGACGCACTGCCGGTTTAAATTCTTATAATGTCTCCACATTAAACAACATTAGAATAATGCACAATTGACGACCAACCCCCTTCAAGACCAAGCTCGATCGAAGTTCCCTGAGTCCCATGCAACATGATCATAGGCCTACATCAAGTCCAATCTGAGGGCATAAAATAATTTTTTGTCGCCCCATCTTATTCTTCAAGAAATATAAACACCCATAAGGCATGGTGATATTGTACTAGTACCAATCTATTCGGAGCGAAGGCCCCATTGCTCATTGCTCATTTGAAATTATCTCGGGCAAATCTTCCTAGATCGTGTTAGCTAACACAATTGAAACTATCTTTTTCTTTCTCATATCACATATGCTAGTAGGGTTTGTTGCGCCTTATGGACAATCACTTTAAAAGTCTGCTTATCCCTTCCAATCTTCCTCATCCATTCAACATGTTTAACACTGTGCTGACCGCTTCATGCACAAACCTCATTTTTTTCTGGAATAATGCGTAGACAACATCACACTCTTCTCCGGCTAGACCTTCACGAACACATGATCCAACACTTCATGCATCTGCATGTAGCCCTTCCTTTGCATACGATGACTTATTAAAGTCGGTGTCATGTTGTGCACTTCCAAGATGTTCTCGGTCATCTAACCATCGTGAAAGAACTGTTTGATTTTATTTTTCTTCCATCTCATGCTTGTTTTCTAATGAAAAAGAAAATAGGGGTTCCTATCACCCTCAGACAACCACTAAATGCATAACTTCTGCCTTCACATTACTTCTTTTATGTGAAAGAGCTCATATGTAACTTACTTCGTATTGTTTGTTACTCTTTTTATGAAGCAAAATCGGAAATGCAACACTCGCTCTTATTTTATTTATTGAGCTCCTGACTCATTTCCCCCTATTTTTCATGTGAAAAATGTCTCCATAAAAAAGATATCCTTTCACTTTCTAAACTATCTGTATAAGTTCCTAACCTTTTCTTGGTATGTTGAAGTTCTCATATCATGTATCGACAGTTGACACTAGATGCACAATACAGTGCAGGGATGGGGTGCTAAAATTTCAGTTTATGATTCGTTTGTTAAATTAGAGGAATTTTCCCCCCCCCCCCCCCCCCTCCTTTGACAAAATATGGTTACATTTCTAGTTTTCTGCTAAAAAAAGTTTAATTATTTAAAACAAACATGCTCCTCAACAACAAGGAATATCACTTTTTTTTTGTTTCTACTGTATTAATTTAATTTTCCTTTTCTTTTCTCAAGATGGATGTTGGTGGTAACCATCTTTATTCATATCTTTTGTTTTGGCAACTCAAAATATTTTACATTTAGTTCATTGACAAATTAGAGATAGTAATGTGCTAGATTGCACATTTAGGTTGCTGATAATAGCTTTAACATGGCAAAGATCTGAGGGGTGTCTAGTTCCAGTACAATTGAAAGCACAAGCTCGCCTCTCGTGCTTGCCTATGAGCAACAATATTGTTCTCCCTCTTGATCTTGAAGACTCTAGCTTTAATTCCCTGCAAGTGGTCAAGAAACTGATAAAGATTGGGTCTTATTATCCAATGTCCAGGATAGTTTGTCGTGTCTCTCCTTGTTAGTGCATTTGCTAAGATTTGACTATCAGTTAGGAAGTTAAGCTCCTGGATCTGTAACGATTTTCCAATTTGCGCTGATAGTTCCAAAGCTTGGGCCTCCGCTTGCAATGCTGAACCTGCGAAAGAGACCGCCTGCAAATAGATAACATAATGGTCTTCTTTATTCCAATCGAAGTAGATTCCAAGTCCTGCCCTCTCCTTGTAGAAGGAACCTACATTTAAAGGGGAAGCAATGCCTTTCCAAGTTGCATCAGTATATATATTAGGTCCTATTCCTGCCCTATTCCAGTCTGATTCTGAGTGGCTCATCCTTGTGTTTGTGCACTCTGCAGTGGCTAGTTCTTGTGCTCTTACATTGAAGTTAACTTCTTTTTATGTCCAAAGAGTTTAATCCTTAACCAAAACCTGCAGAGGACTGCAGTTAGTTTTATTAAACAAAAGATCATTTCGAGCCTTCTTAATTCACCAAAGGATGGTGAGTATTGTTGGTAGTGCATCATCATTCTTGTAACCGGTCAGGATATACTGGATGATGTGAGTGGTTCGTAGTTGTTGCAGCACTTCAACTCTAAGTCCAAGGGAAGAAGCAAGCCAAACACCATGAGTGAACCCACAGTCAAAAAATATATGAAAATCATCTTCATTCTTGCCACATCTAATACGTCTTTGATCAACGTGTTTAGATCTCATTGCTTCTCATTCCTATAGCTATGGCTCTCATCAATCTCTAGCCAAACACTTGAACTCTTGGTGGAACACTACCACATTTCCATATTTCCTGGAGAATTGTTCTTGACCGCTGGGATAGAATTTGGTGAGGTCCTACTTTGAGTCCATAGAAGAAAGGACTAAACAGTTGGTAAGAACTTTTAGAAGTACAGATACCTGAAGTTGTGTATTTCCAAACAAGCATATCATCACCATTGTCGTTACTAATAGGAATATTGGCAACATCAATAGAATTATGAGAACCAAAGAGAGTAGTAACCAAAGTTAAGTTCCACTCTTTTGTATTGGGAATCCAAAGATTGAACACAGTGGCAGGATAAACGAAGTTGTTGTCTTGGATTTTTAATTGATTATGAATATCTTTCCAAAAGGGACACCAAGGATCGGACCATATGCTAGTATTACCTCTAGAGAATTGATAAGTGGATGCATCAGCAAGGTATTCTCTAACTTTGAGAATAGACGTCCAAAAGGCAGATTAGGATTAGCTCTCTAGAAAGAGGTGTCATGAGAATACTTAGCCTTGAGGATCTTAGTAGTGTTACTATCCAGAAGAGTTGCTATTTTCAGGCTGTAGTAGGAATAATAACCTTGTTAAGTGCTTTCTGGTGCCTAAGCCACCTTCTTTTTTGGACTTGCAAATTTCTGTCCAGGCTTTCAAATAAATGGGGTTGTTCTTGGTGTCTTGTTCATTTTTGCCAGCAACTTTTTGGAGAAAAGGATGTTCAACATATAATAAACAGGGAGCGATGCAAACACCAATTTAATCAGAACAAGTCTACCCGCACGTGACAACTTGTTAGCTTTGTAGCAAGCAAGCTTGGATTTGATTTTTTAAGGACAATGTCAGAAGCTTGCGATCTGTTTTTGGCAGGTAAAATAAGAGGATGACCAAGATGCATAGATCGGTTGTTCATATCTTCAAGCATACAAATTTTCTTAATTAAATTGATGGGAAAGATAGTCATTGCAATAGGTATTTTGTACCAATCTAGTTATGTCATCTCCAATCCCGTTCCACGTTGGTTTGTAAAAAGATGCATTCAAACCGTTAGACGCTGACGAAGCATCATTTCTCATGCCTTTCAAAATATCCCAAATCTCTTCCCTGTCTAGAACAGAGTTGGTAAATTCATCTTGGATAGTTCCTATATGGAGAACTTGCATATTCTGCACTAGTTGATGGAAAAATATTCCCGATATAGTTGACAAAACATAATGCTATTTCTTCGGGATCTATAGTAGTTTGACCTTGAGAATTATTGATAGAGACAATTCCGTTTCTTCCTCTTCTTCTTTTTAGAACATAAATATGAAAATATCTTGAATTCTTGTCACAGTGTATTGCCCAATGTTTTTTTGCTCATTGTTTGTAGTATTGCGTGAGTCATTTCATGGTCTGCTCATAGGACACCATCAGCTTCTCCTCTTCAGTGTGGTCTTGCTCTTGAATGTGCCTTTCCTGGATTTTGTTGATCTTTTCCTCTATGCCATGCAGCTGATTTCGAAGCGGCTTCTTCTTTCTTTTTGTTTTCAATATGGAAGAATATGCCAACAATTTTTAGTTATCTCTATCTTCTTCTCGTAAGATGGACGGGCGCGTCAATGGGAGCCTTGATAGTGGGCTATAAACGACATTGTTCATTTGCTTGTTGACACCAAATTAGATGCAAATATTTGTTACTCAACCTATATGGTCCTTTCGCAAATCTAAATGAAAGATATTAAAATTTAAAGTGTTCACTTGGGGAGCTAAAAATCGGGGAGACGGTCACCTATCCATGGTACAATAGGGAAATTTACTTTTCCCAAATCTTTTGGTCGTGTGCAACTATAATGTTCAACATTGTGTTGATGTTGAAGATATAGATGTTTTGTTTTTAATTATTTACAACCTCGCATAATATAAAAGTGTAATTTCCTTTTCCCAACTTTATTTTGTTGTTGTTGAGAATTGTAGTGCAATTGATAAATTTTAGCAATTGGCCAATGAGCAGTAGGCACGTGGGCTGGTCCTACCTCCTATCCTACGTCCCCATCCCTATCCTGCATTCCTGCCAGCTCTCAGCGCGCTCGTCATTGGCATCACCGGTCCAACCCAGTCAAACCGCCTCTCGAACATTCGATTCACAACTGTCCGTCTCCGCTACATAAAACCCGCCTCCCACCTCGCCGGAACCCTCAAATTCCAAATCGAATCCATTTCCGCGTTCCTCGTCTCTCTGTCGGCCAGCCTGGCTTAACGGCCGCGCGCCACATCCCGGCTCAACTCGGCGGCCATGGAGATGGAGGCGAACGGAGGCGGCGACGGGCTGGAGCACGAGCTAGGCATGGTGGTGTTGCCCACCGGATGGGTGGCATGGGTCCCTGCTCAGGCCGTGGCGGGAGGAATGGCCGCCATAGCCGCGGCGATGGCGCAGAACGGGTGGATTCCCGCCGAGGCCGCGGCGCGGACCGGATGGGTGCCCCGGCCGGACTTGCTGGTCATGGGCGGAGAGGAGGCGCGGGCCCTGGCGCAGCAGCACGGGTGGATCAGCCCGGGCGCGCGGCTCCACCGTATCCCGGCCGCAGCCCGGCGGAATGTACCGGACAACATGGAGGCGTACTACGCGTCCATGGGCAACCCCGCCCTCTACCTCGCCTTGCTCTGCCTGCCGGCCCAAGAGATCGCCCGCTGCCGCTCCGTCTGCTGGGCGTGGCGCGCCATCATCGGCAGCGGCGCCTTCCGCCGCCACCACCACGACCACCACTTCCGGACGCCCATGCCGCTCCTCTTCTTCCTGGACCCCAGCCTCGCCGGCCTCAACCTCAGCGCCGTCGACGCCCGCGACCGCGTGCCCCGCCCGGTACTCCGCTTCCACCGCCCCCTCAACAACGAGGTGTTGAGGGTCCACGGCTCATGCGACGGCATCCTCCTCCTCTCCTCCGGCCGCAGGCTCTACGTCTGCAACCCCTGCACGCGCCGCTGGGCGCGCCTCCCGCATCTCCACGTCGACCACGACATCGTCGGCTTCTACGTCATCACCGGCCCCGGCGGAGATTCCGAGTGCAACGTGCTGTACCACACCCGCCGCATGTTGCCTAACTGCCAGTACTGGATCGTCACGCTGGGCAGGGACGGATGGACGTGCGACACCATCGGTCGTCCGGGCCCCGACTTGCCTTCCGACGAGCTTGATCTTGTGCTGGCCAAAGGGATCGTTCCATCCTACAAGATCCCTCCCGTCTTCATCCTCGGCTCGCTCTACTGGCCGCCCAAGGCTGCCCAGGTCCAGAGCAACACCGACCTACTCGTGTTCGACACCGCCGCCGAGACCTTCTCCTTGTTCACTCCCCCAAGCATCCAAGTGGGCGGCGAGGCCGTTCCCGTCGTGGCCCGCCAGCTCTTCGAGATCGACGGACGCCTCGCCATGACCGCCATCTCCTTCTACCCGCCAACAGTCGACGTTTGGGTCGAAAGCCACAGCACCACCGAGCTCTGGAGCCACCGGTACAGCATCCGTGTGCCGGTGGACGAGATCAGCCTCAACGACAGCTGCCATCACAACGGCAGCGTCTTCGCCCTAGCCCAGGACCGACATGATCTGGTGCAGTGCCCGCGCGTCCTGCTGCACTGCGACGCCCAAGGGGCCGTGCTCCAGAGCTACCGTCCCACTCCCCAGCTTCCTCACCACTGGACCGCCCTCTCCGGACACACCATCCAAGAAAGCCTCCTTCAACATCACCGCATGCTCCGGATGCGGGACGCGGATGCTGTTGACGGTGACCCGCCTTTCTTCTGAACCTCCGTCCGTCGTCTTCCCATGGTGAGTGCTGACCTGCGATTTTTGTCCTACCATCAACACAGCGAATGATCATGGTGCGCTCCATCTGACTCTCGATGCTCTGCTTCTGAACTCTCTGTACATTGCTGCGTTCCATACTAGTAACTGAATGGTACTATATCTGAATGTCTTGATAACTGTCTCAGGTTGTTGAACTGTGGGAATAACTGTGACTTTTCTGATTTCTGTTAGTACTTGCTTATGAGATTCTTTCAACTCTGGATGAGTATTATCAGGTCTGAAAAGTTCTCCAGTACCTGTAATGATGTTTGAGATTTTTCAGAAATGCGTCAAACCTTGAATTGCTTGCAAAGCCTATATGCCCGGTTTCATCTTACTGTCTGTCTGCCACATTTTCCCGGATTAGAGAATAATGTGTTGTATACTCGTTCTCGTTATTTCTAGCACTGCAGTTCATGCATGTTCTAGATTAAATCGTGCTTCTGAACATTTGTAGATTGTGATCTTCCAGACTTTCAGCATTTCATTATCCAACTGCTTGTGTTTGCCTTCACAATTGGTAAGTGAATGTGTGATAGCAACTATGTGATGACAGACTTATCTTGTTTATAAGATGCTTTTTAAGTGTTGGAAAAATAGTACTTATCAGGTATGACCTGCTCTTACTTCTGTAAAATTTGCATGTGCCTGCAGTCATACTATGAAACTCTGAATAACCTTGTCATCTATTCTGAATAAGAAATGTCAGGGTGCCTTAAATAAGCTGATCAATTTTTCTTTCTATATCATAGTAAACATTCTTCATTTGCTTTGTATATTCTACTTTTCTCATTTGGTCAGGCCACTGAGGCACACACATTCTTCTAGTAGGTGATTCATGCTTTTGAGTTTTGACTTGTGCCATATTTACATATAATGCTGCCTCTCCAAGGCTGTTAAGCTTGACAGTACCAGTTAGTAAGAGAGCCACTCGTAGGTGCTAAGATAAGGGTTTCTGAAAACTATTGTACATTTTTTGTATTGAAAAGCCAAGTCCTTCGCGATGAAACAATCTGCTGTCACTATAAGTCAAGTTATTAACTTGGAAGTGGCGAGGTGATGGTCAATTCTCCTCCAGAATGGCTTACCGCCTGCTGTTCCAAGGCACCATCGGATTGCCCGGTGCACACTTGGTTTGGCACTCCTTTGCGCCGCTCAAATTCAAGATGCACGCTTGGCTTGCTCTGCGGCGGCGGTGCTGGACGGCGGATCATCGTCTCCGGAGAGGGTTGCCGTCCCACACGCTGTGCCCGCTTTGCGGCGTCGCGGATGAGACCCTGGACCACCTGTCACTGCAATGCAGCTTTGCTCAGGAGGTTTGGATTGGCCTCATTGCGCGTTTGGATCTTCCTGCCATCGTGCCTGGCCACGATGCCACCCTCAATGAGTGGTGGTTCAGCGCTACTGGGCTATTCCTTCGCGCCGATCGCAAGAAAGCCAACTCCGTCATCATGCTCACCCTTCGATACCTTTGGTTAGAACGAAATGCTAGGGTTTTTGAGGGGCATAGGTCCACCCCAGCAGCGACTTTGAGCTTGATTTTGGATGAGTGGCGGGCTTGGTTAGACTGTAGAGGTGGGTTTGTGAGAGTAGTACACTAGTGCTCCTCGGCCTTAGGCCGTTCTCAATCGCCCAAAGTGGCGGTGGAGATGGTGGTGCTTGGAAGGGCTCCCCTTCCGAGTTGTAATCATGTTGTATGGGACATTCTTTCGTCCGTCTTCTAAAGCTTAATACAATAGTGCGCAGATCTCCTGCGGGTTCTCCAAAAAAAGTTATTAACTTATAAAAGGAGAAAAAAGTCTGTGTCATCATCATAACTCGTACATGTATGATAGCCTAGTAGTTTATATTTCTCATGAAACAATGTTATTTACTTCTTTTTTTGCGGGTAAATGTTATTTACTTTAACTGATATAATGTAGGATTCAGTAAATCAGGTGGTTATATCATTATATGATATATGAAGATTTAAATTAGTTGCTTGTCTTTAACAATTTCGACCTGAACACTTTGAGCTATCATTCCATATATTGTTTATGAAAACGTCCACATGCTTGATGTTTGGCTGCTTTGGTATTTTGCTAGAACCTGGGATGTATTTGTTATTTTGAAAAATCCCACACATATAAATTCCCTATCTGTCTGCCACATTTACTCAAAATAGAGAATAATCTCGTTCTCTTTACTTCTAGCATTGCGGTTCATGCATGTTCTAGATTAAACCGTGCTTCTGAACATTTTTAGATTGTGATCTTCCAGACTTTCAGCATTTCGTTGTCTAACTGCTTGTGTTTAGCTTCACAATGGGTAACTGAATGTGTGATAATAACTATGTGATGACAGACTTGTCTTGTTTATAAGATGATTTGGAAGAGTTGGACAAATTTTACTTATCAGTTATGACAAGCTCTCCAGATACTTCTGTAAAATTTGCATGTGTCTGCAGTCATACTATGAAACTCTGAGTAATCTTGTCTAAGAAGTGTTAGGGTGCCTTAAATAAACCGATCAATTTTTCTGCCTGTAGTAAACATTCTTCATTTGCTTTGCATGTTCTCCTTTTCTCCTTTGGTCAGGCCAAAGAGGCACACGACATGCTGCCAGTAGGTGATTCATGCTTTTGAGTTTTGACTTGTGCCGTTTCTATCCAACGAGCCAGTCCTGACTGTACTAGTTAGTAAGATAGCCACACATAGGTGTTAAGATAAAGTTTCTGTAAATTATTGTACATTTTGTATGGAAAAGCCAATCCCTTCATGACGAAACAATCTGCTGTCACTAGAAGATTTTCGTCCTACCATCAAGAGGTTGAACAATCAGATGACGGTGCTCCATCTGACTCTGAACATTCTGTACATTATTGTCGCGTTCCATACTTGCACTAGTAGAAAATCTCTCATGCGTACCGGTTCCAGAGGGGCATTCGTACCGGTTTTGCAACCGGTACAAATTATTCGGCACTAAAGCCCCCCCCCCCCCCCTTTCGTACCGGTTGCTTACGAACCGGTATAAAACGGGCCTCCACGTGGGCCACCAGGAGAGCTCAGGGCTAAGGATCTTTGGTACCGGTTGGTAATACGAACCGGTACCAAAGGTTCCCCCCGCGGCAGGGAATTTTCCCAAATCTCTGCCGCGGCAGAGAATTGGCTTTTTAGGGTTTTGGAGAGGTTTAGGGATATCGGTTTGATTCATATCGCGTCGATGCACCAGAAACGCGTTTGGGTTTAGGTAGTACATGAAGATCAAGATGATGCATAGCAAGTTGGTGCATATAATATAACACACATGTTATTGCATGAGATCGCAAATTAAGTAGCACTATGCATGAAGATCGATCTTCATGCATAGTGGTGCTCTCCGAGGCGTACTCTATATATGTCTATTACATGTAGCATAGTGGTACTCTTCGAGTCAACGATATATGTAACATGTACATCTTCATTCATAGTGGTGCTCTGCGAGTGGTGGTATGACGTCCCGAAGGAAAAATCCCGCCAATTCCTCGCCTATTGCTATGAAGCGGTCATCGATTGAGAGCTTGTTCCGCTTTCTTGCCAACTATAAAAGAATAAGATACAAATGAATACATGAAACAACTATTACTGAAACTCAGCACAACTTATGATAACAAAACAAATTTGTGAAGATTGTTTTTGTACCTCTTTATTTCTTTCATTATTCGTTCTCTCGTTGACAATTCTGCGGATGTACTCGCAAACGAAGAATCCACAGAGATCGGTCCCCGGAGGTTGTTGCGGGCATTTCTTTACAAGAATATAATTCAATCAAACAATAGTCAAGTATGATAATTGAAAGGTGTGTGGACCTAGGTAGTACTACTTACTTTCGCACGCCATCGCAGCTTCGGTGTCCATTCACGGGACGTATCTTCCTTGATGAAAGTTTGCCATACGCTGCTCGACAAAAGAAAATGCATAAAAGAGTCATCAATTAGTTCAAAGCAGGAAATTAACGAAACAAACCGATAAGAATTAAAATTACCTTCTCGAGCATTAAAAAACAAGACACGTATAGATCCTTTTCTTTGCTTAGTGAGTCCAAGACTTCAACTTCTCCAATTTCCAAATTGATGACGAGAAGAATAAAGTGAAACCTACGCACGTTTCAATATGTAGTCATTAGTTAAAATTTTGACATACGGTGAGCAAAATATAATGTGTTATAAGACAAGAAGACTCACTCGAAGTTGTAAGGCCAAAGTATTAGCTTTTTGTCACGTTGTCGCTTCAAAAACCTTAGCAAAGTCTGCGGTGTATCCTTGTTATAGAGGGGATTGTCTATGGTTTTGACATGCATTGTGTTCGGGTCAATGAACCCAATGTCTGTGATATCGTCCCTTTTGCATTCGAGCATCTTCGATCTGCATAATATAGCGCACAAAAGATTATAATCTGCAGACAATGAACGACTTCTCAAATTAAATAAATAAATCACTTACAGTACAATAGCAACCGATGATTGATTTGTCGAGGGCCCGGAGATTGTATAACTGAAAGAGTTCGGCGAAGTCAACGTTCACACAAGATTTCCCGGAAGTAGTGCTCTTCCCTAACTCGCACCATGATAGTCCTGGATCCCTTCCTTTGAGGCCTTAAGGTACCACGAATGCAAGTTACGCATACATGTTGGTACCTTCCCGAGATTCTCGACCAAATCTTTCCCTTGAACAAACTGATATGCTCGTTCAGCAAAGGCGTAATCAGTTGCGTCTTGTCGAGAACTTTGAACGGTCTTCCCGTCAAACACCTTGAGAGGGGCGACCGATTGAACGGGTTGTTGTCCGAGCTGGTAGACACTGTGTATCCCTTTTATCTCCCTGATACCCGATTTAACGGGTTTTGTCGCCTCGATCATCTTGTCATACGACCTTTCAATAGAACGCGCATAGTCAGATGGCGGCGATGGTACAGGGTCATATAGATTGTCAACGGTACGCACAACTTTCTCCCGATCTAGTGTCTTCTCGAAAGGTATCTCTGGCACTTTCGGTGCAAAAAATTTCTTCACCTCGGCCTGAACGGCCTCCGCGTTTTCCTCCGGAGTTTTTTCCCAAGGTAACTTCTCGGGAGGCGGCGGTTGTTTCTCCTTTCTAGCTTTCTTCCTAGGCGGCGTACCGTTCCGCTTAACGGACGCTGTCTTACGCGGAGGATCTCGAGATGGTGGACTCACGCTGGGGTCCCTCTCGGTAGGTGTGGACTTGGCTGCTCACCAGGACTGCCACCAGGAGGAGTCGATGGCATTTGCTGCTCATGTGTAGGAGTCGGTGGCCTTTGCAAAAGGACGACGTACTTCTTCGGCCATAGGGCGAAACCGTGCTTGACATCGCCCAGTGTCCTCTCATCTTCACCTCTAGGAATATCAAGCTCCACTTTTTCAAACCCCGAAACAACTTCATCCACCCCGACACGAACACAACCAGGTGGAATGGGCATATGATGGTGCATTGCTCCATCTTCACTTGGGTACACATAGCCGACCGCCACCTTACCGTACGCGGTCCCGATTAACATATGTAGCTCGCAATCTGTCTTCTCCGTGACATAATCCACGGGGTAGCTTCCTCCACATCCGTCAAGATGCGAGGAACCGACACCGCTTCTTCGCTGAGATGGGGCAGCATCGGCTTGTGGATCCCGTAGAAACAGCGGCTGATCGGGTGCCCTCTCGATTTCTCTCAAGAGCCTCCACCCTAGATAACAACTCCGTTACAATGTCGGCGTCCTTCTTCTTCTTTCGCGAACGGCTTCTATAAGTGTCGCCGCTGTCCGGCCACGCTTCCTTCATGGTGAGACACTGGCGAGCTCGTACCCGTCCAACATGTTCAGGGTTCCCGTAGCGAGTGTCGGCTCGTCATTCTCTCGATCGGGAATGTACTCTCCCTTTCGACCTTTTCAATTGCATCTACAAGCTTCGGTACAATTGCCTCAATTTTTTCCTTCCATTTTCCCTTCGCAACGATCAACCCTGTCTTTGGGTCCAACCCTGCCCCATGAGCGAACAACCAGAACTTGGACCGTTCGGGCCAGTCCCATGTCTGTGGAGTGATTCCATGATCCATCAGTTTATTCTCAAACGCTGTCCACTTCGGAATGGCACTCTTGTAGCCACCTGACCCCAAATGATGCGGAAGTTTCTTCTTTGCAGCATTTTCGGTATTTTTCTTCGATCGGGACACAAACTTAGACGATTTCTTATACTCCTTAAATGCGGCCCAGTTGATCTTTTATCTTCACTAGATTTTCGGTATTATCATCGAATACTGGATCTTCATTCTTATATTTGTCCCATAAATTTTTCTTGAAGCTCGAATTGTATGGCCATCTTCTTCCATGTCCATTCCTTGACTTTATTCTTCCGCCTTCCGTCATGTCTTCCGGTAGGCTGAACTTTGTCAGTAGCGTGTCCCAAAGAAATTTTTTCATGTTGTCGTTGACATAAGTAGCACCACTCTCCGGGTTCTTCGGCTTATGCCACTCTTGAATGCTGATCGGTACATGGTCCCTAACAATAACTCCGGATTGACTTGTAAATTTGCGGCAAAACTCCTTGGGCTCCACTGGTTCACCATTATCCTTGAATGCCGTGAGGGCTAACCTGCCCTCGCCCTTTAGCACCCGCGTCGGGCCTCGTTTTGTTCTAACAGACTTGCTCGATGATCCAGAAGGCTAAAAGAAAAAATTATTCGTTAATAAGTGCAATACAAATAAATGAATGCATCTAGGGATGAACACAGACTAATTGATACATAGATATACACCTCGCCGGAGTTTGTGATGGACACTTCATTGTCTTTTCTAACTTGTTCAGACTGAAGTCCCTCGCCAAAATCATTCAGAAAGTCTTGGTACTCGTTGTCATCTCCATCGTCGGGTTCCGGACCACGGGCACTCTCATAGATCAATCGCTGCACCGCTTCTTCCCCCTCCTCATCTCGGACGAAGGTGCCGTCCTCCATACCTCAATGTCACTGCAAAATTAAGAAAGCAATTGTATTTCATTCATCATGTAATGATCATATAACAGATTGCTAGATGGATAACAATTGAAATGAAGAAAGCAAAAAAACCCTAACGGACCGCCACGGCCACGGACACGGTGTTCCCCCTCCTCCTCTCGATCTTCTCTCTATGTCGCGGCGGCACCGCCACGGACTCGGCACCGCTACAGACCCTAACCCTAACACTCGGCGCTCGTCCTCTCGCTCTTCTCTCTATGTCGCGGCGGCACCGCCACAGACTCGGCACCGCTACGGACCCTAACCCTAACACTCGGCGCTCCTCCTCTCGCTCTTCTCTCTATGTAAACCGATTAATAGCGAAACCATAGAGTGCCGGAACACCTAGTGATAATGCAATGGCATCATATTGCTAATCGTTTGCGATTTGCCCATTTTCCATTCTAGTTATTTGAATAGCCATCTAGCATAAGAACAAGAAATCTTGAACAATGACTTGAAATTAATTAAGGGGCTTAAGATAATGTCAGATTCCTGCTAAAAATGTAGCAAACTAAGAACGAGAACAACATGTATAACCCATATAACCACCTAAAAATTAACTTTTTCATCAACAAATATACTGCCTCGACGGTAGGTGATCTCTGAGCTCCGCCGTCCATGTCATCTGCTCCCACCCAGGGTTCACGCAGTCATGACCACAAGAAGCACATTTCTCGCAAAGCCGCCGGTGCTTCTCCCGTCTGCCGACCACCGCCGCAAAGCCGAGCTTCACCTGCAACCTCTTGTCCTCAATGCAAGCGTCATCGTCCGGCGCCACCTTGGGGACGGCAGCGAGGCACTCCTCGTGGAGGCAAATGTTGATGTGCAGCCGGGCCTCGCTATGGCAGACGGGGAAGTCGACTTAGTCCTCCATGGCACGGCGCCGCAGCAGCCTGCAGCAGCTCTCGAGGGTCCTCACCTCGCTCGGCTACAACGAGATGGCGTCGACCGCGCCGCTGCTCGTCGACGAGCCGCCGCTCGCGAGGTGGCCCGGCGATCACGGTCTTCGCGGCGCCCGACGCCTTCCTCCAGCCTCCTGCCCCATGTGCTCGCGCCACCACCTCCTCGTGCAGCACATCGCCATGGGCTACTACCCCTATGCCGAGCTCGCCTCTGCCGCCACCATGAAGATCCCCTCCGCCGCCGTCGGCCTCTGCCTCAAGATCGCCTCCCAGCGGGGCCCCTTCGGCGTCGACTTCCCCGTCTGCCACAGAGCTCGGCGCCGCGGCGGCATTTTGTCGAACACCTGGCCGGCCCTGGCGTGGGAGGTGGGGAGCGAGCTAGGCTGCAGGCGCCGTCGAGGTGGCCGAGGCGTGCGGAGGCGAGGTGGCCGCGGCGTGCGGAGGCGAGGTGGCCGCG
The DNA here is from genome assembly GCF_019359855.2 of Lolium perenne. Taxonomy (NCBI): domain Eukaryota; kingdom Viridiplantae; phylum Streptophyta; class Magnoliopsida; order Poales; family Poaceae; genus Lolium; species Lolium perenne. The sequence goes on along the minus strand of NC_067248.2, from coordinate 191,167,833 downwards.
GCGTGCGGAGGCGAGGTGGCCGCGACGACGAGCTCCGCCCCCATGCTCGCAAGAGGAGAAAGGGAGGGAAAGAAGGAGGAGAGGGCCGGGGAGGTTACCCGCGGGCGGCGGCGGCTGCGTCGGCGGTGGCGGCTGCGTCGGCGGCGGCGGCTGCGTCGGCGGCGGCGTGGTTGCGTCGGCGGCGTCGGCGGCGTGTGGGTGCGTCGGCGGCTCTCTGGTTTGTGCGTCGCGCGGCTAAGGGAGAAGGGATTTGGGGATTTCAGCGCGCGCGGCTAAGTCTAAAACAGGGATGGGCCTTTAGTACCGGTTGGTACCACCAACCGGTATTTAAAGACCTTTTCGTGCGGTTGGTGGTACCAACCGGTACTAAAGGGTTTTTTTTTTGTTTTCTTTTTTCTTTTACTGTTTTCTTTTCTTTTGCTGTTTCTTTTTTCTTTTACTGTTTTCTTCTTTCTTTTCTGTTTCTTTTTCCTTTTATTTTGTGTTTCTTTTCTTTTCTTCTCATTTTCTATTTCTTTTCATTTTCTATTTCTTTTCTTTTCATTTTCTATTTCTTTTCATTTTCTATTTCTTTTCTTTTCATTTTCGTTCCCCTTTCTTTTGTGTTTCTTTTCTTTTATATTTCTTTTATATTTATTTTGTTTTCTGTTTCTTCTTTCTTTTCTTTTATGTTTTTTTTCTTTTCTTTTGTGTTTCTTTTCTTTTCTTTTTATTTTCTGTTTCTTTTCTTCTCTATTTCTTTTCTATTTCTTTTTCTATTTCCGTTTGTTTTCTTTTCTATTTGTTTTCTATATCCTTTTTTATATTTCTTTTCTATATATTTTCTAATTCTTTTCTATATATTATCTATTTCTATTCTTTACTCTTGCCACGACGCCGTCCGCGCGGGAAACTTTCCCGCCACGTACGACGGAAAAAGGCGGGAAAGAAAGGGCGGGAATAAAATTTTATTACGATTGAACTCGAATTAAAATACATAGCTTAACTGAAAATTAAAGATACATGGCCAAATTCTACTGTTGGAGTCATTCGGATCATACTCGTTCCTAGCCCTGTAGTAGTCACCACTGTAGTCGTCGTAGTCGCCGTCATCATCGTCGCTGGCATCGGGGTCGCGGTACTCTCCGGTCGGCGGGTGAGCACGCGTGGGCTGGGACTGAGGGTAGCGCAGGCGGGGGCCACGGTAGGCCATGACGCCCTGGAGAGTCCGGCCGCGCCACCACAGCCGACGGCCGGCCTCGTTGAAGTTCGAAGGAGGCGGACCGCCCTCCTCATGCTCGAAAGCGCCCTCTCACGCCGATTGATGAAGAAGCTTTCCCAAGTCGGGCTGTAGTCGGGATGCCATCGGGGATTCCTCCGCTGCTCGCGTGAGCTCGAAGTAGTAGTGGTTCGTGATGGCCATCTCGCGCGCCACACCTAGAGGGACTGGAGGGACCGGTACGCCTCCGACGCTTAGCAACCAGCCGGTCGGGACGCGGTAGCCCGGCGGGCAGGGGTAGTTCGAGGCGCAAAGCGCCTCCGCCTCCCGGGGGGTTAGAGATGCGATGGAAGCCATGGGAGAGAATGATGAGGTTTGCAGATATGAGTCTAGATGTGATATGTAAATGGTGGCCAAGCCTACATATATATAGTGGAAAAATGGCGGGAAGACAAAGGCGGGAACCGGTGAAAAGCGTGGGAAGAAAATAGGCGGGAAGACAGAGGCAAACCTTTAGTACCGGTTGGTGGGTGCAACCGGTACTAAAGCTGTCGGCAGGATAAGGACGCCCTGCTCGATGAGATAAAGTATGTAGCGCACGACGCCCTGTCGGTGGGATAAGGACGCGTGGGTAACCTTTAGTACCGGTTGGTGGGTGCAACCGGTGCTAAAGCTGTCGGCAGGATAAGGACGCCCGCTCGATGAGATAAAGTATGTAGCGCACGATGCCACCGTCTGTGGGATAAGGACGCGTGGGTAACCTTTAGTACCGGTTGGTGGGTGCAACCGGTACTAAAGCTGTCGGCAGGATAAGGACGCCCTGCTCGATGAGATAACGTATGTAGCGCACGACTGCCTGTCGGTGGGATAAGGACGCGTGGGTAACCTTTAGTACCGGTTGGTGGGTGCAACCGGTACTAAAGCTGTCGGCAGGATAAGGACGCCCTGCTCGATGAGATAAAGTATGTAGCGCACGACGCCCTGTCGGTGGGATAAGGACGCGTGGGTAACCTTTAGTACCGGTTGGTGGGTGCAACCGGTACTAAAGCTGTCGGCAGGATAAGGACGCGTGGGTAACCTTTAGTACCGGTTCGTGTCTACAACCGGTACTAAAGCTGTCGGCAGGATAAGGACGCTCTGCCTATAAAAGGAGCATCGATACACCATGGGAAGCAGCTCAACAAGCCAACATGGATGGAGAGTTTCATCACCATGGATGGAGGAAAGGGTTGGGAAATCTCCCGTGGCGGAACTTGTCGAAGATGCCCTTGGTGCACACGCCCTATGGCATCTTCGGAAGTTCCGCCTCGGAAAAATTTCCCTGCAAGCCCGTGGAAGACTCCATCTCCTCTAACAAATGTTGGGGAAAGGGTTGGGAAATCTCCCGTGGCGGAACTTGTCGAAGATGCCCTTGGTGCACACGCCCTATGGCATCTTCTAAGTTCCGCCTCGGAAAATTTCCCTGCAAGCCCGTGGAAGACTCCATCTCCTCTAACAAATGTTGGGGAAAGGGTTGGGAAATCTCCGTGGCGGAACTTGTCGAAGATGCCCTTGGTGCACACGCCATATGGCATCTTCGGATGTTCCGCTTCGTAATTTTTTTCTGCAAGCCCGTGGAAGACTCCATCTCCTCTAACAATGTTGCGGAAAGGGTTGGGAAATCTCCCGTGGCGGAACTTCTCGAATATGCCCTTGGTGCACATGCCCTATATATGGCATATTCGGAAGTTCCGCCTCGGAAAAATTTCCCTGCAAGCCCGTGACTTAACTAGTAAAACAAGCCAACCATCTCCATTGTTAATATCTTACATACAGTAACATCATTACACAAAAGTGATTTCCATATTGAGATACACAAGTTATGATCCCTATATGTAGCTAGCTAGTCTTCTGAGTTTTCTTCGCTCGTTTCCCTTTCTTCTTATCGCGACGCAACCATGGACAATCTTCATTGTTTAAGATGATGCTTGGGTCAATTTTTACCTTGAAGGGTGGAATATCGTCAAACTTATTATAATCTTCGACATGTCTGTCTTGTCCTCTACTCCCACGATGTTTCTTTTTCCCGAAAGAACTATGTGCCGCTTTGGCTCATCGTATGATGTGTCCTCTTGCCTTTCTTTTCTTTTTTTCGGTTTGCTAGACATATCCTTCACATAAAAAACCTGAGCCACTTCACGGCTAGGACGAATGGTTCGGTGTCGTACCCAAGATTCTTGAAATCCACCGTAGTCATTCCGCATCGCGGGTCTACCTGTACCCCGTCTTTCAGGTTGAACCATTTACACCGGAACAAAGGGACCTTGAAATTAGGTCCATAGTCAAGTTCCCATATCTCCTCTATGTACCCATAATATGTGACCTTGTTCCCATTGCCATCTTCTGCATCAAAGCGGACACCACTGTTTTGGTTGGTGCTCTTTTTGTCTTGGGCGAAAGTGTAAAATGTGTTCCCATTAATCTCGTACCCTTGAAAAGTCGATATAGTAGAAGATGGTTGCTTGGCCAACAAGTACAGCTGCTCGTCATCGGTGACATTCATGAGACGTGTTTGCAACCAACCGCCGAAAGTCTTCATGTGTTCTCCATCAATCCAATCTTCACGTTGCTCCGGTATTTAGAGCGTAAGATCTCCTTGTGTTCCTCTTTGTACGGAGCCACCAAGATGGAATTAAGTAGAACTGTGTAGTGTGCTTGAGTGAAAGAATGTCCGTCCATACACGTTGCTGATTTCTTTCCTAGCGTGCCTTTTCCACGCAGTCTTCCCCTCATAGCGCGATTCAGAACACCGATCGGCTTAAGGTCAGGAATAAAGTCAACACAAAACTCAATGACCTCCTCTGTTCCATAGCCCTTGGAGATGCTTCCTTCTCGCCTAGCACGGTTATGAACGTACTTCTTTAAGACTCCCATGAATCTCTCAAAGGGGAACATGTTGTGTAGAAATACAGACCGAGAACGCCAATCTCTTCGACTGTGTGAACTAGGAGATGTGTCATAATATTGAAGAAGGATGGTGGGAACACCAACTCGAAGCTGACTAGACATTGGACCACATCCTTCAGTAAATTTTGTAGAGTAAGTGGATTGATCACCTTACGAGAAATTGCATTGAGGAACGCACATAGCTTCACAATGGGTACTCGAACATTTTCCAGCAGAAGCCCCCTCAATGCAACCGGAAGTAATTGTGTCATAATCACGTGGCAGTCATGAGACTTTAGGTTTTGAAACTTTTTCTCCGACATGTTTATTATTCCCTTTATATTCGACGAGTAGCCGAGACGGGACCTTGATGCTACTCGGGACTTCAAAAAAGATCTCCTTCTCCTCTTTGGTAAGAGCATAGTGGCGGGACCTTGATACTTCTCTGGATTCGTGTTGTTTCCTTCGTGGATACTTTGCTGGTCCTGCCGTGCATCCGGTGTATCTTTTGTCTTCCCATACACGCCCAAGAAGTTTAGCAGGTTCACGCAAAGATTTTTCGTCACGTGCATCACGTCGATTGCAGAGTGAACCTCTAACAATTTCCAGTAGGGTAGCTCCCAAAATATCGACTTCTTCTTCCACATGGGTACGTGTCCGTCAACATCATGCGGAACAGTTGTCCGCCGGGACCCTTTCCAAAGATCACTTTTAAATCCTTGACCATATCATATATAACTTCCCCATTAGGGCGGGTAGGCTTCGTTCGGTTATCTGCCTCACCTCCGAAATGCTTTCCTCTCTTTCTTACGTGATGTTGTTTTGGAAGAAATCGACGATGCCCCAGGTACACATTCTTGTTTCCCAAATAATTACTATCAGTCTCACCTAAACATTGTGTGCATGCATTGTATCCCTTGTTTGACTGCCCTGAAATGTTACCAAGAGCAGGCCAATCATTGATGGTTACAAATAACAACGCTCGTAGGTTAAATTCCTTTTGTTCGTGCTCATCCCACACAGGTACACCTTCGTCACGCCACAACTCTAAAAGTTCTTCAACCAATGGCCTCAGGTACACATCAATGTCGTTGCCGGGTTGCTTCGGGCCCTGGATGAGCACTGGCATCATAATGAACTTCCGCTTCATGCACAACCAAGGAGGAAGGTTATAGATACATAGAGTCACTGGCCAGGTGCTATGACTGGAGCTCTGCTCCCCGAAAGGATTAAAGCCATCTGTACTTAGACCAAATCTTAAGTTCCTTGCGTCATCTGAAAATGACTTGAACTCTCTCGTCGATTTTTCTCCACTGCGACCCGTCGCCGGGGTGTCTCAAAGATCACATCTTTCTTACGGTCCTCTTTGTGCCATCGCAACAACTTGGCATGCTCTTTGTTCTGGAACAAACGTTTCAACCGTGGTATTATAGGAGCATACCACATCACCTTCGCAGGAACCCTCTTCCTGGGGGTGGACTCACCCTCAACATCGCCGGGGTCATCTCGCCTGATCTTATACCTCAATGCACTACATACCGGGCATGCATTCAAATTCTCGTACTCCCGCGGTAGAGGATGCGGTCATTGATGCATGCATGTATCTTCGCACCTCTAATCCTAGAGGGCGAGACAACCTTCTTTGCTTCGTACGTGCTAGAGGGCAACACGTTCTCCCCTGGAAGCATCTTCTTTATTATTTTCAGCAACTTTTCAAATCCCTTGTCGTAAGTACCATTCTCTCGCCTTCCACTGCAGCAATTCCAGCGTGGTACCCAGCTTTTCTCGACCATTTTCGCAATTTGGGTACAACAGTTTGTTGTGATCCTCTAACATTTTCTCCAACTTCAACCTCTCCTTTTCATTTCCGCAGTTCATCTTCGCATCAAGAATGGCCCGACCCAAATCGTCATCCGGGTCATCAAAAATCGGCTCATCGAAAATGAGCTCTTCTTCAGCTTCGTCTTCCCCCATTCTACTACCACCGTCTTCAGTGAATAAGCTGGGATAGTTGTCACTATCCTCTTCTTCTTCGTTGTCTTCCAATATAACCCCTCTTTCTCCGTGCTTGGTCCAACAATTATAGCTGGGCATGAAACCATTCTCCAGCAGGTGGACGTGAAGGGTCTTCGAGGTAGAGTAATCCTTCATATTCTTACAGAACTACATGGACAATACATGAAACCATTCGATTTGCTGTTTGCCTCGGCCACGTTGAGAAAATAATGCATGCCGGAATGAACTCGGGATGGCACCGGTCACCGTACATCCATTGTCGACTCATCGCATTTTATATGTATATCAAAAATCATTAAGTACACAACATCATGGATATATGAGTGACCAACTTAATTAATATTCAAGTTCATCACATAAAACTAAGTTTTTTTATAAAAAAGAAGAGGCTCACCGAGGTTGTACGGTGCCGGCTAGGGGACGACGCTAGCGATCGACGGCGGTGAGGACGGGGATGATACTAATTAAAACCTACAAAATATACCATAATTTCAGCTCAAATTGATTATAAAAAAAGTAAAATCCCTAACTTAGGCATTTCATCAAACACCTTGCTAGCACTAGAAAAATAGTACGAGTTAAACTACCAAAGAAATGAGCTAAATTAGGAACGCCGGAAGAAAGGATGATATTGCTAACCCTTGGATAGATGGAGGTCGTTAATCTTGTTAAAATGGTGGAGAAAAATAAAGATTATTGAAGTGTGAGAGGTGGAGAAAAATTTAGAGTGTGAGGAAGAAGAGAAAAATGAGAGCCAGCAGGGGGCTCGGGACGATCTGGGCGATTTTGATATGGCTGGGTACCCTTTGGTACCGGTTCGTGTTACGAACCGGTACCAAAGGTCCAGCCCGGGCCCCACCACGCGTCTGAATTTTGGCCGAAGACCTTTCGTACCGGTTCCTAACACGAACCGGTACGAAAGACCCTCCCAAACCGGTACCAAAGCTCCTCGCCCACCTGAGCCCTCAAACCGGTACAAATGGCCCCATTGGTACCGGTTCGTAAGGGAACCGGTACCAATGGCTTAGATGGATGAGAGGTTTTCTACTAGTGTTGCCAGCATTATTCTTTGTGACAATTGGTACTAGTTGAATCTGTGATATCCAAATGTTTTGTTTTGTTTCTCTGGTTACCTTGCCTCTTCATTCAGTTGGTAGTTGAATCATGGGAGTAACTGTGTCTTCTCTGTTAGTACTTGCTTATAAGATTCTTTCAAGTGTGGATGAATATTATCAGGTGTGACAAGTTATCCAGTACGTGTAACAATGGTTGAAAAAAAATCGAGAAATGCGTTGAGCCTTGAATTGCCTGCCATGCCCACCTGTGTGCCTGTCGCGTGTTTGTAAGAAAAGATAATAATGTATTGGTCCCAAAATAGAGAATTCTATACCTGTTCTCGCTATTTCTAAGCATTGCGGTCATGCGTGTTCTAGATTAAGCCGTGCGTCTGAACATTTGTACATTGTGAGTGTGTGATCTTCTAGACTTTCAGCATTTCATTATCCAATTGCTTGTGTTTGCCTTCACAGTTGGTAACTGAATGTGCGATAATAACTATGTGATGACAGTCTTCTCTTGTTTATAAGATGCTTTGGAGGTGCTGGACAAATTATACTTATCATGCATGACCTGCTCTCCATATACTTGTGTAAGATTTGCATGTGTCTGCAGTTATACTGTGAAACTCTGAATAATTTTGTCATCTATTTGTCTAAGCAATGTTTGGATGCCTTAAATAGCCTGATCACTTTTCTTTATATAGATGTCTGTAGAGTAAACATTCTTCATTTGCTTTGTATATATGCCGCTAGTAGGTGATTGATGCTTTTGATTTGTGCCATTTCTATATATAATGCTGCCTTTCCAAGGCAGTTCGGCTTGAAACTACTTAATAGCAAGCAACGCCGGTCCTAAGATTTTTGGGACCTGGGCGAGACTAAAATTTCGGGCCTTAATATAGACACCACGATAGTAAATAATGAATATATACGTAAAAACATGTTCTCAATAAGATTTAAATGCACCCAAACACAATAGCATATGTAATAATTTATACATAATACCTTAAATTTTTCTTGCAACATGAACCACCTTCAAGAGAGAAAGTTTCTGCAAATCTTTGGCAACCCTCTTGAAGTTGACTATCACTTAAAGAATAGAGTGTTACATGAGTAGTCGCGAACTGTTACCGGCGGACGGCGGACGGCGATTGAATTTGAATCTCTGAACGGTGCGAGCAGCCGAACTGTGTTGTGCGAGGAAAATCGCTGATTGGTCGCACCGTCACAGCCTCACATGAAGATGGCATCGTAGAAAGGAAGAGAACAAGCAGCAGGACTGCAGTCTGCAGGAGATCGATCCCTCTCGGCTGACGATGAAGCGACGAGGTGGAGTCGTGAAGAAAAGGCCGTGAACTGTACTCAGGGATACGTCCCAGCCGCCGATCAATCAAGGTTGCGTCCTGCGTGGAATACGAAGGAAGTACGGAAGTATAGGTAATTAATCGTCTCCCAGATCGATGGACGATGGATCAATTCCTTACGTCTTCTAGTCTGGCACGTTCACGGCAAGGTTTTCTGGTCTGCCCATGGGCCTTTTCTTTCAGCTGAAAATAGTTAGATAAGTATGTACAGGTACACATGTATTTAGGATTGAGCCCCCAGTTTTTTAGGGCCCTGGGCGGCCGCACACTCTGCCCACCCACTAGGGCCGGCCCTGATAGCAAGAGAGCCACACATAGGTGCTAACATAAGGTTTCTGAAAAATATTTTACGGTTTTGTACTGAAAAGCCAAGTTCTCCATAACTCATACATGTATGATATCCTAGTAGTTTACATTACTCAGGAAACTGTGTTATTTACTTTAACTAATGGAAATTATGATTGAGTAAATCACTTGGTTATATGATATATCTGGATTCAAATTAGTTGCTTGCCTCTAACAATTCCGACCTGAAAACTTTGAGTTATCACTCCCTATATTGTTTTTGAAAAGTCCACATGCTTCATGTTCGGTTGCTTTAGATATTTTTCCAGGATCTAGAATGTATTTGTTATTTTGAAGAACCCGAGACATATAAATTAAGACAGGTCTTTTGTGGTAGTTGACGGTTCCCCTGATACAGTGATACAACTTCTAAACTCTCCCTTAACTGTTTCATCTCCCTGCTAACTTCTCTGCTTGCATGGGACTGTCAGCCGGGAGTTGTTTGGCAAGCTTGCAAGGAAAGCTCGCATCATTTTTTTTAAGAACCCGCAACGGATGTGCCCGTATTTGTATTAAGCTGACAAGAACACCAAAGAATGGCTACAACACCATACTCAGCCTTTTGGCTTACAACACACTCCAACATCAACAACGACAAGCGTGCCTAACCCAACCTAACCAAGAAATGGCGAAGAGGCGGGGCACCGAGCCTCAAAACCGCGTCACAGCCAACACCAAACACCACCAAAGCACGACCGAAAAAAGTTGCCCAGACCAACGTACCACTACTCATGCGCCTAGAAGAATCGGCGAGCGATGCGAGCGAATGGCAGGGTCTGGCCGGACTTGGGAAGGACATGGCCGGAGGAAGTTGACGATGACGTACATTGCGTCCCGGAGACTCACGCCTCGAGTAGTAGTTTGCACATCACTCTCAACTAGATCTTAGGGGGCATGGGGAAACATAGGAATTGTTTGGTGACTATAGTCCAGTTTCTCCTTTAGGGGACCACACTATCCAGCTTGAAAGAGGTGTTGTGTACATCCTCTCTATGTAGAGGCCGGTTGTGAACTTCATTGGAATGTTATCTTCATGCTAGCTATTGAGTTTTTTTTTAAATAAATCACTTTTATGAAAAAAAAACCCATTCAGATTCAACTTGATAAAGCCCGGCCCGTTCTTAGTCAGTGCTGGGCCATGCGGTCTGGATCATCTCTAACAGAGCCTTTCTACCATGCGCTTTTGCCAGCCCATCCGGCGAAAGATGCCTTCGCAGCGAAGCACCATTTCCTCCATTTATTTTCTTTTCTTCTCTATACCTGCCTTCCTCGTCGCTTGCTTCGTCCCCTCCAACACCGCGGAGACAACCAAGTCTACTCCCCGTCCACGCGCCAATCCCCCACCCCCCTCCTCCGCCGCCTACACCTCGCCGCCGGCCGCCGCCGCCATGATGAAGGACAAGATGAAGGATCTCATGAAGAAGGTCACCTCCTCCTCCGCCCCGTCCTTCAAGGGCCCCTCCCACGTCCTCGGCTCCACCCCCGCCTCCTCCTCCTCCTCACGCCCCTCCAACCCTAACCCTAACCCCAAACCACCCCCCAATCAGCAGCAGCCGCCGCGCCCACCCGGCCCCTCCGATTCAACCCCGCTCGTCCCCTCCTCCTCCTCCGCCCGCCGCCCAGATGCAAACACCAACAACGCCACCGTCGCGTGCCCGAACTGCGGCGACGCCTTCGGCTCCGAGCACGCCGTCTCCGAGCACCTCGACGGCTGCCTCGCGGCGGCGGGGGGCGCGCGCGCGCGCGCCGCCGCGTACCTCGCGGCCGACCCGCCCCCGCCCGCGGCCGCCGTGGAGGTCGCCAAGAGGCTGCTCGCGAACCTGCTCAGGGAGCCCGGGAACGACAAGTTCAGGCGGGTCCGGCTCGCCAACCCCAGGATCAAGGACGCCGTGGCCGACCGGGAGGGCGGGCTCCACCTCCTCGAGGCGGCCGGGTTCGCGGTCGGGGACCAGGGCGGGGAGCTCTTCGCGGTCATGGACGAGCCGCCCAGCGACGCCAGGCTTGCCGGGATCAGGCGGGCCGTGCTCCTGCTTGAGCGGTCCCATCCTTCCGCGCCCGTGCAGACTCCCGTCGAGGCCGCGTCCAAGGAGAGCGCCCGCAGTGGAGTTGATGAGCAGAAGGAGGTGCAGAAGATTGTGGATCGGCAGGTGAGCATGAGTCTAATTCAATAGTAGCCTATTGATTTTCTAATCTCAACGTCAGTTTTCCGTCAGTGGATTGAACTGCAATGGTTATTTGATTTGTCCAGATTACAATACTGTGGCCTTGTGGGCATACTCATGCTAAATCTATTTTGTTTGAAGATACTAGTAAGTTTATACTACCAATAGATCATTAAAATGGCAAGCTAGCATAGATATAAACTGAAATCATCACTAGATTTCTCAATGGTCAGATTTCCATCAATGGATTGAACTGCAATGGTTGTTTGATTTGTACAAATTGCAATATTATGGCCTTGTGGGTATACTCATGCTACATGTAGCTTGTTTGAAGATATTAGTAAGTAATATCTGAGGATTGGATTTGTTTTAAACCAATGGATCAGTAAAATGGCAAGCTAGCATAGATATAAATTGAAATCATCACTAGTTCTCCAGCCATGTATTTACATATAGGTATGTCTAATATTTAGCAATGTGGTACCATTTCTGTGAGATATTGCTGAATCCTGGAAGACTTGTGCAGTTGTATATTAACATTATATGTTGGAGATCAGAGAAATGTGAGTAAGTACTGAAAGTGTGATCCATCCCTTTTGGTTTTCACTTGTATACTAACATTATAAAAACATTCATGGTTGAGTAATGTCCCATCCTCTGTATCTATGATTTTGAGTTCTTAAGTGCAATGAAATTGATTCTTCTGTTCTAAACGTGTACAGTCTGTCAATTTTCATTGTTTTCAGAAAGTATGTGGAGTGATATATTTATACTGTCCTCTCTATCTTATAAACAGAATCACTGCATTAGAAATTACATTTTTGTATAGTTGTCCCTTGAAAAAACGTCAATTATTCAAAATTTATGCAGCAGTTAGTTCTAATTCAGAAATGGTTGATCCCTAATTGAATATTAGATGCAGATATTTGGATTTTGTTTTTATATGATGTGACTTGTGGGGATGGACGTATGTGTTCAGGTAACAATATTATTGCAACTTCCGACTGAAGAAGCTAAATTATACTACCTCCGTTTCAAGGAATAAGGCGCACGCGCATTCCAAGACGAACTTTGACCATAAAAATTGAGCAACAAAATCTTAATTATATTATATGTAATTAACACCGTTGGATTCGTATTGAAAAATACTTTCTAATGATGCTAATTTCATACAAACAATTTTTATATATTTGAAGTAATTCTTGGTCAAACAAAAAGCTCGTAAAACGAGGACGCCTTATTCCTTGAAACGGAGGTAGTATGTGGTAGGATCCCATCCCGTACTTCCAAAATATCTTGGAATAAGTTGCATATATAAGTGTCAGGGACATATCATTCATCATGCATATGAAAAAACTAGCAGAAGTGTCAGATCCTTAAACTGTCACTGTGACCTTTGACTTTGATCTCTGGCTTTACCTTATTCATTGGTATAATGCTATGTCATCATTTTATTTAGTTGTCTTTTCCCATCATGTTGAGTTTAGCAGTTAATGTAACGTCATTTCTTGTCAGACTGAAACTTATTCATGTAAGACTGTACTGATTTTTTTTAAATATTCTGTTCTACAATTGATTCTCCATGTTGCAGTTTGCTGTTGCTTTTGTTTAAGGCCCGTTCGAAGTGTTACTTATTGAACTTGCATGACAAATTCACAGATTCGGGTATTCTTCAATGTCCCTGGAAGTTCTGTTGCAGAAACTGATGCACCAGATTCTTTCTACAAACTTAGTAGTGAGGAGGTATCGAAAGAAGCAAGGATGAGGAGGGAAAGGCTAGAACAATCTCGGTTGCTAATTCCAAAGTCATATAAGGAGAAGCAGGCACTGGCTGCTCGACAGAAGTACAAACAAGCAGTCATCCGAATTCAGTTTCCTGATGGAGTAATTCTCCAGGGTGCATTCCTCCCATCTGAGGCTACTGGTTCACTATATGAGGTATCATATCTGTACATCTCAAACCAGAACGAGATATTTTTTTGTGGTATTGAATTTGTCAATTTGCACGATCAGTACAGGTGTAATTAACCTCGTTGACTTTGTGAGGGATTTACCAGTCACCTTTGATTTCTGATTCGCTGTTTCTCTGGATATAGTAGAAGTTGACACATTAATGGCCAAAGCTGTGGTAACAATAAGAAGTTTATAACATCATTTAATTGACAACAGGGTGAGAAGCCTTAAAGTAGGCAAATATCTTCAGTGATTTAACTGATTTGGTGTCATCTTGGATCACAGTATATTTCTTAATACCAAGGTGGGATGTATGTGGTCAGGGCTAGGCTGACCCGTTCTAAAGTAAAAGTTTAGGTATGTGAAGTGGCCAAGTGGGCTGCTCCCAGTGGCATTCCTAACAAGGATAGTGTACAAAGAAATACTGGATTAACAGTGCTATGGTTGTCAAATCAGCTTCACTTGATTTGAGGCTAGTGGTTATGAATTAGTTTTGTCTCATGCTATTACAGTGTAGGATAGCGCACAAGGAAATACCAGATTAACAGTTTTGTGGCTGTCAAATCAGCTTCACTTCAATAGAGGCTAGTGGATATGTATTAGTTTGTCTCATGATATTACAGTGTAGGACAGCACAAGGAATGAAAGAAATATAGCAGTAATGGTGTTATGGTTGTCAAATTAGCTCTACTTTTGAATAGTCTAGTGGAATATGAATTAAATGGTGTCATCCTGTGAACCCAGTGACAGTATCTATTCATGTCCAGTCTCTAGATTCCGAGATTGGTTTCATCCTTCCTATGATAAGATCTGACAAAGCTAAGTGCATCTGCTGTCCCACATAGTATGTGTTGTGAGTGCTGATATAAAGCTGTGCAGAATTTGTGGACACCATGGGAAACCTATTAGTACTAGTACGCATTATCTAGCTTACATGGTCATGTGATGTGAGTGACCATGTGGCAACGGTAGTTTTTGTGTTTGTGCACCTACCATGTATGCGTGTTTGTTGGAATGTTGGTAGAAGTGTTGGCATACATATGCTAAGAGTGACATGTTTCATTGCGTCCGCTCTTGAGTTCTTCGCCAATCTTGATGCACATCCTCTTGGTTGTTGGTACTGTAGTGCTGAATTTCGATTTGAGGACAACTTTGGTCTCTCGATCAGGCTCTGCTAGAGCTTCACGGCTGATAAAGGTTATGAGCCATAATGAAGTTACCGAATGCTAAATGGATGACCTCATTATAGTACCTTAAACAGTATCAACTGGGTTGCTTACATCCTGTAAATGTCAAATACTTATGGTTATTCTAGATTTGCATTTATGCTTTTACAAGTCATGAAGTTGTTCTCATGCTTAATCTTATGCTGTAACTTGTGCTACTCAACATTGTTTGTGTTCATAGTGGTATTCTTGTAGCATTACATATTCATTTCAATCGCCGTTGTTATAGCACCTGAGTTAATCTGCTGCTTTCCTTGATGTAGTTCGTCGCGTCAGCCTTGAAGCAGCCAAGTTTGGAATTTGATCTTATCTGTCCAGGCTTTCCTAGGTCACGAGTCCTACCTCATTCTCCAAATGTAGGAGAGCGTGCACGCACCCTGCAAGACGAAGACCTAGTACCTTCTGCACTCCTCAAATTCAAGCCCAATGAGACCGATTCTGTTGTGTTCACCGGTTTGCTTGACAATCTTCTGGAAGCTAGTGAGCCGTTTACAGCTGCATCATCTTGATTGTTGGACTGCTGACCTCCATTCCCCACTCAATCGTCTTAACATTGGACGTGACATTGTTGGAACTCACAGGGATATGTGATTCTGGTACATGATAGGTTGATAGGCTGGTACACAGGAGTATATTGTTTGGCAATTGTCATACGGTTATATGGTAAAAATCAAATATACATTAGTCCTACCGTCAACTAGATCTGCGTGACGAGTGAGCTATGCCAATGTGTACACTACAACAACTTTTCTTGGTTTTTCGTTTGATCCAAGAGCAATCGTTAATTCAATATACCCGCTATGCCCCAGATGTGTAGTTCATTGGCCTGAAATTTCTTTTGCTGCTGAAGATCTGTTTTTTTTTTCCTGTCGAAGTTTTCAGTCTTATGTTAAAACTGAAATGTGTCATTCAGACTTCCTACGTCTGTTTCTTTGAGACTTCTTTCACAAATGCCATAATTGCTGTCCTGTTGTTCGTGCCAGAAGATCGATGCTTGTGCACTTGTGCTGTTTCTCTTCCTGTCTTCGTTTGAGCGGGCTGCACAGTTTTTGCCCAGACTCGTTCCTTCTTTTCTTGAGTGGAACACGGCGAGATTTATTACTCAACTAACAGAGAGTTTACAGGAATTCCCATATTGTCTGGGGATTATTAAACCACACATATCTACCCAACTCTAAGGATGTTGCCACTCTAGCTAGCCATTAGCCTCTCGCCGTTCATGCCTAAAGACCACCTGCTGGAATTCTTCTCTTCTTGCTGATATTTCCTTCATCACCATGCAATGGGCTCTAAATGAGAGCTTAGCCTGGATTTCCTTGATTATATTAGCACAATCATATGAGACGTGGATGTATGCCTTGTGAAGATCGCTTGCTAAACATAGAGCCTCAACACATGTAGGGGTTCCAATGTTTCTCAAAAAAAAAAAAATGTAGGGGTTCCAATACTTCCTGGTTGGTGCTGTAGTCGAGGAGAGAGAAGTAGCGGACCCAGCCCAATTTGCTAGGGTGGGGCTGGCCTAAGTTGGGCTGGGCCCTTTAGCACTTCTTCTTTACAATACGGATACTGGGCCTATGCTATAAAAAGCTGATAACGGGCTGGACAAAATTTTAGGATGAAGCCCACCCCACCCTTACACCCACCTGGCTCCGCCACCGGGAGAAAGTGTCACCAAGTGTCGAGATCTGCATTGCATACCGTGCAAATGGGAGAGGTAGTGATGTGACGGTGAACCCTAACCTCGCCTCTCCATGCAAATATCCGAAGCTTGGATGGCACCTTCACTTTCCCACAACTTCTTCCACGTCTTTTCACCTTCGGCATTCGAGGTAGCATCCTCTGATTCAAAATTGCTCTTTCTACGACTCTTTGTAGCGATGATCATTCGATAAGTCGATCAAATTGAAAACCCCCCGGTCGTCTCGTGATGCCATACCCATAAATCACGTTAGGGTCTGTGTGGCTAATAGGGTTCTGCTTGATGGCTTCAACATCCATAGGCAACATATGTTGTTGTATTGTATATTCCACATCCTTGTTGCAGAAATGATGAAATCCGAAATCCTAGTGTGTGGGTCTCGTGTGCGACAACCGGAGGGCTTCGTGGTCAACTGATCACCAATTCTATTCTCCGGTTCATACCCATCTTGAGCAAGTCTCTGACCCTCACAAAGTGATCGCCAAATCGCCCAGGCTCGTTCCTGGTAAGCTATGCTACTGAAGGTCTCACAATTTTTTTTGAAACGGAGGCAAAAGCTTTTCCTCATCTATTAATTAAGAAGAGAGTGCTCAGTTTTTAAGAGAAAACCGAGCGAAAACCTACAACAAATGGCCAAGCCCACACCAAGAGCACACCTACAAGAGAACAACAGCGAAAAAATGCAGCCTCGAAACCAACTAGAACCGATGACCCAAGAGCACACCGTCGCAAAGAAGACTCACTAAAATGACATGACAACCTAAAAAGGGTCCAACAATTAATCAACTTCTGAAACTTAGTCTCTCCAAAATGTCTGGAAAAATACGAAATATTTTCAGTGGAACTGTGGAAGGTGATGTTCCCATCGAGGCGTATGTGGTGACTTCGCCAATCTCTCAAGGCCCCGAGATTAGTTTCTTGAACTTTGTCTTTCGAAAATGTTCAAAAAGGTCAGACGGGCGTATGTATGTTTATAGAGGTGATTGGTGAGTGTATGTATGTGTGATACCAGCTCCGATTAGTGATTAGGAAGGCCGACCATGTGCCCATTAACCCACGGGAGCTTACGGCAGGTATAGTTTTCTGTCCCGATGAGGAAAATAAAACTAGTAAGTGGTGCTAGTAGAATGATGGCTAATCAGTAAAGCCCAATCCTATGGCCTATGGGTGCTCACTTACTACAAAGAAATGGCAAATCATTATGCATCACGGAATACAACAATCATGCAAGTGTGCGTACGTACGGACCTCCAATCCTCCATGGATCATGGCCGTACGCTGTATGAGCTCACACCGTCACGCGCATCAAATCAAAATCCACCAAGTTGGCAGATAGACAACTCGGCCAGGATCACATCTCGATTAGTCGCTTTTGCAACCAACATTTTTTTAAGCGAACACGCGCCGCAACCCGCGGTTCAAGTAATCCCCAACTTTGCTTTTATAAGTAATAAAACGTCTTTTATCGAAAAAAGTAATTCCCAACTCGTAGCTGCTGGTACCGCACACTTGCTTAGTTTACTGAATTCCTTATTGAAGCTGCCTAATCCACGAGCCCAGCCGCGGTTTCGCCTGCAATTGGAATTATTTGGTCAATTCTTTACGTTCTAGCTCGATCCAATGATCGCTTTACAGAGCGTCAGAGCGCGACGCCAAGCAGCTCCTCTGGATTTGGTAGTACGAGTTATGGTTGCTAAATAAACGAAAATCTTTGACCGAATCATGCATGCATCTCGATCTCTGCCTCAAGTTAAACAGTTAATATATTAGGTTCAGTCAGTTTTGCTCTGCTGACTGCTGTTCTATACCCTTCGTTCAGGCCAACCTGTTGGCTCTACGGTATTACTATCAATTCCTCTTTATCTGCTACCCAATCACATGCAGCGTATCTGAACGCCATGATGCGAGCTTTTAGAACGTGAGCACCAGCATCGACCTTGTTGTTTATTAATCAGGCACTGAACTGAACTTTCCTGAATAAACATCGGCATGATTAGCGGGGCACACGCGCTCGGTGCAGACATTTTGCGTGGAGAGAAGATTTTGTGCCGCGCTTGATTATTCCGCGACCGAGCGTAAAAAGGCATACGCAAATGTAGGGCTTTGCTCCTACTGCACGAGCATCGGCGAACCGGGGGCCAGCCCTTTTATTCCAAAGAAGACATGCCTTTTGTTCTAGCCCTTCTATGCTGGGATTTTCAGTTCCGTCCCGAAAACAACATTCAGCAGAAAAGTTGGATCGGTTGTTTAGGAGACGTTTGCAGCATGGTGCCGCGTTTAGGGACGGCCGTTCCCAGCTGTGCCACCTAAACGCATCGCGATATAGGTTTTTATTTATTTATGTTTTTTTTTTGCAATTTCTAGGTTTTGAACATACATAAATTTATTGTATAATAATTATCTGTAAACGGAAATAGAACATATAGAATAATTTGAAATTCAACTTGATCAATCCGTCCGCATATTTAATGACTCTTCTTTGAGCCTCCACACATGCTCTATGAAACCATTTACATTTGGTGATGAGTATTTATGTCACCGATGCATGCATGACAAGAAAATTAGTAAAATCTATGAGCAACTTGTTATCAACATCCGAAAGAGAACCCTGACACTCGTAGGAACCAACATGGACAAAATTTTCAAGTCTTTCGGCCGAGAAAATTGCATGAAACCACCACATTCCAGGCGGAGACTTCAAAAAGCCACCACAATTCAAAAATATCCCAGAAAACCAGCACCCATCACTCTAATTATCACAAATAACACTGATCAATCTATTTAGATCCTTTGACTATGTTTCTGACCACACGGACCCCATTGTTAGGCATGACTGGAAAATGTTTTTGTGTATTTTTGCAAAGAACACCTTCATATATTGTATCTTCTACTACCGTGTCCACTTTCTATTTTTTCAGTTCCTCTCATCATAATAAATCTTTTCTATTCCTATATTTAGTAGTATCTTTTTTCTCTCATTGGCGTTGACCCATCCCGGTGATGGAGGATGGTGAGCCACCGCTGGCAAGGTTCGGTAGATGCGGCCGCAGGCGAGATCTGGCAGAGGTAGTCGCAGACGAGGTCTGGCAGGTGTGGCCATGGGCGACCTACATCAGGGCCGACTACGAGCGGGCCATCCGGCAGTGGCTCGCGCGAGCAGGCATGGCGAGTGCCGCAAGCACAAGGATCTAACATCCTAGGATTAAAGGTTAGAAATATAGATGAAATAGATGTGTGCATTGCATTCATGCATAAAAAATCTGGGAAATTTTCGTATTTTTAAATAAAAAATTCAAATGCTTGAAGTTTCATTTGAGTTGATGGAGTTGAAGTATATCATCAAGTTAGGGCTATAAACTTTAGTATGACCTTTGCTAAACCTTATTTTGGATAAAGGTCATTTGATCTAAGGGTTAGATCAAATGAAATTACAATTAAAACAAACATATTATTAAGGATCAAATATCACAATGGTATTCCTTGTAACAACACCCGAACACATATTGAAGTACAATCTAAATAAGAAGGAAGCCAATAACCACAATATAAATTATCTTTTTTGAACCAAATAAATGTTTTTACCATGATCCTCATGGTATTTATTCAACTCAATTCTTAAATTTATGATAAGAAAATTAACACACTTTCCTTGTTAAATTTTGATTATTTCATTCTTGTCTATTCCAAGTCTATCTGCATTAAACAGAGGGGGCTATACCAATTCTAGAGATATTAGTAACTCTTAAGTTAGAGCCATAGGATATAACACAATACATTTATAAGTTGGAGAGGTTAATTACATGCTAAATGAACTAGAGCAATTATCTTGACCTTACGCGTTGACTAGCCAGTTGGAACTTAAGCCTATTTGATCTTACCTAGAGACCTTGTGAGCACACCAGAAACCCTAAAGTAATCATGTTCTTGTAAGAGAGTATAAATTAATTGTTACATTCTAGTTGCTAGAGCAAGCACTAAAAGTACTAGTAAGTGGAGCTCGTAGAATCATGTCTAATCAGTAGAGCCCAATCCTATGGGTGTTCACTTTCAAATAAAAGGCAACCATTATGCATCAGTGAATACTACAATATTATGCAAGTGTGCGTACGGACATCCATGGACCATGGCTGCATGTGTACGCTGTATGTGCTCAAGCGCATCAAATCCACCAAGTTTTTTTTTTTTGTGTGAATTAAATCCACCAAGTTTGCAGATAGACAACTCGGCCAAGATCACATCTCGATTAGTCGCTTTGCAACCATTATTTGTTTAAGCGAACACGCGCAGCAACCCAGTGTTTAAGTAATCACCAACTCGTAGCTGCTGCTAACCACACACCTGCTTAGTTTAGTTTACTAACCACGGTGCCCTAAAGCTGCTTAATCAACGATAGCCAGCTCGCCGCTCGCCCGCGGTTTCGCCTGCAACTGCAATTATTGGACAATTCTTTACGTTTTCCGGTGGTTGCTCTACACAACGTGACGCCAAGAAATGTTGATGATTTATTTAAATTCGGATGCATATACATCTAAATTTAGATAAACTTGTAGCATCCTTTTATAAACAAAGGCAATACGAATTATGGTTGCTAAATAAAAGAAGATCGTTGACCGAATCATACGTGTATCTCGCTGTATTAGGTTAGTCAGCTTTGCTCTGCTGTTCTGAACCCTTCGTTCATGCCAAGCTGTTTTGGCTCTTCTTTATTTGCCATCCAATCACATGCAACGTATATGAACGCCATGATGCGAGCTTTTGGAACGTAAGCAGCAGCAGTATCGAACTTGTTGTTTAATCAGACACTGAACTGAACCATCCTGAATAAACATCGGCAGAATTAGCGGGGCACACGCCCTTGGAGCAGACATTTTTTGCGTGGAGAGAAGATTTTGTGCCGCTCTTTATTATTCCACGAGTGAGCGTAAAAAGGCATACACAAATGCATTCCATGGGGAACCGGGGGCCAACGCTTTTATTCCGAAGAAAACCTGCCTTTTTGTTCTAGCCCTTAAGAATTTCCAGTCGCTATCTTCCTCACGAATGTTCGGTATAAGAGTTGGTGACAAGGTATCCACTTGTCAATGTCTACGGATGGTAGACTAGGATTTTCGTGAAAGTAGATGACAAGTAGATCTCGAGGGTTCAGCCGGAAAATTACATGACTGCTAGAAAACTAGGGTTATGTTGACAATGAAATCGATCCCCTCTTTCTCCCTCGACCCCCCCCCCCCCCCCCCCTTATATAGGAGGCAGAGCTGAGGATTTCGTGATGTACAAGTTACAAAGACCGGGAGACTCTTTGAGTTCGTCCCGTAATAGTTACAAGTCATTATCCCTAATACAACTCTATCTTTCCAAACCATTGCTTAACTGGGCTTCCGGGCTTCATAAACTTCGGATCATGGACCTTCAGTAAACCCCGGACACCATCTTCAGCAGGCCCGCTGAGGATGCCTATGTCAGTAGCCCCCGAGATTTTGCTTGAATCGAAGAATCAGGGAAAATCTCCATCATTACAATTAACACTTGATTTCTTCGAGCCACTAAATAACTCTTATAGAATAATCATATATTGTACATGGATAATGGTAGTTGGGGCTGGTTCATCTGACGGATCAGGTACCAGTTAACTGCTCTCGTGGCAATCCCACAAAAACCTACTTCAAGATCAAGTCCATGGACATGATCTCGGTATACTGGCGTAATTCAACATGTGCCGCTTAAGGTCTTACCATATGCCGAACTCCAGTCATATTTTATCGGGTACCTAACGCGTCCGTTAGGATTTTTCTTCGCATCTGTTGATACGGAAAAAAGTAGCAGAGCGCATTCATGTGCGATACCACGCCACACAGGACAGATCCCGGGGTCTTACCTTCGTAAAGTTTTACGGCATTCAGAGATTAAATCGCGACTGAGGCACTCTGAGAATATATTGTCGAGTGCTTTTTTCGGCTGTTGGAATAACACATTTATTCGAGTCATATGATGACTCCTATATTTTTTTATCTTGTCTCCCCGATGGGAGTATATGAAGAGTTATATCATAACTCGAAATATGCTCATATTGACTTCTTCAATTTCATCGGGTACACGACCAGCGTTCCCGATGGGAGTAGCCCCCGAGGTTACAGCTAAGTGCTTGTACTTGGTTGTAGGATCACCTTTTTATTAACTTTGTCGCTATATTGTTAACTCTTCCAATATTTCCATCTTTATCGGGTGCGCGACCAGCGCTCCCGATGGGAGTAGCCCCCGAGGCTACATTCGAGTATTTATACTTGGTTGTAGGCTCATGTTTGTCTTTTTTTTGAATCAACTCCATATCCATCTCCTTATAAGAGTAGCCCCTGAGCATTTGAACAAAAACTTGTATTTGATCAAAGGCTCCCAAAATTACCAACAATACTCCTATGTCGCCGATCTTCAAAGTACTGCAGCCGAAAATTTTCTTATAATGACATCATCGCTGACGATGGCCACGATCACTGTAATGGGAAGGTGCGAGTCCTGTCCTTTTACTGACCCGTGGGTCCTTAATACTGCATCGTTTGACACGTTATATAGGTGGGGACACACGTCCTCCGCTTTCTCTGGTACGCGCGCTGTAGCGCCTGTCTAGTTACTTCACAGTAAAAAAACCATTTTACCCATGGACACACGTGTAAGGCGTTGGATCTATTTCTCCATCATCCAACGACGCAGCGGTTCAATGGCTCGCTATAAATAACCTTCTTCTTCCTTAATAATCTCCTTCGCTGCGCCGCGCTCTTTCCCTTTCTCTTTCCCAATCCTCCATTGCTGCTACTAAGCTCCTGCGCCCGTACTCTTCTTCAATCTCTCCAGCACTCACGTTGATGCCACCGCGGGCAAGGCTCACAAGGCACACCTCTCCAAAAACCAACATGGCGACGGGGGATTTGGAAATCTCTGAGTGGGAGAGATCCAAGATCTCGAACCAGGACGTGAACCTGCTCAAGAAGCTTGGGCTGATGAAAAAGGAAGAGGCGCTGATCTTTCCCGGAGAAGAGAGCTTCCCGACGCCCCGCATCGAATACCAGGTAACTTTCATTGACCACCTCATCCGCGGCCTGTCCACTCCCATCCACAAATTCCTCTGTGGATTACTTTTCGTCTACGGGCTGCAGCTACACCAGCTGACTCCCAACTCTATCCTCCATATCTCCATCTTCATCACCCTGTGTGAATGCTTTCTCGGGACCCATCCAAATTGGGGCCTGTGGAAACACATCTTTCTTGTTCGCCGCAACATCTCCCACAACATCGCCTACAATGTAGGTGGTGTTGTTATCTGCATCCGTCCCGATGTCGAGTATTTTGACGTCAAATTTCCCGATTCCATTCAAGGGTGGCGCAGGAGATGGCTATAGATCCGCAAGGAGTACTGCGACAAAATCAACGAGACCAGTTTTGATCTA
Source organism: Lolium perenne (assembly GCF_019359855.2). Classification (NCBI taxonomy): domain Eukaryota; kingdom Viridiplantae; phylum Streptophyta; class Magnoliopsida; order Poales; family Poaceae; genus Lolium; species Lolium perenne. Next base: position 191,144,448 of record NC_067248.2, on the reverse strand, counting down.
TTTACCTCCGTCCATCGTATTGCTTGCCACCGAAGATGTCGACGATGTTGAACGTGCCATCGAGATCAGCTCCTTGACACCTCTAATTCCCACAGACGACGCCAATTGACAAGGTCTCGACTTGTCAATGCCTACGGATGGTAGACTATGGTTTTCGTGGAAGTAGAGGGCAAGTAGATCTCGAGGGTTCAGCCGGAAAAGTACTCGACTGCTAGAAAACTAGGGTTATGTTGACAATGAAATCGATCCCCTCTTTCTCCCTCGACCCCCCCTTATATAGGAGGCGGAGCCGAGGGTTTCGTGATGTACAAGTTACAAAGACCGGGAGACTCTTTGAGTTCGTCCCGTAAGAGTTACAAATCATTATCCCTAATACAACTCTATCTTTCCAAACCATTGCTTAACTGGGCTTCCGGGCTTCATAAACTTTGGGTCATGGGCCTTCAGTAAATCCCGGGCACCATCTTCGGCAGGCCCGTTGGGGATGCCTATGTCAGTCGGATTGGTTATTTTGGGACCACATTCTCCAAACACGTAACCATATAGATATTCTTATTTTTATTTTTGCCATTTTTGGTTTTTAAACACACAACTAATTTAAACACACAAATAAAACTTTGTACAATACTGTTCATAAATGGAAATAAAACATACACCAAATTAAATAATTTGAAGTTCAAATTGACCAAACCACTTGCATTGATGACTCTCTTTTGAGCCTCCACATGTGCTTCATAAGATCATTTTGCTGCTGGTGATGAGTATTTACATCCCAGATTTATACGTGCATGATGAGAAAATCAGCAAAACCCACGGGAACCTATTGATGAACATCTACAAGAGGACCGTGACACTCATAGGGACCAATATAGCCATTCGCTCGAGTCTTTCGGTCACTCTCGATGACCATGTTGTGCATGATCACGCAAAAATGCACCACCTCCCACACTTGATCTTGAGAACATGTAAGAGGAGGGCACCGAACAATAGCAACTCAAGATTGGAGCACACCAATTGCCCGCTCGACATCCATCCTGCAACTCTCCTGGTGCTCAACAAAGTGCGACTTGGTATGACCTAGAGTCTCGAAGATGTCGTCACAAATGTCGACCATTTATGATAGATGCTATAAGCTAGGTAGTATCCCCTGGTATATATGTCTGGCCATTGTTCTCACAGTTGCATGGTGGAGCATAACCTTCAACTAGTTCTGCAAACACCGGAGAGCGTTGCAACATGTTGATGTCATTGTATGATCCCGTCATGCCAAAGAAAAGATGCCAAATCCATAGGTCATGGTATGCCATAGCTTCAAGTACCACACTGCAGTATCTGTGATGCCCTTCGTACAAACCTTACCAAGCAAACGAACAGTTCTTCCATGACCAGTGCATGTAACAAATCTAAGCATCCCAGAAAATCCTCTAGTCGTGTTTTGTGCTATGGTCCTAGGAGTCTCTGGTTCATTTGGCCATCTCGAATTGTCTTTCCCAAACTTTCCCAACATTTCTGTGCAAAATTTACATTCAGTGGTAGTGGAGTCACTCATGCGAAAATAGTCGTAATGTGCATCGGTATGGGTTCATATATATGCAGGCATCCTCATGGCAATGGTGCATTTCTAGATTAATGAGAAAATAAGGCTGGGGATAGCGTCATGCTTCAGCATGAAGTACTTGTCGTACTCACTCACGTCATGAAGAATCAACATGAACACGTCCTTTCTCATCCTTTAGAACTTTCGAAAATTTTCGGTGCATGTTGTGTCGCTGGCAAAGTAGTCAGTGTAGAGCATCTTATGATCCTCCATCCTCTGCACGGGCTTCGATTTCTATCTTCCAAGCTTCGAACCTCCACGCCATGTTCCCTTCTTCTGCTTGGCGCTGTGCATTTTCTGGAGATGAATGAGGATTGATAGGTGCTCCTGAACATTGGCGTCGAAGGTGTCCTCCTGCTGCACCAGTTGGTGGATCATCATCTCATTGTTCATGTACATGTCTATGAGTTAAAATATAGTGTTAAAAAAATGGTGGGGAAAAGAGAGAGAGAGGGAGAGGCAAGAACCACGAGCGAAGGCACCTACAAATCAAACGGATGAACACCTTGTGTGCGTTGTTGGCACCCGAAGTAAGGGCCACACTCAGGGCTGAGTTGGCGAACAACCTGCGATGAAATTGGCGGCTAGGTTTTTTTTTCGAAATGGGGCAGCCCCTGCTGATGTCTACTCACGCTTCTTTTCCTGTAGACAGTGTTGGGCCTCCAAGAGCAGAGGTTTGTAGAACAGCAGCAAGTTTTCCCTTAAGTGGATCACCCAAGGTTTATCGAACTCAGGGAGGAAGAGGTCAAAGATATCCCTCTCAAGCAACCCTGCGATCACAATGCAAGAAGTCTCTTGTGTCCCCAACACACCTAATACACTTGTCAGATGTATAGGTGCACTAGTTCGGCGAAGAGATAGTGAAATACAAGTGGTATGAATGAATATGAGCAGTAGTAACGGCACCAGAAAATAGCTTGCTGATGTGCAGTTGACGGTGGTAATATTGCAGGAAGTACAGATGCAGCAGAACAGTAAATAAGCGATGATTGCAGTATTTGGGAACAAGGCCTAGGGATCATACTTTCACTAGTGGACACTCTCAACATTGATCACATAACTGAATAGATAAATGCTATACTCTACACTCTCTTGTTGGATGATGAACACCACTAATTGTGTAGGGCTACAAGAGCACCTCAATGCCGGAGTTAACAAGCTCCACAACATTCGATATTCATATTTAAATAACCTTAGAGTGCATGATAGATCAACACAACTATACCAAGTACTAACATAGCATGCACACCGTCACCGATAGACTATGAAAGGAGGAATAGATCACATCAATACCATCATAGTAATAGTTAACTTCATAATCTACAAGAGATCACAACCATAGCATATACCAAGTACTTCATGATGCACACACTGTCAACATTACATCATGGAGGAGGAATAGACTACTTTAATAACATCACTAGAGTAGCACATAGATGAATAGTGATACAAAACTCATATGAATCTCAATCATGTAAGGTAGCTCATGAGATCATTGTATTGAAGTACATGTGAGAGAGATTAACCACATAGCTACCGGTACAGCCCCTTAGCCTCGATGGAGAACTACTCCCTCCTCATGGGAGACAGCAGCGGTGATGAAGATGGCGGTGGTGTCGATGGAGATGCCTTCCGGGGGCACTTCCCCGTCCCGGCGGCGTGCCGGAACAGAGACTTCTGTCCCCCAGATCTTGGCTACGCGATGGCGGCGGCTCTGGAAGGTTTCTCGTACTGTGGCTTTTCCGTATCGAAGATTTAGGTCAGGGGGCTTCTTATAGGCGAAGAGGCGGAGTCGGAAGGGTTACGGAGGCGCCACACAACAGGGCGGCGCGCCCCCCTCCTGGGCCGCGCCAGCCTACTGTGTGGGCCCCCTGTGGCCCTCATCTGGTCCCTCTCGGGTGTTCTGGAAGCTTCGTGGAATTATAAGATGCTGGGCGTTGATTTCGTCCAATTCCGAGAATATTTCCTTACTAGGATTTCTGAAACCAAAAATAGCAGAAAACAGGAACTGGCACTTCGGCATCTTGTCAATAGGTTAGTTCCGGAAAATGCATAAAATCATCATAAAGTGTGAACAAAACATGTAGGTATGGTCATAAAACAAGCATGGAACATAAGAAATTATCGATACGTTGGAGACGTATCAGCATCCCCAAGCTTAGTTCCTACTCGTCCCGAGTAGGTAAACGATAACAAAGATAATTTCTGAAGTGACATGCCACCAACATGATCTTAATCATACTATTGTAAAGCATATGAGATGAATGCAGCGATTCAAAGCAATGGTAAAGACAATGATTAAACAACTGAATCATATAGCAAAGACTTTTCATGAATAGTACTTTCAAGATAAGCATCAATAAGTCTTGCATAAGAGTTAACTCATAAAGCAATAAATTCAAAGTAAAGGCATTGGATCAACACAAAGGAAGATTAAGTTTCACCGGTTGCTTTCACTTCAACATGCATATCTCATGGATAATTGTCAACATAAAGTAAAATAATAAGTGCAATAAGCAAGCATGTAAGAATCAATGCACAGTTGACACAAGTGTTTGCTTCTAAGATGGAAGGAAATGGGTAAACTGACTCGACATGAAAGTAGAAGAATGACCCTTCGCAGAGGGAAGCATTGATTGCTATGTTTGTGCTAGAGCTTTTATTTTGAAAACATAAAGAGAGCATAAAAGTAAAATTTTGAGGGGTGTTTGTTGTTGTCAACGAATGGTAATGGGCACTCTAACCCCCTTGCCAGACAAACCTTCAAAGAGCGGCTCCCATGAAACATTTTTATTTTTGGGTGGCACTCCTTCCAACCTTGCTTTCACAAACCATGGCTAACCGAATCCTCGGGTGCCTGCCAACAATCTCATACCATGAAGGAGTGCCTTTTTATTTTAGTTTTATTTAGATGATACTCCTCCCCACCTTTGCTTTCTCAAGCCATGGCTAACCGAATCCTCGGGTGCCGTCCAACAATCACATACCATGGAGGAGTGTCTATTTTTTTGTAAAATCATGAAAGTTAATTAATTGGGGCTGGGAACCCCATTGCTAGCTCTTTTTGCAAAATTATTGGATAAGCGGATGAAGCCACTAGTCCATTGGTGAAATTTGCCCAACAAGATTGAAAGATAAACACCACATACTTCATCATGAGCTATAAAACATTGACAAAAATAAGAGATAATAACTTTTGAAGTGTTTAAAGATAGCACTCAAGCAATTTACTTGGAATGGCAGAGAAATACCATGTAGTAGGTAGGTATGGTGGACACAAATGGCATAGTTATTGGCTCAAGGATTTGGATGCACGAGAAGTATTCCTCTCAATACAAGGCTTAGGCTAGCAAGGTTATTTGAAGCAAACACAAGTATGAACCGATACAGCAAAACTCACATAAGAAAATATTGCAAGCATTATAAGACTCTACACTGTCTTCCTTGTTGTTCAAACACCTTTACCAGAAAATATCTAGACCTTAGAGAGACCAATCATGCAAACCAAATTTTAGCAAGCTCTATGTAGTTCTTCATTAATAGGTGCAAAGTATATGATGCAAGAGCTTAAACATGATCTATATGAGCACAACAATTGCCAAGTATCAAATTATTCAAGACATCATACCATTTACCACATGTAGCATTTTCTGTTTCCAACCATATAACAATTAACGAAGCAGTTTCAACCTTCGCCATGAACATTAAAAGCTAAGAACACATGTGTTCATATGAACCAGCGGAGCGTGTCTCTCTCCCACACAAGCATGAATTTATTCAAACAAAACAAAAATAAAAACAAACAGACGCTCCAAGTAAAGTACATAAGATGTGACCGAATAAAAATATAGTTTCAAGAGAAGAAACCTGATAAGTTGTTGATGAAGAAGGGGATGCCTTGGGCATCCCCAAGCTTAGATGCTTGAGTCTTCTTGACATATGCAGGGATGAACCACGGGGGCATCCCCAAGCTTAGACTTTTCACTCTTCTTAATCATATATCATCCTCCTCTCTTGACCCTTGAAAACTTCCTCCACACCAAACTCAAAATAAACTCATTAGAGGGTTAGTGCATAATCAAAAATTCACATGTTCAGAGGTGACATAATCATTCTTAACACTTCTGTACATTGCCCAAAGCTTCTGAAAGTTACTGGAACAAAGAAATCCATTCAACATAGCAAAAGAGGCAATGCGAAATAAAAGGCAGAATCTGTCAAAACAGAACAGTCTGTAAAGACGAATTTTTAAGAGGCACCAGACTTGCTCAGATGAAAATGCTCAAATTGAATGAAAGTTGCGTACATATCTGAGGATCACGCACGTAAATTGGCAGATTTTTCTGAGTTACCTACAGAGAACCCTGCCCAAATTCGTGACAGATAGAAATCTGTTTCTGCGCAGTAATCCAAATCTAGAATCAACCTTTCTATCAAAGACTTCACTTGGCACAACAATGCAATAAAATAAAGATAAGGAGAGGTTGCTACAGTAGTATCAACTTCCAAGACACAAATATAAAACAAAATTGCTGTAGTAAAATAAACACATGAGTTATCTCCCAAGAAGTGCTTTCTTTATAGCCATTAAGATGGGCTCAGCAGTTTTAATGATGCACTCGCAAGAAATAGTAGTTGAAGCAAAAGAGAGCATCAAGAAGCAAATTCAAAACACATTTAAGTCTAACATGCTTCCTATGAAAAGGAATCTTGTAAATAAACAAGTTCATGAAGAGCAAAGTAACAAGCATAGGAAGATAGAACAAGTGTAGCTTCAAAAATTTCAGCACATAGAGAGGTGTTTTAGTAACATGAAAATTTCTACAACCATATTTTCCTCTCTCATAATAATATCCAGTAGCATCATGAGCAAATTCAACAATATAATTATCAAATGAAACATTCTTATCATGAGCTATATGCATAAAATTATTACTCTCCACATAAGCATAATCAATTTTAGTAGTTGTAGTGGGAGCAAATTCAAAAAAGTAGCTATCATTATTATTCTTATCATCAAATATAGGAGGCATATTGTAATCATAATAAAATTTATCCTCCATAACAGGCGGCACCAAAAGACTACTATCATTATAATCATCATAAATAGTAGGCAAAGTATCATCAAAGTAAATTTCCTCCTCAATGCTTGGGGGACTAAAAATATCATGCTCATCAAAACCAGCTTCCCCAAGCTTAGAATTTTCCATATCATTAGCAACAATGGTGTTCAAAGTGTTCATACTAATATTGCTACTAGCATGCAAATAAGGTTCCATAGGTCTTTCAATTTTTGCAACACACCATTTATGTCTTAACTCGGGAAATAGATTAAAAAGCTCCATGTTGCTTTCCATTATGCCTTACTAGTGTAAAACAAGAAACAAAAAGATGCAATTGCAGGATCTAAAGGAAATAGCTTCGAGCATTTACAACGGCGCCGGAAAATAGCTTAGTAGCCGAGATCCGGAGTGTGAGTACCTTTTACCTTTCCTCCCCGGCAACGGCGCCAGAAAATAGCTTGATGTCTACTCACGCTTCTTTTCCTGTAGACAGTGTTGGGCCTCCAAGAGCAGAGGTTTGTACAACAGCAGCAAGTTTTCCCTTAAGTGGATCACCCAAGGTTTATCGAACTCAGGGAGGAAGAGGTCAAAGATATCCCTCTCAAGCAACCCTGCGATCACAATGCAAGAAGTCTCTTGTGTCCCCAACACACCTAATACACTTGTCAGATGTATAGGTGCACTAGTTCGGCGAAGAGATAGTGAAATACAAGTGGTATGAATGAATATGAGCAGTAGTAACGGCACCAGAAAATAGCTTGCTGGTGTGCAGTTGATGGTGGTAATATTGCAGGAAGTACAGATGCAGTAGAACAGTAAATAAGCGATGATTGCAGTATTTGGGAACAAGGCCTAGGGATCATACTTTCACTAGTGGACACTCTCAACATTGATCACATAACTGAATAGATAAATGCTATACTCTACACTCTCTTGTTGGATGATGAACACCACTAATTGTGTAGGGCTACAAGAGCACCTCAATGCCGAAGTTAACAAGCTCCACAACATTCGATATTCATATTTAAATAACCTTAGAGTGCATGATAGATCAACACAACTATACCAAGTACTAACATAGCATGCACACCGTCACCGACAGACTATGAAAGGAGGAATAGATCACATCAATACCATCATAGTAATAGTTAACTTCATAATCTACAAGAGATCACAATCATAGCATATACCAAGTACTTCATGATGCACACACTGTCAATATTACATCATGGAGGAGGAATAGACTACTTTAATAACATCACTAGAGTAGCACATAGATGAATAGTGATACAAAACTCATATGAATCTCAATCATGTAAGGCAGCTCATGAGATCATTGTATTGAAGTACATGGGAGAGAGATTAACCACATAGCTACCGGTACAGCCCCTTAGCCTCGATGGAGAACTACTCCCTCCTCATGGGAGACAGCAGCGGTGATGAAGATGGCGGTGGTGTCGATGGAGATGCCTTCCGGGGGCACTTCCCCGTCCCGGCGGCGTGCCGGAACAGAGACTTCTGTCCCCCCAGATCTTGGCTTCGCGATGGCGGCGGCTCTGGAAGGTTTCTCGTACCGTGGCTTTTCCGTATCAAAGATTTAGGTCAGGGGGCTTCTTATAGGCGAAGAGACGGAGTCGGAAGGGTTACGGAGGCGCCACACAACAGGGCGGCGCGCCCCCCTCCTGGGCCGCGCCAGCCTATTGTGTGGGCCCCCTGTGGCCCTCCTCTGGTCCCTCTCGGGTGTTCTGGAAGCTTCGTGGAATTATAAGATGCTGGGCGTTGATTTTTTCCAATTCCGAGAATATTTCCTTACTAGGATTTCTGAAACCAAAAACAGCAGAAAACAGGAACTGGCACTTCGGCATCTTGTCAATAGGTTAGTTCCAGAAAATGCATATAATCATCATAAAGTGTGAACAAAACATGTAGGTATTGTCATAAAACAAGCATGGAACATAAGAAATTATCAATACATTGGAGACGTATCACCTGCCTCTGCATCAATCGATGCATACAGCTCTTTATTGCATTATTTCGAGAGTGCCAAAAGTTACAGATTATTACAAATCACGGATCACTCAAAGTCTCAACATGGATAAACGACTTAAAAATAACTAGAAGCAAAAAACTCCAAAGAGTCTTCATGTAAGGTGCCTCTCAAACCGCCAACCGCACCGACTGTAAAAATCCCGTGCTACTGTTGCCAAACGGCTGTAGCCAAAATCCATGTCCTGGCGTGCTTTCGCCAGCTGGCGATAGGGCCACATATGAATCAAGTGCGTAACCAAAGGGATAACCTGCATAAATGATGGAAAACTCCTTTTGTTAA